>NC_142216.1:7785000-8097500 GCF_049639895.1 Pseudopodoces humilis
GCTCCGAGGCCGTGCAGGATGCGGCCTGCATGTGTAAATTGTTTCCAAATGGAAACAATTATTCTTTCAAGAATTAAAAAATAATCACATCTCATCAGTGTTGCTGTTTAGTGCTTGTAAGAAAATTGTAGAAGCTGTTTGGTTTTGGATTTTTTTTTTTAAATGGTGCAAAAAACTATCATCTAGAAAAGTGGGCATCAGGGAAAAGTGGGTTTTCAGTTTGCATGTAGTCATGGAGCAAACAGGAATTTGTGTTAGACAATACTGAAATAGCTTTTTTCAAACAAAAAGAAAATCGTTAGCAAAGGTTTGTCGATAATCATGTTCATTGCTTAAAAAATAGTATTTTAACTATTGTGATATAAATGGTCTTAATGCTTAAACATGACAGCTCTTGGTAGGAATGTTTCCAATGTTTTGTCATGCTGCTGGCTGATATGATTTTGGGGTCTCTCACCAGGGACCCAGAAGTCAGGGCTGCTGAAGGAGCAACCTCCTGCCCAGGATTCCTCCAGGCTCACAGCAGTGAGCGGTGTGTGCTTGGGGTAGTTCCTCATATGACCATAAATTAAATAATGTATTTAAACACAATAATTGAAATGCATTAGAAAGGACAAATGATTAGTACAGCAGCAGTGGTATTGTATGGAGTAGAAACATGTTATTTTTTAAGGGCTTCTGATTCTTCTGCACTGAGGACTTCAGGGAGGGAAAAGGAGTAGCAGTAACGGGGGATGAGGTGACGTCTCAGAGCAAATCTCTTGCACTCAGTCTATTCACAGTTAGTGCCAGTGATTCCCAGCTGCTATTTAGAGGACTCACAGTTGATTTCTTGTTTCTCATTCCCTTTTCTCCCCTTTCCCTTCAGCTGGGAAGCTGGGAGCAGCCACAGCAACCTGGCTGCCTTCCTCCACTTTCCTTGTGACGGGCCTGGCAGGGTGTGCTTGGCCATAGCTTTTGCCAGAGCTTTCTTCTCACACAAAAATGTGCTGAGGAACCACATGGCCAGCAGACATTGTCCTGCCTGTGAGGATTTACAGCGTGGCCTATAGGAAAGGATGGTCCCTGTTCCCAGCCTGTGCTGCAGATGACCCAGGGCCTTTTGCAGGGATACTAAAATATTGTCATGTTCTTTTGTTCCTTGAAATATAATATTCTACCCTTTTTTGAAACCACAGAGACAGAGACGGAAAGGCAGCCCTTTGAATTTGTCAAAATTTGACTGCAGGGTTCCTTCCGACCCCTGTGCTAATTTTTATCAGAGCAGGAAACATTAAAAATAACCATAAGAGAAGATTTCCCAACTCAGAAGGATTGTCCTCTTAATAATCTCTGGCTTTGTTTTTACTAGATATTTCCCCCCCTTAAAATTCCTGTAATGCTTTAAGAGCAGGTCCATCCCTGCCAGCAGCAGTGAGGACACTGGAGGGGGATGGCAGAGGGCCAAGCTGGCACCTCGGCTTGCTCTGAGCCAGAGGTGAGTGATGTACGTGGGAAATGCTTGTTATTTATTGGAAGAGCTTTTGCATGTGAACCAGAGCTTGCAAGCTCCACATCTTCCCTTTTGGGTGAGCTCAAAACTGTTCTCAAGCCTTCAGCTGACCTCAGCAATGGGTGGATCTCCTTTTTGCAATGAGAGGTGATATTTTGGTGCTCTATCTCAAGACTTCTGATCTTCTACTGTGAAGCAAAATAAAAAATACATCAGAATTTGTTTTAAAATGCATCTGAATGTGGTCCCTTACTCTGAAATTGAAATGCTGTGTGGCAAAACCAAGGCATGCATTAAGACTACATGATATAGTAACAAGCCCTGCTCAAGCTCCACCATCTTATCTGACCCATGTCTGCATTCTCAGGGTCAAGGTATAATTGGTATCATTAAATAATAGATCATCAATGTATACCATAAAGTATATTAAATTTATAAATAATGTCCAGCTGATGGCAAAGGGAGAGTACCATTAGATCACTGTGGATCATTATTCCTACAGGAACACCTGTGCCTATGTTACTCTTCCTGAGGGGTGAAACCAAGACACGTAATTCCAATTATCCCTCACCTCTGCTCCGTCACCAGCTGTCCCCACTAACCCAGCTCCTCCTGCTCCAGCTGCCTGACAGTTCCAGACACATGTTGCAGATGTATTCTCTTTGCAAAACTGGCAGCAACAATTTTTCTTTTCAAATGGGGAAGGGTGTCCCACAGAGCTGGTTTGGCCAGGCTGGTCCTGGAACACAGCTGGTCCTCAGTGCGGTCAGAAAATGAGATGTAAGTGGGTTACCAGCTGGGAAGGGCCTCTAGGGTGATCTGGGACCCCAACAGTGTGGGTCCTTGAAGCACCCATGGTTGACAGGTTTTGTCCCACTTAGGCAGTGCAGTGATGGTTTTGGTCAGAACTGTGTTTTGGGGGAAATTGATTGACTTTTCCCTCTATATTTTTTTAAAACATTGGGTTTGTCCTAGGCACAAAGTTCGTCCCCTCTTGATGTAGTGAGTAATGAGTTGTCTGAATTGTGATCACTGTGTGTGATTTAGAGCAAAGGACTGTGATCAAGAGTGAGTGAAGGCACAAGTTAAATTGCTCCCTGGGCAAAAAGTAGAGCCTAAAGCCACTGAGATGCTTTCTATTGCTTGGGATGTCCAAGCAGAAAACTTCTTTTTCATACACTTTTCCTGGTTGTTTAAGCTGCAGTAATTTTTGTCCCCTCAAAGTAAAAACTTCTATAGAGATTGGTTTGAAGTGGGGAAATAGAGGGTTACTTGTTGTTTTCCTGTTCCTTGTTTATCAAATTTATTAGAGATTGCTTCATCTTTAATTAAAATGACATGGAGGAGGATTCAAATAAAAGACAATAGCAGTCTCAACACATGAGCACTCCTGAGATTTGTAGGCAGTCAAGTCAGGCAGCCCAGATTTCAGATGTTCTCTCTGCTATACCCATGAAATCTCCTGGCTGCTCTTGGGAACCCTGCCTTGCTCACACAGACATTTGGCTGGGCAGGTAGAGCAGAGTCAATTAAATCTCCATCCCAGACTAGCAAGGCATTTAAAAGTCTGTGTTAGTCTTGTCCATTCAGTGCTGTGGCTGGCCAAGAGCCCCTTTGGAACCCTGATGGATATTGTTTCTCACAGGCATTACATGCTTTCCCTCAAATATCTGAATAGGCCATTGTTTTTTGCTTCTGGATGTCTCTTTGTGGACTGATACAAGAATAGCTAAAAGCTGAAGATCTGGCATTTTATATTTACAAAAATAATAATTCTGGGACTTCTACTCCTCTGAGAAGTTGAATGTGCTGCCAGTTCTCTGCTCAGATCCCATGTCTGATCCTCTGGAAGTCAGGGAGTTGCATCAGGAGCTTCAGATGAATCATCTCAAACTTAGTTTCAGGAAAGAATCCTTATGAACCTGATGCCATTCCCAGAATCTAAATCCTTTTAGAATCTAAAGAATTGAGGTGAGATAAAGTATATAGGAGGTGTAGTTTGGTTGTGACCTGCAAGCCTTTGTATTAACAGACACAACTGCTTTATGTGTATTTTTCATTACCACTATGTACCTGTTGAGTACTGAGGTTTCCTTATAAGAAAAAATGCACATCTCATGAGGAATATAACCTATGCTTCTGATCACTTCAGAAACCTCATGTGTAAAGAAATCCTCATTTGTTTTCAAGTGAACTTCTCTTGTACAGGTCCCCCAGCCCCTGTAAGCCAGTGACTGATGATTTGCCCAGCTCATCTGGATTTACTTCTTTTTCCTAACAGAACTCTGTTCCCCAGGGTTTCAGGCCACATCAGCATAGCCATTGCAGATTGATTTATTCCTTATCAGTGGCTGTGAGCTGCAAGGATGCTCTTTTTAATGCAGCCAGTTTGCCTCCTCTTACCCACCTTTGCCTCTTTTGCTCAATTTCCCTATCACATACGAGATAAACTAAAAAAGACTCACCCCAATCAGTTCCCTAAGAAATACAGATATCTTTGGTGCTTTAGCACTGTACCACAGTTGCTTTGGTAGATCCTCATTGTTCACAAGGCTGTAACGTGGGAGATGTTTCATCCCAGCATGTTGGGAGGAGGATGTGCACATTCCACACGTGTGGCTGTGCAGGGCAGGTGTAGGAGGGAGCAGGAGCTGATCCCAAGGCACAGCTTTGCAGGTGGAACCCTTGCATTTGCCACAGGCAATGGATTTACAATAACTTGTGTGTGTCACTTTGTCCCCAAAAGTGCCAGCTCCAGCTGATGACAGGGGCAGCTTTAGCCTTAGAGCACCTGTGCTTCCTCCCTCCCCACATCCTTATCAAAAGCAATGTTTCCTGTGGCCCAACACATTTAGTGGTTTGGTGTTAATTAAGAGCTTAAGTGCCAGAAATGCAGGGGAATTCACCATTTTCCATATTGATCCAGCAATTCTAGAAACAGGAGGTCTGAGGAAGATCTGGGATGACTGAGTTAACTGCTTTAGCAATAATAAATGGTTCAGATCCAAAGTTGATGTGAATCACTCATGGATCTGCTCAGTTTAACCAAATCAGGCATGTTTTACTGCTGCTGTTTTTGACTTTCAAAACTTCAGGGAGTCCCAGGCAAAGTGCCAGAGCAGGGTCATCTTATCCCTGTCACTAATCCTGTCGCTTCCTTTCACGCTCCTTCACACTCTGCAAATTGTTTGATGCCTTTTACTGTACCTCTGTGAAACCTTCCTGCTGGATTGTATGGATGGAGGATTAGGTAAATCATAGAATCATAGCCAAAGATTGTACTATACGTAAGTAGAGTCTCTTTCAGAGCATGCCTGATAATGTTATGTTTGAAAATAAATTTTTTTTTTTTTTTAATAATACTCTCTTTTCCATCCTTTTTCAGGGGCCTCTTGGCTTGGATGGCAAACCAGTAAGTAGCACTAAGTGCCAAATATAACATGTCTTTGTTCATGCTGCTCCACAATAAATAGGCAGTATCTCAACTATTACTCATTTATTGCTACATATAGAACTGTTTAGGAGGGACAGTTGTACTTGGGAAAATTATTCCATGCAAGTTTGAATTCTGAGCCAGGGCTGGCCAGCAGAGCTGGAGGTGAACTTTTCTTTACCTGTCAGCTCATCTCAGCTGCTTCGTCGTGTCCTGCACCAGCTGGGCCAGCACAGACTGCAGATGGGCATCAGGCCAAATTTGGGGAATAAACTCCAGTAGCACATTCGAAGAGCAAAGTGATCTTGGTTGTGTGCTTCTGGCACTACAGAGTGATACCATAAAAATAATTGATCCCAAAGGCAGGTTCCATTTTCCTCCAAAGAACCTGAGCTGGGAACTGCTTGAGGGTGCCCAGTGTCCATGAAATACTTTTTGGAACAGACTGGATTAATTTATGAGCTGTTTTCTTGACTTCATTTTTGCTTGGAAGCCCTTTGGATATCCAGGTGCTTCATTCTTTTCTTACTTATTTTACAGAAACACAGACTTCTTTATTTTTATACTAATTGAACCCTAGCCAGCTCTGATTCCTTCCACTGAATGGTTCCTACAGAAGGTCACAGCTCTGTATTTTGTTTCCAAACCCCATTCTCTTCCACCACCTTCACTAGAGGGCCCCATATGAAATCTTTTTAAATTCTGGTCCTAAACCAAGTGGGATTTCAAAGTGGATAAAAGTAATTCAGTCTTTGCAATTGAAAAGCTACTCCAGACACTTATTTCAATCCAGTTAGGGAGCGTGTTGTTATAGCTGTACATTGCTGTGGTTGGTTTTTATCCTAACCCTGAGGATAAAAAATGTGAATAAAATCTAGAAATAAAGCATTAGGCAAGAAAAGAGGAAGGGTCAGCTCCCAGCCTGGTGCACAGGACTTGGCTTTCAGTAGCAAAGCTTCATGCTGGGAGTGCAGTCAGACCACAGAGCACAGCCTGAGGGCTGGGGTGCCACTGCCAGGCAGGAGTGAGACCCCGAGTGAGAGGCAGGGGAAATCTGTGACAAAGCAAATTTATCATGCATTCAGACTCAAAACAGGCTGTTCATGCTCTCTTCCATGACAGTAAGGGGCCAGCAGCCTTGCTTAGAGAAAAACTGTGGGAAGGAGGCTGCATGGGAATGCAGATGCTGCTATCGCTGGCCTCTCTGCTGACCTTCCCCCACTGCATCCCACCGGGTCCCACTTGAGCACACGCTGCACTGGTACCAAGATTTTTTACTTTTCTGTGCTGGAAGGCAAATGCAGAGCAGACACATCAGAGTGTTGCTCTCGGGTTCTCTGGGGCTGCAGTGTCTCTGCCTGTCCTACAGGCAGCTGCTCAGAGGGAAGATGAATGATGCCTTCAGCAAACAGGCCAAAGAAAGCAGCCCGTCCTCCTTGTTTATTTCAAACAGATGTATAATTGTTGTAATGATATACTGAGCATGTGTTTTTTCTAGAAGTGATTTAGTACCTCAAGGTATCTTTTGCATCTATTTAGAGTCATGTGTTGGCGAGCTGCTGTCACACTGCCTGCCCTGCTCTAGTCCTTCTCCATACTCTGTCCTGGCAGGAGCAGGCAGGACCTCGTGGGTGCTTTTCGGTAAAGTGTTGCTCATGTCAAGCACTGCACAACTTAAAATAGTGGCATGTATTCCTTAAAATAATAGAGAATGTGGCTCAGGTTTGTGAATTGATGAATGTGATTTCCTTGGTTTTAATGTCACATGCATTGGTGATTCTGCTGTTCCTTAACTTGTATTCTTCTTATGTGTTTCCAGGGACCTCCAGGACCAAAAGGGGAAAAGGTAAAGGGTGCATTAACATGTGGATTTTGTGGGAGCAGTTCCAGATTATCCTCCTGCTGCTGTAATTCTTTCAAGTTCAGGTTGTCCCAGTAATCCAGCTGGGTTTTGTTGGGATGTGGAGCTGTGACAGTGGGTTCTCACATTGCTCTTGGAAAAGCTCCAGGAGGCTGGAAGAATTTGCAGAAAAGTGGGGGGAACAAGTGTGGTCTTAAAGCTCACCCATGCTACAGGGTTCTGGTAAGCCACTGTGGGTGATGAGAGTGGCATAAAACTCTCTTCATTCTTCCAAGAGATCTGGGCTCCATCGCTCTGTTTGCATGACACCCGTGCAATCAGAGGAGCCAAAGAAGGTCATTACTGAAAGTGAAGTTAATTTTCACATGTGAAGGACATAAGCAGTTGCTAGGAGAGCCTTAGAGTTGGAAACAAACTGCTCTTTCTGATTTATTATCTGTTTCATTGCCTGCCAGGGCAGAATCTTTCCCTATTGTGTTGTCTCAAAACGTTCTCCTCCCTCATTTTAAATATATTAAGCAATAGGACTCTTGCCACTTCCCTTGTGTGCTGTGCTCGTGTCCAGCTGACCCTGTGCTCACTCCTTCAGGGTTGAGATTTGAACCCTGACCCTTTGCTGTTTTTCCTGATTTGCAGGGGGAAGCAGGAGACATTGGCCCAAGGGTAAGTAGTGACACTGCACATTGATTTATTCCAAAATCTGGTTTAGTCACTGCACAAAATAAAGCTTTGTGCAGCCTTGCTGCAAACGGTATGGTAACAGTTGTGGAAACATTTCATTTTGCCTCTGGAGCTGTTTGTGGTGGTGGTTTTCCTAACTTTGGCCATGAGGAAAAAAGAGTTGAAGATCTTTGGGTACCTCATGAAGGGTTTTGCTTCTACTGAGCTTTCTCATCCCTGATTTCCTCTTCCAGTCCAGTGTCAGAGACAGACTTCGTGTTTCTCTTGAAGTTTCTCCTGAGGCTGTGCTCCTTGTTTGTTGGCATTAGAGCACCAGTATATGGGGGTAGGATCTGGTGTCCCAGGGAGAGGTCCAGCACAGAGTTGTGCAGGATGGAATGTTCCTCCTCTCTTGCTGAGCTCCCCACCTGGTAGCAGGATGACATCCAGGTGATATCCTGGCTGCCTTTGAAAATAAAGGGTTTAAAGTAACTGTACGATGAGGGAAAACTCTTTTAGCTATAGCATACAGAAATTATTGGAATTTCATGAAATTTCCTCTCATGGAGCTGCATGAAGTTGAGATCTACTGAAGGAAATCAGGACAGGTCTCCATGAGACACAAGGGGGATGTGGCCCATGTTGGGGATGAGATAGGAGGTTTCACCACAAGGTGAAGAGGTATTTCTGAGGTATGGTTGTCTGTGGGTTATGGGCATCTGCTGGAAACCCCATTGTGTGGATGTCTTGGAATCCTGGTGTACCAGTCACTGTAGGAGGCCCAATTTGGAGCTGGCACTCAAGAGTTGGCTGACCTGGGTTAGATGTCACTGCTGGAAACATAACCAGGACCTCAGTGGTTAATGTTGAGTGGAGATGCCTCAGAGACATTTTTCTTCTTTCCCCTGGAGGTTGTAAAATCACTTTATGAAGCTGGTGTCATATTCTGAAGCAGCTCCTCACTGTCTTGGATGTGTTTGGAAATGTCACCCTGGGGCTCAGAGAGCCCCTAAAATTTCTCAGATAGATTTACAGCCTGTGTGGTGAAGGAGGGGCTCAGTGTAAGGTCTCACTTTGTCTAAGTGCCCACCCACGTTCTCAGAACAGGCTTTAAGAGGTGATTCAGTAGCACAGGGACATGAGTTTTCACTTCTTGGCCAGGGCTGTGGGTGACTTTGGGGCTGGTGACTCAGGAATGCCGGAGGAGGTGCTGCTCAGGCTCCAAAGGCTCTGTGCTGCCAGGTGCTGTGGAACTCACCTCCTGCTGCAGGAGATGCTCTGGGACAGGTTCTGTCTGGACTTGCAGGGCAGGTACCAGCTCTCAAGGTAACACTTGTCCTTTGTTTTCATCTACTAAGAAAAATTTGCTGGGTTTTGGGGGCATATTTTTGCATTTCCTGTTCTGCATTTGTCCAGATTTTGCTTCAGTTTTTTATTTATTTATTACTTTTTGCAGAACAGTGAGAAAAAGGCTCAAAAACAATTTGGGAGAAAGAGGGAGAGAAAAGCCTGGCAGAACCATGTACAAGTAGACCTAGAAACAGGTGCCTGACTTTGAAAATAGCTCCCTTTATGTCTCCAGACACTCAGGGTTGTGAACAGGAGGCAAAACTTCTTAATACCATCTGGTCTAGATTACTTTTTATTTCTGAATTTAATCTATCTTATTCCTCAAGTTTCAGTGGTTGCTTTGTTCAGCTGACTTTGAAAGATGTGTCAATGCAGTTCACTGCATCAATGGGAAGATAAATAACTAGGACTATATCCAGTGCCCTCTTCCTTGTAAATGGTCATGTCCACGGGTGGTGGAATGAGGTTAGAGTGTGTCAGTGAACACTGAAACACTACCATTAGGAATGATGGATTAAAAGAGAATAATCCTTGGGGTGGCATTGGAGGGACCGTCTGTGGTGGGAGTGAGGTGATGGCAATTAGGGATTAGCTACCAAATATGTTCATGTCTGCATTGCTTCTCTTCCTGTAATAAACACCTGCCACCAGGGTGGACAAACACAGAGATTATTACACATGGGAGTGTGCCCGGTGGCAGATGCTGGAGGGTGATTTTGGAAAGCTGAGGAAGGAGATCACCTTAGGTTGTCTTCATCACTGAATGCTCCTTGTTGTAAGCAGCATGAGGGAGGATGCTGTGCAGCCTCACCTGCTCAGGATGGGGAATAAATGTGCCCAAATGTACTGATAGAATGCATGGAAGTGTATTTATAGGGAGAAATCAAAGGCAGGTCCCCTCTGCTCTTGGGAAGCTAGAGGGAGTTGAAGCAGGGTGCTGCTAAGGTTGGGACAGATGTGCCCTGATATTTGTGCCTGTGCTTCTCTCTCACAGTCAAATACATTGCTGCACCCCTGGAAAGGACTGGTTTTATAAGCCTGACTTGCTCCCTGAGCTGGCACTGGGCCAACTGCTCTGGATTTATGAACTTAGCTGGGTGATCTTGTTCGTACTGACAGATGAGATGTTTAGACAAATGATGGGGTTGAGGAATCTCTGCACATCTGGGCTGGTGGATGCACAGTGCCTGTGGCAGCAGCAGCACCAGCTTTGCTCTTCAGAGGGAGAAAATGAGCTTCAGCTGGTGAGAGAAATGCTCTGTCTGCAGTGGCCCACATGGCACACGCCTGCCCATGGCCAGTGCTGATGGAGATGGCTCCAGCATCTCCTGGATCCGGAGCTGCTGGGGGCCAAACACTGGCGTGGCTGAACCAGTTCTGCAGCTCAGTGCAGACACCAAAGGAGCTTTTTCTCCCTTGTTTTCTGCAAAATTGTAACTGCTTGCCAAGCTCACACTGCAGATAAAAACTCAGCACAGGAAGCATCCTGCAGAGCTCTCTGTGGCAGTCAACAGACACCTATGGATACCTTTATTTTATTATTTGCTTACTTTGAAGTGTTATGTTGAAATGGCTACATCAAGGACTCTAAAGCTGGAAATTAGCAGTGTTCAAGGTTTCTGTGCTCCAGTATTCCAGTGCTATACGGGGTCAGACCCAACAGCCTGTTAGCCCTGTGCCTTGAAACCAGATGCTTTGGACATTGTGGAGCAGGAATATGTTATTCCATCACACTTAACCCCTCTCCTAGAGCCTGGCTCTCTACAGCCTGGATGTTTCTTGAACCAGGGATGGTGTCTCTCTATTTAATATCCCTCAGGGCTGTTCACCTCTCATGGGCCCATCTGTAACAGGGGCTGCTTAAAATTAAATGTGTGATGGCTGGATTTGGTGGGATATGGTGTGTTTGGCCTTGGAGCAAATACAAATTGTTATTTTCCATTAAAACAGATAGGGCTGGGCTTGGAACGTGCTTATTTGGATGATGTTCACCAGTCTGAGAGACAAGAAAAAAATTCAGTTCCTGTTTTGCTCTGTGGGCTTTTATGAAAATCCCACTTTATGCTCTTGTGTACTTTATGCACATAATGAGCCACAGAACTGTGTCCCCTCTGTCTACCACAAAGCCCTTTGTTCTCAGTAGAGTCTTTTTGGTGGTTTCTGTAGTATTTGGAGGACCTGGCCACGTGTAATTAATGTGTTGTCATTAATTTCAATTTCTCAGTATTTCAGTGCTCTTCTTCCCAAAAGTAACTGTGTTTAACTGAGTTTTGAGCTCAAAGCCCCTCTCCACATCTTGAAAAAAATTCTTAGTAGGGGCTTCTTTTCTGGGGTTGATTATTTTTTTCTATCTGACTACTTTTCTCCTGCCTTCTTGACATGATGGTGTTTAAAACATCTGCACTGGGAGGCTGAGCAGGAGGTGGCCTTGCCAGTGCACTGTTCTCCCCAAAACTGGGGTTTGGGGTTATCTGTTATTGGTGTGCAAGGTTTAAAAGCTCTTTGGCAATTTTGAAAAGAGGTTTGTTGCCCAGAACCCTCCAAAAATCCTCATGGAGGCTTTGCTGTGTGCTCCCACGGGGCTTCTTGTGGCTTCACTCCACCCTCTTGATTCTCCTATGGATGTGTACAGGGATGGGTGGATGGGGGAAAAGGGAGATGCACGTGGTGTCCTGAGAAAGGAAATGTCTTACTGCTTCTCCCTAGATAGATGAGTGGAAAGGCTAAAACACAATAGCAATGACTACTGACACAGTCTAAATACATTGTTTTTGCATCATATAAATCTGGGAAATTTATCTGCAATTTGCAGGCTGGGAATACATCAATATTCATTTGAGCCTCTGAAAACAAATACAATATTAGGTCTCAGGGAAATGCTGGGATATATCATCCCCTACGGGGTTTACTGGAATAATACTCTTTATTCTGCAGTAGGGGAATCCTTGTCCCAGCTGCTTTGAATGTCCTATTGTGCAGTAAACTAGTAAAAAAATACTTGTTTCCCTCAGTCTGTGTCCTGTTACAAAGCTCCAGTGTACCCAGAACATTAAATCCCAGTGTTGGCTACCTAGGCTATTACTTTCAAATGTATCAACTAGTTATTAAAAAAAAAATATTATATATTGCTGCAGCCTTTAAAACTCACTCTTCTGCTGTGTTTTCCTCTTAAACTGCTGCTCTTTCTTCTTCTGCTTCCCACTTTCTCTGGATGTAGATGGTTTTTCCCCACCTCAATCATGGATTTCTGGCTAATGATCAGCTTGTCTTTAGCCGGCGAGTGCTCAAGGTAGACACCAAATCTGCTGCCATTGGTTTGCTGTGGTCGTTTGAGCTGCATTTGCTTTTTTCCTGGCTGACAGTGCACTGCTGCTATTTTAAATTGCCACAACCATGGCTGTGTTTAGAGATGCTTGTTGGGAGCACGTTTGACTGAAGTCCCATTGGAATTTAGGGAGCAGGCATTGTCGAAGTAGAGGAACATGACGGGTTTAAGCATTTGGTTCTTTGTGAGATTTGGGAATCAAGCAGCAAAGTCCTATAAATTTGATATAAACACTGTAGGTATTGTAAAATAAAAATGCATTAAAAGTAATCTAAATCCTTGAACTCTAAATGGGACATTGTAATTAGGAAAAGTTCAGTGGGAAACTCAACATAATTGGTTGCAGTGTTCAGCATTTGCAATTGGGTTTTTTAAAAAAGGATACGAGTGATTTAGGAGCCCAGATCTTGTTGAAAGGCCATGGAACTTGTGCTGCTAAGTCACTTAAGGACTTCTGAAAAATCCCACACTTGTCCCTGATTTGAGGGTGGACCACATATTAAACACAGCCCTCTGACTGCCTCGCTGCTGTCTTTCCCAGATGTTGCTAAAAGATTTACGAGGCCGCCTTTCCATGAGGTTTTCCCATTGTGCAGCCTCATGGATGGGCTGGGCCACGGCCCCAGGGCTGGGCTGTGCTGGCTGGTGGGGGACCAGGAGCTGATTCCCAGGCTGGAGCCCCCCGGGATGCTCCGCTTGGGAATGGCACCCACCAAACCGGCACAGCCACAGGGACACAGCGTGTTCTCTGCACCCAAAACCCGCAGGTGTGAGCGGCTCGGGATGTTCACGTGTGACCTTGGCTGGCTGTAAAGGATGAGATCAAGCACTGCCACTTTTTTGTGTGGTTTTGTGGTGTGGTGCACCGAGCCATGGCAGTGTGTGCATGCTTCCTGCCAGCATGTTGTGAGCCTGGGTTGCTCTGGGTGCTGTTGGGTCGGTAGATTCCATGCAGGCTTAAGCAGATTAAATCTCATTGGAAGGCATTAAGTACAATCCTGGTTGAGGAACCAGACCCAAATAGCATAAAAGTGAGTTCACTTTAAGCTTTCCCAACTGGAAGTTGTAGTTAAATTCCTCTGGGATAGCAGAGGGCATGGTACTGGCCCAGGGATGCAGTGCATGTGTTGTGGACAGCCTGAGACCACCCCTTGCCAACACTGCTTCATCTCACCATGTCTGTGTGAACTTCTTCCAGGGTGATCAAGGTCGAGATGGAGCCACAGGCCCCCCTGGTCCGCCAGGACCCCCAGGTGCCCGGGGGCCTCCTGGGGACACGGGAAAGGATGGCCCACGAGGACCTCCAGGCCCCCCTGTAAGGACGGGAGATGCACAGCAAGCACATATCAGGCAGTTCCCACCCCACGAGGGACAGGAGGGTGAAGGGTGTCCCCTTCCCCGGTGCTGCCACCACAACCACTGAGTCCCCAGCCTGAGCCACAGCTGGGCTCCAAAGGTGGCTCATAGAGCCAAGCCCTGGGGTGTGGGGCAAGGGAGCAGGAGGGGACCTTCCATCTCAAGTTTTGGAGCAAAGAGCTGGACCTGGGGCATGTATTTGCAGGTGCTGGTGCTGTCACAGAGCCAGGAGATCTCTTCCCCAATCCATACCCTTTGCAAATCTGAAATTGATACCTGTTGCAAATCTGAAGACCACTGGCAATACATTTAATAAAAAAATAGACTAAAACATAATGCAGTGGAACATTCTAATTATTGCTGAGAATTATTTTGGAGAATGGGAGGTAATAGTTTCAATGTCGGTCTTTTTATTTTTTGCAGGGTTTCAAAGGCGAGCCGGGAGAGGATGGAGTGATGGTCAGTAATGCCCAGAAGCATCTGTGTCTGTGCCCCTTACCCCCATTGTACATCACCCTTCAGCTCACTGCAGCAAGTGGGTTTGTGTCATTGCTTATGGAGGACAAAAAAAACCCCATGGAATTACAAGTGGCCTAAAATGGATGTTTGTCCAGGAGACAAAATACTCTGGTTTTTGTGTCCCCTTGGCTCTTCTGGAGGGATGTGGTGCTCCTGTATCCTTACACCTGCCCCTCTGAAGCCACCTGGCATTGTAACTCCAAATTGCTGAGGTTTATGTTGGATAAAAACAGTGTTTATTATACATAAAATAACTGAACCATGAAAGGATATTATTCACTGGGAGCACAGAGAACAAATACAGCTCTATTTGTATGGGAAGATGAGAAGTTGACATCTCTGACATTTTTTTTCTTGGAATTAAAATACTCTTAGAAATGCTTTTATCCCATTTTTCTCTGTTGTCAAACAAGTAAACTAATCACTCTTATATTCAACAGGGTGCCAGAGGACCTCCAGGATCAAAGGTGGGTAATAATCTGCCTAATTTTAACGTGAATTCTTGAAATAATGCTGCATAAGAGGGGTGGGTATGAAAATAAGCATTTTGCAGTGGACTTAAACTCATCAGTATATATCAGATACAAAATTCCAAGGCATTGACAGGGGGTGTAAATGTCTGAGTGTGTCACTTCCTCAATATCACATCCACTGCCCATGCTCAAACCTGGAAATGGGGGTGGAGGGAGCCACAGGGGGCTGGAATCTGCTGTGCTGTGGGAACATGCTTTCTTGCATTTGGGGAGGCTAAATATCATCAGCAGAAGCCAAGTATTTTAATTTTACAATTAATTTTGATTATCCACACCATTTTTTTCTGTTATTTATTTTTTTCTGTAATTATTTTCTGTTATGGCCCTAAAATTCTTTCTCTTCTGTTGATGTTGCTGTTGAAGGGTGAACCTGGTGTCCAAGGGAAAAAGGTAACATGGTGCTTTTTTTTTTTTAAATTATTAGTTTTTGTTCTTTTTTCTTTGCTTTGCTCTCTGCTTGGCTAGGGAAACAACTGCAAGAGACTGGTGTAGAAGCCATGTCCTTCCCTCTGTTCCCTCGGCTTCCCTCCCACACGATCCTGGAGCTGGGCATGGCTGTGCCTGCAGCCTGGCTTTCATTTCCACAAGCAAGCCAGAAGCTGCAGCCACATCTGCCCAATAGACAAAGAATGAAACAGCAAATGCCAAGCAAAGCAGTGATCTTGGGCCCTTTCTCTCCAGTAATTCAATGAACCAAGAGGTGCCTGGAGGATGTTCTCTGCCCAGGGGCCCTGGGATGGGTTTGGAATTCCTGGGATGGCCATCACCATGCAGCGCTGCAGTCCTATGGGAAATGTCCACTTGAGGGCCAGGAATGCTGCTTGGGTGTGGCATTGATGATTGTGAGACATTCACATGTCCAGGCTCTCAGTTCTCTCCCAGTGGTGCCATCAAGAAGTGGATAAATCACTGCCTTTAGGTGAAATCAAAGCACTGACAGGGCCCACCCTTTCCTGCTTACTGATTTGGCCCAAAACAGGGGTGGCCATGGGTGTTCTGCAGGCCAGAATTTGGCTTAAATATTTCATAACTGGCTGGTGAAACTAATCTCTTCAGTACCCATGAAGTGGTGTTACTCCAGGAGAACAACAAAGCACAAGCAAAACCAGAAAACCTCCTGTCAGAGGATGTTGGTGACTTGTGATGCAGTCCATGAGGATGGGTGGCAGCTTACAGGAGGTCTTTGGGACACAAAAGGCCTTAGGGAATTTAATATTTAGTTTCTGTTCAAGGTGGGAGAAGACCTTTGCCAGGGTCTGCTGTAAGCAAATTCTGGAAGATGCCTGTCCACCTTCCCAGGAGCAGGGGAGGCAGAGGCAGGGCTGGGTGGGAAGAGGGGACCATGCTGGAGCATCCTGTGCTCCTTGCTGCTACTCTCCCCTGGTTGCCTTCAAACCTGAGTGGGTTTCAGGTCTGTGTGACACTCAGGTCAAATGATGTGTTGGAACCTACTTAGTATGTACAAGGTCTGTGTATTTCACTTTTTATATTTTATTCCATCAGGGTGATGATGGGATCCCTGGGGAACCAGGACTTGTGGGCCCTAAGGTATGTCCTGCTCTGTGTCCATCTAATGCATGTGTTGGGCACATCTGCTGCTGTCTGGTTTTTGGCACCATATCACAGGTGGGGCAGGATGAGAAACATTTCTCCTCTGGTGTGGAAAAAGATCAAGAAACTCTGAGGGTGCTGAGGCCCTGGCACAGGGTGCCCAGAGAAGCTGTGGCTGCCCCATCCCAGGAAGTGTCCAAGGTCAGGCTGGACAGGGCTTGGAGCAACCTGAGGTAGTGGAAGGTGTCCCTGCCCATGGCAGGGATGGGTACTGGGTGATCTTCAAGACCCCTTCCAACACAAAACATTGTGAATTTATTATTCTATGCTGTGGTTTTGGGACCAGCTTCATGGCTGAACACACCACCCGCAGCCAAACTGCTGAATCTGAAAGCTTCATTTTCATCTCAAAACCTCCCTGGTTGCACCTGGGCAAGGTGATGTGTTTTACAGCTGAAAGCAGAGCTCTGCTCCCTTGTGTATGTAAAATGAAGCTAAATCAAGAAAATGATAACCTGAGGAAATCTTTTCTCCATCCTCCCTGTATAGTATTTGTTTAAATGGGTTTGTTTTCAGGGAGAAAAAGGAAGCGTGGGTCCCAAGGGAGAGAATGGCACAGATGGCTTCCCAGGACTAAAGGTGAGAAAAGCTGGAACTGTGGGCACAGCATTGCTGATGCAGAGGCTTCCAGCTGAGGAGATGTTTTGGGCCTTTGCCTTCTAAAACCTCATAAAGTGCCAAAACTGACACAAAAGGAGTGATATGAAGAGTGTTTTAACTTTTCCTGGTGATTTGATGAAAGCTGGGTTCAAGCAGAGATCAGTATAAGAGTTCATAAGTCATCTACTTGCACATATTCCACTAAATTGCCTTTTTTCCTCAAAAAAGGGAGAATTCTGGTCACATTTTGATCCCATGTTATTGATGGCTGTGGAATTGCTTCTGAGCCCCAAGCACTTGTGAGCTGTTCTTTCCTCCTGACCTCCAAAAGAGATACAATTAGTCTGGGTTTGTTAAGTGGTGGTGAGGAGACCTGGACAGCATCCGTGGGCTGTTATTTACCCCCTCAGCTGCTTTGTATTCAGCAGGATCTGGATGCACTGATATTTTCTATATCAAAGAGTCGTGATTCCTTATTGGGGAAGAAAGTGTGTGTGAGGAAGAAAGTGGGCTCTGGTGAAATTTAGTAAACTTTTTCTAGAACCATAGGAGCGGTGCTGATTGAATTTAGGTTTTTTCCTATATATTTGTACCATTTTTTACTTTTTGGAGATCTTTAATTTGGTCAGCAAGGGGATTAATACAGGTGTGGCAAATGGGACATCTTAATCCTGAACAGAATTTCAGATCATTGCTGTAGGAGTACTGTGACATTTTAAAACTCTCCAATTAAAAAAAAAAAAAATTATGAAAAGGAGGGGAGGGGGGAAAATAAAAAAGACAAAGAAAAAAAGAACAATTTGGCACAGACCTTTTCCTTAAACTCACCCTTGAAAATGGGTTAAACATCTCAGCTGAAAGTTTCCACATGCAAAACTCAGCCTGAAGCAAAGGGAGCCATGTGGAACCAGCACAAAGAGGTGGAGCTCAGCACACTTGGAGCAGGGAGAGGAGCTGGAGAGCAGCACAGCCCATACAGGGAGCTCAGCCCTGAGCTGGCCACTCCACTCCCCCTGCAATGCAACCTCCTCTTACTTCCCTTGTTGTTACACCAACATTGTTTTTTTGCAAAATATATTCACTCTCAAGTCAAATTTATTTTCTGCTAGGAGAAGCAGTCCCTTGTTGGTGTCATAATTTTTCTGAATCTAAAGCATATCTTTATGGGTCGGTACAGTACTTTTAGGATAAATATTTTGTATTTTTCTTGGTCTCCTTGAAATAAACGTGATTTTTGATTTTCAGGGTGAACCTGGTGAGAAGGGAGGAATTGGCTCCATTGGACCCCGGGTATGGATGCTCAGGATTTCAATTTAGAGCTGTGTATTTGTCTCAACCTTAGCTTGTCTCAACCTCCCCACCTTATTTGTCTCAACCTTATTTACAACCTTATTTGTCTCAACCTTGAGCTTGTCTCAACCTCCCCACCACCTCTTGCTGCTTAGTATGTGGATGAATTGCTTCAGGATCAGTTCAGTGTCTGAAAATAGAGATGGTGCATATTTAAACAAGTGATTGCACAGGTACTGAATGCTGACATGGGAAATCAGTCAAGTCCAGTTTTCTTATCCTCGTGACCATCCTCTGACCCTTTTTTCTGCAAGAGGGAAGCCAGGAATAGGGGTAATCCAGTGAGGATTTTTATGCACTCCTCCGTTACACAAATTGATGGCCTTTTGAGGTTTGGCAGTTCCAGCTGTCAGACTAAGCACTGGTTAAATCCATGGTGTTTGTAAGGTGATAACCCCCAAATGCTGCGTGTCAGGTCTTTGCTTTCATACCAGCCACCTCTCAGAGCTGTAACATTAAGCAGGATTCATCCCTGCCTGCAGGGTCCCCCTGGGCTGAAAGGTGAGCAGGGAGACACCGTCGTGATCGACTACGACGGCCGAGTCCAGGATGCACTCAAGGTAAGCCCTGCGCCAAGCTGGGTCCTGCTCTTCGTGGGAAAGGACAGAAATCTGCCAAGCTCTGCCACAGTGACATTGTGGCAATGTGTCCACCCTTGTCCTATGTCTCCTCCTGAGATTTCTGTCTTGGCACAGAGCTGGTTGGGAGGGAAGAAAGAGCTGATTGAATCTGGGGGCTGAGGATATTTAGGGTGTAGCAGCAAAAGCGTTGATGGAGCTCGATGGCAGCAGTGGGGATGTGGGAGGAGGGGGAACGACACCCGAGCCTTAACCTGCCCCACTGAACAGTGCCCTGACCTTTTCATTAGGATGAAATAAGCTGAATAGAATAAATACTTGATTACAGACATATTTGAGAACCATCCTAATTGTTTTATAACAGGCTGCAGGGATACACAAAGTGCTGGTAATTTCTGTTTGCCA
The DNA here is from genome assembly GCF_049639895.1 of Pseudopodoces humilis. Taxonomy (NCBI): domain Eukaryota; kingdom Metazoa; phylum Chordata; class Aves; order Passeriformes; family Paridae; genus Pseudopodoces; species Pseudopodoces humilis. The sequence goes on from NC_142216.1 coordinate 7,804,074, forward strand.
GGTGTCTGCATGGCACGCAGCTTTGGGAGGGGAGTTTGTGGAGTGCAGTGGTTGGAGAGGCTCCATCAAATGTCTGGAGGCTTCATGTGCTGGACCCAGACCCTGTCTCATGTTCTGCATGCAGAGACTGCTGAGGGGCACGTTGCTGAGCCTCACTAACTTTGCTGTTTTCCTGCTTATTCGCTGTTTGCAGTCTTTGTGCACTGGCCTGTCTGATGGACAAGGCTCTGGAAAGGCTTCCAGTGTGACTAAGTGTAACAGCATTTGAGTGTGCAGCCATGGAGAATATGCTCCATGGATATAATACTGGTTTGGCTTTCATCTGAGTGAGACTACAAATTTTGCTGCTTGAAATAATTTGCAAGTTGGAAAATATTTGTTCATCTCAAGGTGGTTTGTGGTCTTTGCGTCCAGCAGTGCCCAGGAAAAATAGCTTCTTTAAGTGAGCAAGGTTTTCCTGCTGTTTGTGTTCACACAAACTCCTTTTTCCCCCTCTTTAACTGCACCTCCCTGGCTGGCTGACACTGTTTTCAGCACGATGCTGCTTCCAGGGTTGGCTGGCTGGAGCAGGCAGGATGCAAAAAGAGACCATCAGATTTTGGGTCCCACCTCCAGCTAAAGGCATTTTTCCTCTTAACCCATGTCTTTGCAGCTGTATGCCTGCCTTGCTCCCATTGTGTTCTGTTTTGCATGAAGAACCCCGTGGCAGAGGAGCCCCGGTCACTCTGTGTCAGTTGAGCTCCCCTCGCTGTCCAAGCAATTCTGCTCACCTGAGTGTCTCTGGCAGATCCTGGCTGGGAGCTGCTGATCCCCACAGCACAAGGACAGCATGTTGTGTTCATGTTAGTCATGATAAGCCTGTTTTGTTTGCTGTGTTTCAGGGTCCACCAGGTCCCCCAGGGCCACCGGGCCCCCAAGGCACTCCAGGTCCCAAGGTGAGCCTGACCTCTGCCAAGCAACATGGTTGTTAGTAGCTCTCCATGAAGAGTCTCCCAAGCCAAAATAAGGCAGTTGTAGCAGCCTGCAGAGGAGTTTGAGGTTATGTGTACTATTTAGCCCATTCTCTGGCGAAAAAAAAGGTGGCTTTCACACAAAAGCCAGGATTTTGTTGACCTGTCTCTGGCCTTCAGCCTCTTCCAGAGGATGCTGTCCCCCAAACCTGCCCAGTCCCAGTCCCACACCTGACAGGTGATATCCCAGCCCCTCTAGTAGGAGAAGCAGTTGTGAGAGGGGCTGGCAGCCCCATGGCTGTGCTGAGCCACCTCCCTGTGTGCTGTTTACTGTCCCAGCACTGTGTCCCAGGAGCTGCTGTCCGCCTGCTTCACAAGCAGTAGTCTGTAACCTGCAGCCAGCTGTAGCCAGCTTAAAAAGAAGGATGTAATTTGTAGAAAAGTATCTCTTGAAAGAATGGGATAGGACAGGATTTTAGTGCCTTTTGAGGTCTCTGAGTCAATATTCAGATCAGCTGGTGATGCTGGTGCCTCACTGACGCCTCCTTGGTCCTGAGCCTGACAGTGGCAAATCCATAACAACAGTTGTGTGTGAATAATTCATTTCCTTGCACAATGCTTTCCCAAGATGAATTCTTAATTTAATTTACCATGGGTTCCCCTTTCCTTGTGTCCCTTCAGGGAGAGCTGGGCTTGCCAGGTCCACCTGGAATGGATGGTGAAAAGGTGAGTGAGGCACGGCTGGATTGAGCGAGACCTTGCCAGGAGCCAAATGAAAAGGAAGTTTCCTGTGTGTCTGTGAAAAGCAAATCCAGCCTGCCAGGAGTGAGCTGTGCTGTGCAGTATCAGCTGTGTCTCCCTGAATTGATGGCCCTTTGCCTGCATCCCCTGCTCTGCTCTGAGCGTGTCGATGCTGCTCGTGGCCACGTCTGCCGAGCTAAAGGGGCTCCTTTCATGAGCAGTTCATCAGATGCTGTCTCAAATCTTTTTGTAAACCTTCCCAACCCTAAACGGCTGCAATCCCTCCTGCAGTCCAGCCAAATTCTGTTGCACCCTCAGAATTGGCATCTGTGAGGTTGAATGTTAAAACATTTTCTCATGAGCATGCGGAGGGAAACAGCTGAAAGGCAAAAGTGGCTGTTGGGGGTTTAAGAGCTTTCTCCTATACCTGTTGTTTTCTCTCAACTTGCAGGGTCCAAAAGGAGCAAAGGGTGACCAGGGCAGCATGGGGATCATGGGGCAGAAAGGAGAGACAGGAGAAATGGGCTCAGCAGGTCCCCCGGTACGTCCCTTTGTCTGTCCCTGTCCCTCTGCTCTTGGTTCTTTAATGCTCTGATTTCTGCAAATGCTCAGAATGGGGCTGGCTTGGCTGATTTAAGCAATGACCTCTCCACACCAGCTTACTGTGGAGCTGGTGGATGTGGAAGCTTTGAATTTCCATTTCTAATCAGCTTATTCAGAATGTATCAAGGAGGAGAAAACAGTTGTTCAAAGTCTCCTGGAGATGACCATGAGCTTTGCCTGAGCCAAGGCTTGTTTTTACAGGGAGACAAACTTATTCTTCTCTCATTTTTGCTTTCCTGGAAGATGCACCTTGTGAGTGACACATTTTTATCTTTCAGGGAGCAGAAGGGCCAAAAGGAGACAAAGGAGAAAAAGGAGACACTGGGTCACCATGTCTGCAGAATAATCACGTAAGATCTTGGCAACATAAAGTCTCTTTCATGACACAGGATCAGGCAAAGTTGGGGTGCAGGATAGACCCACCAGTCCCATATCTATCAGCAAAGCCCAACTGCTTTCTACAAGTGTCTAAATGGGGTTTATTCATTAGGGAAGACCAGTTCAGACACTCAGCACTACAAAGTTACTTTAGATTTTGTATTGGTGGTTGAGATATTGGATGCCGCTGTTGTAATTAATTGTGTTAATTTTAATAATTAATTTAAATAATGATTTTGAGCTTTGTGAGGTTTCCACTCCTGAACCATCTTCTCTCTTGCCCAGCCTTGTTAACCTGCTGTTTAATTCCCTTCTGCAGATCATACCTGAGCCTGGACCCCCCGGATTACCTGGCCCTATGGTAGGACTCTGGAAGCGATTCCTGCAGATTTGTTATTGAATATGATAGATAAGGACAAGGGTGGTTTGTTCTCTTTAATCATTGTAGGCTGTTTTGAATCTGGGAAAAAAAATCAGGGAAGTGCTACAGTCTGATTTCTTGGAGAAATTAAAGCACCTGATTTAAGAGAGTACATCAGAGCTTATGGCTCATTTTGCAAAAATCCACGTTGTTCATTGGGAGAAAAGATAAAATCTTGTGGGATGGAAAATCTGTTCTGAACCATGACAGTGTCTATATTTCCCTAAATTCACACAAGTCATTTAGTGTTCTGCCATCAGCTGCACTGGGAGAGGATTCAGGTGGTGATGAACACACAGAGCATTTTTGATGGAGATATCAAAGGGGTTTGGTGCCTACAGTGCTCCAAAAGGAGCTGTCAAGGACATTGGGAAGGCTTGGGTGTCTTGCTGGGTCCAAGATTCACCTTTAGAGACCATGCTTCAAAAGCAGGTGGCACTCAGATCCTGGGAGTTATCCCAGCCCTGCCCAGGTGTGGAGGGCTGTGGTGGCACAATGCCACCCCCAGAGCTTCCTCTCACTTTCTTCAGCAAAGCATTTGGGGGCTTGTGTTGCAGAGCTTTATTGTCCCATGTTACACAGAGTGCTCCTTTTCAGTTCCCCTGCCCTCTGATTTGATATTGGAGAAAAAAATAAACTGCCACCTGTCTTGAAAAGAAGTATTTGACCATTGTCAGCCTGTAATTTGAGCAATAAATGGTTTGGGAAACAAAGTTTGGGGTATGTTTTTAAATTTGGGGTTTTTTTCAAATATACCACTGTCTTTCCCACAGGGTCCTCCAGGAATCCAGGGACCTAAAGTAAGTCAATAAATTAAATGTCACCCAGTTTCCCAGCTGCCAGTGCATTATTTACAGGCTCACAAAGGCCTGTCAGCTCTGGAGACTGAGTTTTTTGTCACTGTTGTCGCAACACATCCCTTGGTTACACTGTTCAGCAGTCGGCATTTTAGAAAACAAGCCATTTTTCCTTCCAAGCATTTACAATCCAAACTGCTCCTCCAGGACAGAGTTCTGAGGGCTGGTGAGAGTCAGGGTTTCCAAATCAAAAGGCTTATAACCTGTATTTTCAGCTATTTTCTTATATGATGTGGTCAAGAGCAAGACATCAACAGCAGTGTGGGTGTCAGCACCCCAGAGCAGGGGTGGGAGCTACTGGGTGCAGGAGGGGCTGCCCTGGCCAGAGCTGCCAGGTCTCCTTTGCTCATTTATTTCATTTCTGCAGGGTTTGGATGGTGCAAAGGGAGAAAAAGGTGACAGTGGTGAGAAGGGGGACCAAGGTGACACCGGACCTGCTGTGAGTTGTTTTCCCAAATCTCATTTCTGGCTGTTGACAGAAACCTGTCTCACAGGAAACAATCCTAATGCTTTGTTTCTTTTTCATTTAAGGGTCTCCCGGGTGCTCCAGGGCTCATTGGTTTACCTGGTACCAAAGGAGAAAAGGTAATCATGGGTGTGGGAGAGGAGCAATTGGGGTGCAATCCTAAAATAGGGGCTGTAAAATCCTGCTGTGGGGAGTCCAGCCAGAACTGCAGAGCTGCAGCACTACCCTGGTGCATGACAAAGGAGCAGCCTCCAATCCCAGGGGCTCCTGGATGAGCCCATGCTCTCATTACCATGTTAAACCAACTGGATCTAAGTTTGTTTGCAACACCAAAATCAATACAGCACATCTTAATTTTTATTTTTACATCCGCAGGGAAAGCCAGGGGAGCCAGGATTGGATGTGAGTATGGAAACCATGAATTATTCATGGTAGAAACACAAGTAACACACACATAACTTGAGATTGTTGGGAAAATATGTAGCTAACACTGTAGAGATTGCTCCCCCTTAAACACAATGCCTGTGGAATGATGGCTGTAAGAGATGGCTGAATTTAGGCCCATTGCTGGGCTACTTCCACTGCACAATGGAAGTGCTCACTTGAAGGTGCTGCCAGTGCTTCTCTTTCCAGCTGAGAATCTTTGTATTGGATTCAGTGACGTGAACATTTCTAGTAGCTGTAATGTTACTGGGGTGTGGTGAAGCACTCCAGCTTTTCCAAGAAATTGCTGACATACCAAGTCAGCAGGAAGAAAATGTCATTCTTCACTGGGGCAAGACAGGCTGATGGCTGGAGTTGGCTCATGTTGAACTGAGCCATTCACACACTAAACTTACAAAATCTTTTTTGTTTTTCCTTTTTTCCATCTAAAAATTGTGGTGACAGGGTTTCCCTGGTCTCAGAGGAGAGAAAGGAGAGAGAAGTGAAAGAGGCGAGAAGGTGAGTGGGGTATAGCTGTCCTGATGCTCATGGCAGGACAGGCTGCTTTTTGGCAGGCAGTGCTGCTTGCCCTGGGAGCCACTGCTGAAAGGCCTTCTGTCAGCCCAAGGATTTGCACATTCCCAGCACAGGGCAGGACAGGCAGTTAATTTCTACCCACTTGGAAGGGTTTCTGCAAGCCTGCCCCCAGCCCAGCCACTGTGGGGAAATGGAGCAGCCTGACAGCTCCAGGTTGCAAAGAATCACTGGTCTTGGTTTACAGACCTTGAAAATGGATCCAAATCAAAGGTTTTGTTACAGGGACCTTTAAACAAAGGGGATACCCAGGTGGAGCCAGGAGCCCAACTGAGCACAGGGCAGTAGCTGGAAGCTGCTGCTCCCACTTGCTGTCAGATACCAACCTGGGTTCCAGCAGAAACTGCTCATTTAGTCAATCTACTATAAAATTATCTATTAGAATATTTCCACCCAGCTTTAACTGAAGATTTTCACAGAGATTTCACTACTCAGCTGGGGTCATGTTAGTGCAAGTGTCCTTACTCTGGGTGGGGTCTGGGACTCTGTGAGTGCTGTGAGACATGAAGTACTTCTTCTCCTTGCTCCTGTTATCTTCCTGTTGTGCTGACAGGGTGAACGAGGAATACCAGGGAGAAAAGGGGCCAAAGGACAGAAGGGGGAGCCAGGCCCTCCTGGACTGGATCAGCCTTGTCCCGTGGTACGTCTTTCATTTCATTTCACTCATCCTAAGCATGGGCTGCCAGGGCTGAAAAGGAGACACAGCTTTGCAGGCACAGCTTTGCAGCCAGGGAAAAGCAGGGAGGATTTGTGAGTTCTTTCTTTTGCAGTAAATCAGAGCAGATGGTTATTGTTTTCTCACTTTTTGTAATGGTTTATCTCCACTGCTGGAAGTTCACTGCTTACTGTAAGGGCTCCTCACTGGCCAGATGGGAGCAAGCCACAGCAGTAAAAATAAAGCATCTTTGTGTAAAGACCTTCTTATTGTAGTCAGGAACAATGGACCTCAGTAGAGCTCTTCAGGAGATAGCGTGATGCTTGCTTTTGAGCATATTTGAAATCAGGGAGCAACTGGGTGCAGGGGATGGGAGGAAATACAAAAACGAGGCCAGCCCCATCCCTTCATCCCTGCAAACCAAGCGAGGGATGAGCAGGGGGAGCATGTTGGGGTTGATAGATCACAGTTCTGCCAAGCATAAGTGAAATAGGAGCTGGAGCTCCCCAGGCTGCCAAGAAGTGCCCCTGGGAGAAGAGACCTCCCCTGGTTTCTGTGCCAGCGGCTCAGAGCTGTCCCTTCTCAGACACACCCCAGGCCACCGCTGTGCAGCACGTACCCACTGGGCTTTCCAGGAAACCTCCTGGGTGGAAGCTGCATCTCCCAAATCCACTTCCAGAACCTCTCATTCGTTAGATAGAGCCCACAAAAAGAAAATAACCTAGAGTGGTTTATAAGCAGTTATTTGATGTGGTAGAATTTACCTTCTTTTCACTACTGTTTTTCATATAATGGCTAAAACTAGAGAGATCCTTTCCCAGAAGTGCTTTGAAGCTGTGGGATGAGAAGTATCGAATATTGAACTGAAACTGCTTAAATGTAGCAGTTTAGAACTTAGTTCAGAGGCACCTAATTAAGAGTGCCAGCTGCTTGCTCCACAGTTCTAAAACCCATTTGTTCTCTGAACCTGTGACTTTTCCTCGTTCTCTGAGCACAGCTAGGGCTGCCAAGGCTGTTGTGTAGATCCACTATACCAGCAGTAAGCTCCTTTAGTCAATATGCTTTATTTTGCCTGAAGATCAAATGTGAACTGCAATTAATTTTTTCCCCTCTTGAAATGTTGGGTGATTTACCCTTTATCTCTTTAACTGCACTTTTACAAATGTGAATCTGTGGTTTGTGTACAGATCTTTCCCAGATGACAGACTCTACATGTCATGTGAATTCCCTTCCATTAAACCACTCTGCTGACTCGCTGTGTCATCAGAAATGGAGCTGTGAAGCTCCAGACCCATCCTCCTCCCCCTGTGCTGAACCATGGGTGTCTATCTCTGCAACTCCGTGTCCTTTATCATTCTCAACAAGCAGTTATTTTTCCAAACAGGGAGATCCTAGCATTGCAGGCAGCAAAAGGTACCCAGGCTTGCCAGGCCTGGATGGGGTGAGCCTGCCCTGCCCTTTGGTACAATATCTGCTCTTTCTTGCATGGCTTGTGTGTGTTCCTGCTGTGGCTAAGCCCTGTCCTGAGGAGCAGACCCCTCCAGGGAGAGGAAAGACACAAGGCAGCAGAGCTGGAACAAGATGTTTCACTTCAGCATTTGGGGAAGAATGCCAATGTGTTGTGCCTTCTTCCCAGTCAAAATTACTTTAGATAAGGAGTGTAAATCATAGGAGATCACACAGGGGATGTCAGTCCCTTTATGGTAACAGATGCTCAAAATTAGTTATGGTTTCTCTCACTACCTATGGCCCAGTTTGGTTCCCCTTGTGCCTGTGCTGCTGCAGCCCTGTGAGTCCCATTCACAGCTGGGATTTGAAAAGCTTTCCTCAAAGAACAGCCAGTCCTGCAGAGCAGGGCCACTGGCACTCTGTATCAGAAGGGTTTTGCTGTGTTAGCACAGAGCTCTGCCCAGAGCTTAGGCTGAGTCCAGTGGTTATGCAGGAAGGTTCATGGTCTGCTCCCCAAAAGGGCACCACTAGCTAAGAGAGGTCATTGTTTTATTTTCATTTTTTTAACCATAGAAAATGCTGCCTGTTAGATGATTTGCAGTTGTTCTCAGAGAAACAAATGGGCAGTAAGCTGTTACTCTTTCAAAAAGTTAAATTACTTTCAGATGTGTCCAAGAAACCAATTCCTAACAGCAGGCCTGCTCTAATTTAATATTTACTTCCCAGAGATGTTCTATTTCCCAAGCATCTCCCATCTTAACTATACAGAAAACACAAGATCTATCTCTGTTGAAGGCATTGTAAAGTGCAGTAGGTGATTCCTCCAATTAACTACAACATGACCAGTCAGTAAAGCACTTGTGCATCTTCCTGGTTAGCTGCAGGTTGGTTGGAATGTTGACTTTGTTCTGCAGCCCAGGGTGCAGTGGAGGCTTTCAGTCCAGGAGCATCAGCATGAGCCCCACACACAGCCATGAAGAGTCATTTTGGAGTCACTGAAGTGAAACATGGTAGAAAGGTGTGGAGTTTTATGATGGCCAAAATAAGTATTCTGAGTGCGCAAGGAGAAATAGCCCAGGGCAGAAATCAACCCCCTGACCATCAGTATTAGGCTGCACTTTAACACAGGTCAGGACATTTTAGGTCAAACAACCACTCTGCACCTTGTCCCCCATACCCATCACCCCCAGACAACTCTGGCAAATGTATGCATTTTACCTTTTTTTTTAATAGTTATGGACCAAAATATTGACTGTGTCTGCAGAAAAAAAGTGTGTTTTCTAACTAAGGTTAAAGGAAAGCATGACTTCTTACACTATGAGTAGCTGGAGAGGGTTACCTTACTTCACTGCATCTGTTTTATTGGGCATAGGCTATTTTACATATAAAATCAATACAGAATACAAAATATGTGATGACTAACATTTACAGTAAAAAATGTAAAATTGCATTTTGACCTGTATTTGCACTAGCAGTTCTCTCTGCTGCATCCACATCTTCCCACCCCTCATGAGTCTGGAGGTGGCTCTGAGGGAAGGGTCAGTGCTTGTGTGCTCTCTGTGGCTCTACATGCAGAAATTAATGTAATTGGAGATCCAAGAGCCTTAAAAAAATCCAGCATCAGGAAAGGCAGCTGAAGTCAGCTATTTCTTCTGAAATGTCTTGAGATAGCTGGTCATACATAGCTCATTCCTCTTCTAAGGGGCTCCTTCCTTTCCAGTGTTCTTCTCCTGGTCAGTGAGAGCTCTTCTGGCTTTCTGATTTTTGTATGTTTCTTGTATCTCCAGTGGAACATGACAGATATTTTCACACCCTTTGCATTGTCCACAACTCATCCTATTCTTAGTTCAGCAACTCAAGATTTCTTAAAGAAACTAAGTACAGCAGGATCAAATTTAACACAATTAGGATACCATCTAGGAAAAAAATACCTATATCACCTCCCCCAAACAGAAAAGCACATTTTAACAAAAAATACATTCCCACATCATGCTTTCCATATATATGTCTGATTGCAAAAAACACTACCTTATAAAGCAGATTATGAAGTTAATGAACTGTGATTTCAAATCTTTGTACATGTTTTCTTTGTTTAAAGGAAAAAAAGTGTAATTTCCAATTTTTTTTTCTTTTTTTTTACCCTGAGGTGTATTTAATTTTGTGTTGTGCATGACACATGGATGACATTGCCTGCATATTTCATTTTTGTGCATATACAGTAAATGGGTTTTGCATGGTAATTAACAGTGCTGCTAAGCCTTTCATTGTTGTGACAAATGAGCTTCAGGTTTTTGCGTCTGACATTTAAGTCACTGTCAGGAAAGCTGAATCTGTAAATTCAATTTTGCAGGGACCAGACGGACTGCCAGTAGCAGGATGTTGGCATAAGGTACAGTAACCTTAATAATATCCTTGAACAGTCCTGAGTAATTTTGCTTCCTGCATGGTTCCTGCATTGCACTGCTGCACATGCTTTAAGCAACAGCTCACAGGCCTGGCGGACATGACATTATGCCTTGGGAGAGCAGGATTCCAGCAGCTTCAGGTCTTGTTCCCCCCAGCTCTACACTGGTGCTGGGAACACCAAAAACTTTCTAAGCATGACAAATCATTGTTAACACTGTCAGCAAAATGCTTTTTTACAGGCTTGCTCAAGCTTTTATTATAGCCAGGGAAGCTTAGGAACCACCCATGGGAAGGCTGCACCATTTGCTAGTGGGACTTGCTCAGTCTATACCCTCCCAGCTGAGAAGTTACCAGCGGGTTGTTTCTTTGTTACAGAGTTCCACTCCTCTGCCACTGTAGTTATAACTCACAACCATTGCACTGCCTCAGTGCTCGGATCAGCACCCTGGGTGCAGGTGGCCAGGTATTTTGTAGCATCTCCTGCAGGCGGAGCAGCTGGCTGGAAGCGCTCCTGGCAGCCTGGGAGAATGAGGAGAGAGATGTGGCCTCCTGTAAGATGAGGATGTGATCCAGACTTGTAGGAGAACCCTCATTCTCCAACAAGAGTATAACACTGAAGCTGAGTGGAATTACTAACCCAGCTGTAAGCATGTGCTGTGTGCACACAGCTGGAGTTACCAGCATGTCACTAACAGGTTGCAAACCCTCAGTTAGAATGCGAGCACACCCTTAGTATATTAAAGATTTTCATTCTGTGAGATTTGTTTGGCTGTACCATTAATATTAAAATAAATCTGAATGCCAATCCTTACAGTATTAACAATAAGGTTAGTGTGTAATGAATGGAGCATTTCTCTGATTAAAATGTTTGTTTGTGTGTTCTTTTTCAGTGATCTCTAAGCATGAAGCACAATATGTAAATAATGTGATATATTTTGATCTTTTAATTTTTGTATAAAAAAAGGAAAAAAAACACTTTTGACAGTAATATATTGACCTTTTTTTATACTGGATTCTGACATTTATGGACTTGGAAAATAATGTAAAGCTCCCAAACCCATATCATTGCATGGTAACACCAGGATTTGCTAAAGGTACCAATGACAGTAGCTGGGGACAAACAGTGCTCACTGCTCATGCTGCAATGTGAACTAACAGTACTGAGCCAGCCTTGTGTGCCTTACTGCATGAAGGAGGGCAAAATCCCTGTCCTAATCTGGCTCTCAACTTCGTATTTGCATTGCACATGCACATTAAAAGGGTGAAAAAACCTGGCTGAAAACAAAGAAAAGAAGGATGCAGCCCTAAAAATGAAAGAAGCTGCTGCCTACTGTCTGGTCAAACAGGAGAAGGATTTGCAACCTGCAGAGGAAACAAAGCCAAGCTCCATCCATCGCTACCTGCTGTGTGTGTGATGGAAACAGCAACTCTGGGGCTAAACAGAACAAACTTCACTGACTCTGGTTATTTCCTCTACAATCCTCAAGAGAAAGCACCTCTGGGTCCTGTTCTGGGGTCTGTGCCTGAAGATGTGCAAGCACTTTTTTACTGTGGAACACAAATTCCTCAGGAAGCCTCTACTGCAGAATTTCAAAACAGAAAAACCTGGTAATACTTTCAGTGCAGGGAGGTGCAGGACAGGGAAGGCTCTGTTTAAGTTCTTTTTTAAACAACAGAGCACATAAATTTGCTCTTGGGGTTCCCAAAAATTGGGAGTTTGAAGTATTCGTCTTGGTTTGTGGGGTTCATTTGCTTTTTATTTCTTCTTGGTTTACATGATTTTAACTGTAAACTAACTCTGCACTCTCGTCTTATTTCTCTTCACCTTTTCAGTCCCTTTTGTTAAATTTTCTCTTCTCAGGCACATCCCATGCAGAGCAGAGTAATGAACAGAATCATTATTATTTTGATATCTGCATATGCCACTGTGGGATCAATTAAAAATTGCAAACTATTCCACAGTTCACATTTTTTAAGATGTTGAAAAAATATCAATTGTGCAGCAGAGAGCCATTAAAAAATATTTCAAAGAGGAAGAAGATGGCTTACAGCTGAATCTGTTCAGCTTACAATGAAGATCAAGAGGCAACCAGATTCCTTTACAGGGAGGAGGTACTTTGTATTAACAAGTTTTAAAACTGGACAGGAAAAGATATACAAATATTCATTCAATGGGTAGAAGTTGAAGCCACACAAACTCAAAAAATAAGCTGTGGATTTTTATTGGTAAAACTGGTTAATCCTAACCAGACCAGTGATATAATTGCCATCACCTTAATGTCATTTTGATTTAACAGATCATGTCTGGAGGAAATACTTAGCTCAATACAAGTTGCTGGGTTCTGCATAGGAGTTTTAGGTGAAATTAAGAGCCTGACCATAGTATCAATCATGGTATTATGGCTCTTTGTGGCCTTGATCTTAGAGAATACAGAAGGGGGGCAGTTTTGGTGCACTGAGTAGATCCAAAACCTCTGTTAAGATCATTGCTTCATTGCCACTCTTACTGCAGCTATTGCCAGAGAAGGATTGAGAGAGGGATGTGACCATCCAGGTGCAACCTGCCCTGTACAGGCTGACCTAGTGCTGAAGGTCTTGCTCTGATATTCTGAAGAACAGTGGGAATGTGCTTTGTGCTCCACACAGGCAGGGTGATATCTGGTGTCTGTGAGTTCTCATCTGTGACCAGGCTTTGGGTGTCCTTGAGCTTATCCCCAGAGTAAGGGGGAGCCTGTGCTCTGTGCTGGTCAGTGCTGAAATGGCCACCAAGCTCGGGAGAGGTGACACAGCCTCAGGGCTGTAGGCAGTGGATTTGTTACCTGTTGTTGGCTGCTCAGGGGCTACTCCTACACATCACTGGCTTTGTGGCTGTACTTGGCATCTCTGCCAGTTACTCACCATTTCCTTGGTCACCATACAGATTAAATCCATGTTAAATTCAGATCAACTAACAAATCAAGAAACAACAATTATGTAACTCAAAACAGCAATGAAAATGCATTTTATTTACTTCCATTTCAGGTTCTCAGCTATCACTTTTGGTGTAGGGGTTTTTAAAGGCATAAGGAGCAGCTTACAAGCTTCCACTGGCCTTTAGTGCTTTTGAAAAACCCCTTTAATATCCCAAATTAAAGCTAAAAAATTTTCTGTGAAAGGTTGAAGGCAAATCTCTCATTGATGTTACCAGGAAGATCTGTAATTGTTCCCTTAATGTACAGTTGCTCTTCCCATCTCCCCCAGTCATCTCCAAACTAAAATCAGTTCACTATTCCAAACCATGCTGTGGGCTTCTACACTCAAATTCCTGCACATGTCGTGTTCATGGAACTTCTTTCAATATCAATGAGAGTTCAGTCCCCAGAATGACTGCAGAAAGCACAAGAATCTGGAAGTGTCCACAAACAATCTACAATGCAGATAGAAAAGTCTTGTTTTACATATGCTGGCAAAAACTAAACAGCTTTCTATCTAGCTCCTACTTGAAGAAGTTTGATATCACTGAAGCTACAAGACAAGCTAACCTCCAAAGCTTATGAAATTATATTAAAATTTATATTTTCTCTGAGGAAATACCCCGAAGTCCTATTATCTTCAGGTAAACAAGTCAGTATTCCGTCTTCAACTTGTGGAATATCCAGTGCTTGTAGGCATCAACTGTGACCACTGCCAGGCCTGCAAAACATTGACACAGAATACCAGAATAGTGCTTTACCCTCTTACCGCTCTGCAAGGCTGCCATCCCCCTCCCAGCACAGAGCCTCTGCTGCCACAGCACCCAAGACATTTCTTTGTAATGGAGGAAGGCTGGAATGACCACTCGAGCACAGGAGTACAGCTGTATCCACCCCCAGCAGTGCTACACCTCAGCTACCAAATCTTTTTGTGATCCTCTTTGGAAATTCTCTGGCAAATGCCCTTGGTTCTGCATGTACAAAGATCATCTGTGCATGATGATTCCAGTCAGGAATGTTCAGGACACTGGACTCACTGCTCACGTGCAGTAGCTTCTCTGGACTCCTGCTGCTGCCACTCCCATCAGGAATGCTGGCAGGTACAGATCCTGCTGCACACTTGCCACTTTGGCTATGAGCAGTAGGTCTCCAAGGCCTGGGGATGGTACATCCACTCTACCAGCTCCTCATCATCAAAGGAGCAGAGACCTGTGGAGAACAGAGCTCCCGGGAGCAGATCTGGGAATGGATCCCCCAGCAGGGCTGGCACTGGCACTGCTGAGATTGGTGCATTTGGCCTTTAGATTCTGAACAGAGTGTACCTGGTTCCCTGCCCATGGCAGAGTTGGACCTAGGTGACCTTTAAAGACCGTTCCAAGCCCAGCCATTCTGTGATTATCAATCATATTATTCAGATCAACAGACTTTATGAGAGGACCTGTTGGGTTTTGTACTGATTACACAGAAATCTGTTTAGACTTCCACATGCCTTACACACAAATATATTTATAAGAATAGTTAAGTACAGAGCAGTCATGATCTTACTGCTTTGAGTTATAAAGATGTGCTTTGCTCTGCAAATTCATGACAGATCATGATTATTTTCTCCTTCCATATGAAAATATTTATCTGGGTCTTTATGAGTATTTTGACTTTGCGAATAGCTCATGAAGACAAATTCTACTTCTAGGTAGTACTGGCAGTCTTGCTCAAAACTCAATCATTATCTCAGCCTTACACAAAGTTTAGGGCGTTTTTCCCCCCCCCAAAGAAATCTCTCTTCTTTTGTTTTCCCCTCTGGTTTGAAAGAATCTGACACTGCTTTACAGCAATTCCAAAAAGCAGCTGAATGTTACCACTCTATGTCAGGAGCAATGAAGATGATTGGCAGAGAGGCTGCTAATGCTTACGAAATGTGGGTCAGTCTGTGACTGAGCCACTGATTTTTCTTGATCACTGAAATACCTGGTGTAACTTCATGGATTCATCAATAGACATTTTGAGTAACACAATGAAGTTAGTGATATTGGGAGAATCTGAAACTCAGGCAAATATATTTTTTGGTTTTTAGTTGACAAAACAAAATTCCTTCCTCTAATTTACCTTCTTATGAAAGCACAATACTTTCCCTGAGGTTAAGCCAACCATGACTGCTGCAGGAATAGAAGACACACAGCCTTCTTTAAGGCTTCTTCCATTTCAAACTGTAGCTAAAGACCATCACCACCAACATCCTCTCTCTTAACACACTGTAGCCCAGTTGGTTTTGGAAGCAAAGTTCCCAAACTGAATCATAAGGGTACAAGAACTCACTTGAGACCCCTAAAAGGTTTTTCAGCAAAAAAAAAGAAAAAGGCAGGCCTGCCATGCCATGAGACACAGCAAGTGCATTCCGTGACTGAGGCTGGAGCTGCTGCTGGCTGTGGTTGTGTCAGTGCTGGTGATGCTGCACCCAACTCTTATGGGGAGCGTTCCCCTAAAGCTTCTGGGTAGCATGGATTTGGGGAAGAAGAGAATAAGGAAAAAAAACCCATGTGGGAAACTCCATACCTTGACAGCTTGAAAGAAAACTTGCCAGAGCGTGAACCTGATAATTTGGCCTGTTCTGATGGGGATAAATGAGATTAATTAAGAGTTTTGCAGCTCAGTCATGGCTTGGCCAGTGAGTTCAGGAATATTTCTTTGGATTACAAAACAGGTGGCAGAGAAATCCTGATCTGACCCCAAACCAAACCTATTCCCAAGTGTCAATTCATCAGTATTTTAGTTTAAAAACATCATAATCAAGATATGGGGAGCCACCTCTCCTGTGTGCACTGCTTCTGACACTTCCTGTATATATAATGGTGATGAATTTATTTCTGTATGGATTTTTTTGTGTGTATTTAAAAATAAGAACATTTCTTTTAATGGTAAGCTACTTTCTGATGTGTTTTCTTTTTAGGAAACCAATAGATAAAATATTTAGATGAGCTTTTGTCTTCTGTAATTTCATAAATTCAGAATTTGAAATCCTTAAGCAAACCAGCAAAACACATAGGAGGTTTCAGCAGTTTAAGATATTCCATGCAGTGATGCAAATACATGGAAAATGACACCTGTGGCTGAGATTGTTATAGTAACCACTACCCTGGGTAAAATTTCGTTTTTGCACTCAGACAAATACAGCAGGCTCTTGGGTAAGAATGCAAGAACTCACACGTTGTAATGCACAATTGATTAAAATAAGTAATAAAAATTAATTAAACTATTAAGATGCCAGAAAGTTTCCAGCTTTATAATAATGGTAAATAACTCCCCTGGCCCGTCCATGTAATATGTGCACTGTAGGGGTGTTCCCCGGTCAGTGATTGCTGGTTCAATTCTGCCCTCTAGAGGAGATTTTTTTTTTAAGAGAAGCAGATATTATGCAAGTTTTATGCTGTGACAGTGTCTCTTAATTTACAGCAGACGTGATTTTTGTGTAACTTTATGGTTTGAATAGATATTTGTAAACCCAGGAGTGCATGGATAGAAACTTCATTTTATTTTCAAACCTGTTATTTCTTTCTTGGGAAATACCATTGTATTCTCATGTTTTTTCAGTCCCACTGTTGCCCAGATAATTTACAGTGTTACACAAATAAAATCTACCTATAGTAGGCCTTCTGACACATTTCTATTTTTAAAATGTTGAGCATGGAAGCTCTGAATTATTTCCTTTGTAGGCAACAGATTTCTCCTTAATATATGCAAAATATTAATAACTACAAATGATTATAAGGTATAAAAATTTAAATGTCCCCAAACCACTCATCCTGGAGATATAGTGCATGTATGTGGCTGAAATCAGATAAGTGAGTTTGGTTCAAATGTGCTCTAACAGAGGAAGGAGTTCCCTGCCCTCAGCAGTGTCCAGGGGTGGAAAGAACCTCAGTATTGCTTTGTTTGCCTTGAAACACCTGGTTTGTACCTGTTTAGGACAGCCTAACATGCTGAGCAGCACACTCAGCCTTGCAGAGGTTTAACCAGAAGATTTTTCAAGAGAGAAGTTACATATATGAATAATTTCCAAAGGCCTGTGACACTTTAACTTGCCAAGGCAATCACTGTGGCACACAATGAACCTGGCAACTTTACAGGACACTGTTTATGTAAGCATATTTCTTGACTCTTTTGCAATGTTTAATTTATTTTTTTTTTAACAAAAAGGAGGGGGCAGAGAGAAACATCTGGTCACTCTAGTTAGTCCAGTCTCAGTGTCATTTACTGGAGTCACCTGCCTTTTAACCGTGTCCCTGGCACTGCACTGGACCTGGCCATAATTGGTTCAGTTTGAAATACTCCAGAGCCCAACTTGGAAATTGAAATCTATTGCAGACTGAAGCAAACCAGTGAGTAAAAAATCCATTTCCTGAACTTTATTTTCCCTGGTGGTCATTTATATTTGTAAGCTAAAAATTATTTTTAGTACTTTCACATCCCCAGGTGAACTACTGCAACTTTGCCATGTGCTTGTGTCCCATTAGATGGCACAACACAAAGAATGTGTGACTATTGTGTAACCTGCAGCAAAAATAAGTGCTGAAAATCTGTTAGATATGATAAGACAAAGGACTTAATAGATTACATTATTGTATACAACTGTGGAGCCTGGGGGAAACCACAGGAAGGCTGGGAAACACAAGTTTTCCATACATAAAAAGTTGAATTATTGATAAGAGAGCGGCATAAGAAGTACATTAGTAACATTTGTGGTATTCCTATGTCTTAGGACAAACAATTCCTGTTTTGTTAAATTCTGCTAGAAGTTGCCTTAAGTGTGGTTTCATGGAACAGTCAGCTCACTTCTGTGTCAGCTCACTTGTGTGGTTACTTACGTAACTTAGATATTAATGAACAGAAACCTAAAACAGAGGTGACCCAACTATGTGTAAATGACACTGATCCCATCTGCTGCTTTTTATTATAATGTCAAACACTGTATTTGAAAAGGTCATTTTACAGGAATTTATTAGGTGTAGGTGAGTGTTTATCAAACTTGTATTCTTGCACTTACATTAAAAAATAGAATCTGGTTTTGCAAAGCAAAAGCACCCATGATATCCACTGAGTTTTTGAATTTAGCAGGAAAGGTCATAAGCTGCCATCAGTGGCAAATGAGATCTGGAGCCTGTTGTGTTCGCTGGTTTGTTTCACAGAGTGCAGTTTTGTAAACAATTTCATAACAGCTTTTTGTGTTTCAATTTGAGTTTCCTTTTCTGCTATCTTAAAATAATAAAAAATACTGAATATGAAGAATGTTCAGCACAAATACCACAGACAAAACTGAAAGCCCCCTGCTTTGTTGCATTATGTGACTTTGGACATAGAAATAATACAAAACTGGTGTATAGATTAGCATTTGAGAAACTGCACTTGCTGGTATCTCAAATCTGTATACAGTTTAGAAAAATACATGCAACATGTGCCTCATCTGTCCGTATTTGTTTTGAAATTATGCCAATGGAGCTTAATCCTCTACCACATTAAGCAAGTGTCCCTTATTTATGTGAGCAGTTGCATCACTCCAGGGAGGCTGTTCAAAGGAGTAAGGATTGTTTGTGTGTTTGCAGTTTGCCAAAAATAAGTTTTGAATGTATTTACATGATATTTTATACAAAGCTGACTAAATCTCTGCGTATCACCTTTGAGAAGAAATATATAGATATTAAAATTATAGAAAATGTACTTAGCATCTCCATTTGCAAACTGTTTGTGGTTTTTGATCATGTATGTGCCACGAAAAATATTCTATTTACTCTTCTTTGGGGAACAACTACTTTAAAAATGAAGGCAATAACAGTATTTCTTATCCATTGTTTTAACATGTTAAAATTGTATTAATTAGTACTGCATCATGTATTTCTAGTTTAAAGCTGTAATGGACAATACATTACCTTGAGACCTAAAAAACCTTTTTTTTCTTGTGCTTTTTTTAATAAAAGCAAAGACTAGATTTTTTAGAATGGTCTCTCTGTACAGGTTTACTTTTACAATTGTGTGAATATGTATAATGAACTCTGCATTTGTAACCAAGAGTAAACTTTACAAATTGTAAATGTTCAGGTTGTTATTATAAATAGCTAGTAAATATCTTAACCAGACAAGAGTTCAAATAAAGATTAACAGCCATTATTAAATTTTTCTCCACTGTCTTTTGTTACTTAAAGCCTGACCTGTATGAAACAATGGAGTTAGACTAAATACAATCTAAGTACATAGCAATTTAGTTTTGCATTCTCCATATTGCACAAAATTTAAATTCCTGTCTTTATCAAGTAATTGCAGCTAGAGATAATTATTGGTTGCTATATCTAGTCAGCTAAGTCTGCCAAGTGTAGTTTTAAATTTATCTGTTCCGTTTTTCTAGAGTTTTAAGAGCAGTTTGTCATTTTAAACCAAAAGAATGTGAATGTGTAGTATTTGGAAGGAAAAAAAATACATCATTTTCTGGAATCAAGTTGGGCAAGTCGATGAACCCAACTGGTTATGGGATACAACACCTGCGGTAGCAGAACTCAATCCATCACACAACCTCCCTTCTGGTTATCTTCCTATTTTTCTTTAGGTAATTCCAGTCAACCAGGAATAGAAGATCATTCTAATCTGATTGACAGCATTTCCTCTTTTAATCCTAACTATTACCTACTTGGCTCTGAAGGAGTCAGTCAGGTGTCTGCTTTTATCTGCCACCAACCAAACACACGGGTACAACATGTGAAAGTCTGGGTTTACTTCTGCTTAAACAATGAAGTATATGGAAGAGTTATTCCAGTTGTACCACCTTGGCTACCCGGTGAAATTATTTTCTACTGTAAATGAGACTTCCTTGATGTGTATTTCAAACGAAGAGTGCTATAGCTGTACTAATGATCCTGAAGAGCCTGTTCCTCCCTCCGAGGTGAGTGGGGCGTGGGGCTGGAAGCACCCGAGCAGTGTGAACCCCCGGGGTGTCTATTTTAAGGCTGAGCTGCCAGCAGCCCCGCAGGGCCCCAGGCCCGCAGCCTGTCCCGATGTGTCCCCACTGCTGCCTGCGGGGAAGCGCCGTCGTCCCGCCGAGTCCTCGGCCGAGCTCCTGCCCCTGCGCTGCCGCCCCTCCCCTCCCGGCCCGGCCCCCGCGGGAGGCGGCCGCTCCCTTCCTCCCTCCCTCCTTTCGTTCCTTCCTCCCTTCCTTCCCCCTCGCTCGGCCCGCTGGGGCCCGGGGGCGGCTCCGCGGCCATGCGGGCGGCACAGCCGCGCTCCCGGCAGCAGACGCTGGCCCTGCGGCGGCAGCTCGTAGGGTGAGTGCTGCGGGCGGGCGGCGCGGGGCCGGGGCCGGGGCCGGGGCCGGGGCCGGGGCCGGGGCCGGGGCCGGGGCCGGGGCCGGGCGGGCAATGCCGCCTGACGTGGCGGGAGCGGGGCCGAGCCCGCGGGCCCCGCCCGGCGGCACCGCCATCGCGCCCGGGCTGAAACCAGCGCCGGAGCGCCGCGCTCGCACAACACGGTGCGCTGCTGTAATTAACAGGAATTAGCTTTTCTTAAGGAGGGGGATTACGGAACCGCACTATAAAACCCGTATGATACCGAGGCTGGCTGTTTACAGAGTCTGAACTGCTAAGAAAGCGTTTTCTGTGAGCCCGGCGCAGGCATGGCTGGGGCTGGAGGCAGTGCTGGCCAGGCGAGGTTCAGGCTCACCTACCATTATAGCCCGTCTTTCAGGAAACTAATTGTATCAAAACCGTGATGGAATTAACAACAAATGTCTGTTCTCTTTGACAGAATGAGGGACAAGACTCAGTTCTAAACTTCCAATTACTAGTAGTGTTTCAACCAACCTAAAAAAAGTTTTAATTCTGTAGACCACTACCAAGAATGGCAACACAACTCTTTTATTCAACGGTGGGAATTTTTTCATATAATTTATAGTCAAAGCCAAGGCTACCTTTACGTGTTGTGTAAATACAAAAGTTGGACTGAAAGTAAATGCTGAAACAGAATTATGCCAGTTACACACACCTGAAAAAATACTAAACTGGATATTAAGTATTTTTGTAACTGATTTGCCCTACCACTGGCAACAAAGACCCAGCCTCTGCAAGCACATTTTTAGCATCTTTTGAAAGTTAGGAGAAGCTTACAGAAACCCCCAACTGTTTTGCCAGCTCACACAGAAAGTATCAAGATTCCTGTTGGGGAGGGATAGTGAAGGACTTTCTTACTTCACTATTGTCCTTTGTCATCCATTTGACAATGGCTTTGTATTTATCATCAAATTATTTCTGTATAAGCCATCTTTTACTAAATGAAGTATTGAGGTTTGGCACTGCCCTTCAGAGTCAAATCTCTGCAACTCCTACTAAGGCAGATGTGTTTCCATTTTACTTGTTTGGCAATTAATTTAAAAAGAGACAAAACATATGCACTAAAGTAAACCCAGCCTTATAAAAATCACTCAAGTGTTCTAGCTATGGTTAGTGAAGCTGTAACAATGACCTGCAGCAAATATCTGGAAAATCAGGACGTTGGCAGGAATAGCAAGAACATGGTAAGAATAATAAAAAGAACATAGCACAAGGTAAGAGACACAAAACAAGAAAAAGGGTAGACAGCACAGACAGTAAGGAACTGCAGTTAAGACAGGATTAAACTATAGAGGCAAGTCCTACTGCTGTGGCTAGATCCTAGAGTAGGATTTTCAGGTTTGGAGTGTGCCTTTTCCTGTAAATCTAAGAAAATTTGAATACAAGGCCTTTAGGGGCCAAAAGCAGGATGACTCTGCCAGCAAACAGGAGAAATGTATTTTACCAGCAGGATAAACTAAATGCACTAAGATTTATTTTGCTTTCTGATGTTTGTCATAGCTCTTCTTGCAAGCTGTTTTTTTCTAATGATCCACTGAAGATTGTGAAGGCAAAAGGCCAGTATATGTATGATGAGAATGGGAGACAATACCTTGACTGCATAAACAATGTTGCTCACGGTAAGTTAAAGTCATGGTATGGGATGTTATTTGATGCTGTGGTTTTTTAAGCAGAACAAAGAACAATCAGTACTTTTACTACAGTTGCACTGTGCTGGGGGAAAGGATGTTCAATTAGAAAAGTGGAAGGAAACTTTCTTGAGTGTGTAGTTTGGGAAATTACAGTTTTTTTGAACTTTTCCTTTCCACACTTCCTTCCTGTCCTGTCTTCCTAGAAATGTGTCTAAAACGTAGTTTTTTTCCATGGAAACTCAAGCACCTCAGTGTAAAACTAACAAATGGCATTTTAATGCTTTTGTAAAAGTTACTGTTAAGTGTACAGTCATAGAACCACTGCTCAGCACAGTGCCTTAATTGTTTATAACTGACTGCTGCTTTCTTACAGATCTGAAATCTCTCTAACCTAATCTTACCAGAGCTAGTAATTCTTTGATACTAAAGCTTATCTGCACCTTCCCAAATTCCTGAACTATATAAATGCCTAAATCCAAGCATCAAATCAGACATTTGTTTTAGCGTATCAATTTCCAGTACTACAAACCTTAAATACAGTAGAAGGCAACTTCAAACTTTCTGAGGAGCACAAAAATGTTTTTACAAGATGTACCATTATTAAGACCCTACTGATAATGATCTGTGTACTATTAGAGAAATAGAAGTGTTAAGCTGTTGTGCGAATGAATAATATGAAGTAATATGAAGAACTCTCAAACCACTCTCCACATTCTCTTGCAGTTGGGCACTGTCACCCTGATGTAGTAAAGGCAGCCTATGAACAGAATCAGTTGTTAAATACAAATTCTCGTTACCTTCATGACAACTTGGTTGATTATGCAGATAGACTTTCAAAAACCCTGCCTGAGAAATTATGCATCTTCTATTTTTTGAATTCTGGGTAAGTTGTGTATGTTAGAATTGATACTGGGGCTTTACTAGGTATATGCAGACAAGTACACGCTTTCTGTTGGCAGACCAATTTCTGTCTGGTGTGGATGACTAGATACTGACAAAAACATGGGTTTGGTTCTGCAAGCTCTCTACCTAAACTTGTGCTTTATTTAAGAATGGTTTTACTCTATTTTTAAGACCTTGGACCACAAAATATTAATGTAAATATCTGCTGTATTAGTTTCCTGACTGATTTATCTTCTGACTTGACAGTTATTCACAAAATTAAATATACCAGTGCATTACTTCTGCTGGGGGTGTGTGTATGTATGTGTATAACTCCTAAGCTTCATCTGGAAGAAGAGAAAAAAAAAGCCAAACTGTTCCTGAAGTAGTCCCTGTACTCTATGTATTTTTAAGATTCTGTTCTGGTGAACAGTCCTACCGAGTGAGTGCCGATTATTAAGGAATTTGTGCATAACATGCATTGAGTTCTGTCTGTTCTCTGCAGACACAAGGAGCAGTGCAAGGGAGGTTAGATTTCAAAACTCAAGATATCCACAATGAAACAATTATTGAATTTTTCCATTGTAGATCTGAAGCCAACGACCTTGCCCTGAGATTGGCACGGCAGTACACAAAACATGAGGATGTTATTGTTTTAGACCAGTGAGTATATTGGCAATTTGGGGGTACAAGGCTCAATTTTGATCAGAGCATTTTTGAAATCCTCCTGCAGTAGCAAGACTGTAACCAGGAAGCTGAGGGAAGTAATTTTTCCCTCGGTTCAATATTTGCCAGCCCAACCCCGAGAGCTGTGGTTGGGTTCTCCAGTACTTGACAGCTGTTGGAAGGAGGCCAGCAGTGGCCTGCCACAATGGGAAGGGAGCCACGGTAGTGAGAGGTACTGGATTTGTTCAGCTGCAGGAGACAGATCTCACTGCAACTACAACTGTCTCATGGGAAGGAGCAAAAAAGATGGGATGCAGGTGTGAAGATGTATGGTGACAGGAAAAAAAGACCTCAGTTCGAACTTGAGGAATTTTGATGAGACATAGAAAAAAAGTCTTTTGCCATGAAGGGAGTCAGATATTAGAACAGTATGCCTACAGTCACTGGAAACTCCATTGTTGGAGGGTATTTAGAAATAGGCCCTTCCCATTGTTCTGCAATCTTGTGATACTGCCCAGGTGTTCCCTGCTGTGATTCCAATCATTGGTGCAGGCAAACCAGTGGTAAGTCCTGTCCCTCTGCATCCCTAACATTTTAAAAAAAAAAAAAAATCCAAATAGTACTAAGCTTACTGATAAGAAAAGAAATCGCAGAGCTGTTCTCAGCTTAAGTTACTGAATTTCCTACCAGGTGATAGCAACTGGCTACTCTTTACTATTCGGAATGCTAATATACTAAAGAACACTTGATACTGAGAAAATTACTGTTTAGTTCTGCCAATTGTTTTTTAAGTGCTTACCATGGACATCTGACATCTTTGATTGACATAAGCCCATATAAATTCAGAAATCTAGAAGGACAAAAGGAATGGGTCCACGTGGTATGTACTTCAGCCTATACCTATTACTTGTCAATTGAGTGAAGATGTTTGTATGATGTATTGAGTATAGGATACTGTTCCTTTGCATAGGCTCCTGTTCCAGACACATACAGGGGACTTTACAGAGAAGACCATGAAGATTCAGTAACAGCCTATGCTGATGAAGTAAAAAATATTATTGAGCATGCACATAAGAGAGGCAGAAAGGTAAAACATCATTTCCTTGAGTGTTTGTCTTGTCTTAGAAAAGAATGTACCTTTCAGTGCAATTTAGTTACTAAGCTAAGTGGTATGGACTTGTCAAAAAGAAAAGATCACATTAATAATCAAAAACCATCTGAGGTCAAAGAGCTTGCTCCACAACTCTGTATTGTGTTCAAACATTATATGCTGTGTTTCAGATTGCTGCATTTTTCATTGAATCTCTACCAAGTGTGGGTGGTCAAATCATTCCCCCAGCAGGTTATTTTCAGAAGGTTGCAGGGTAAGTGGTCATTCATTGTCTTTAACTTAACGTATTTGGTAAATAGATAATTTCTCTGCCTGCTGTAGCATAGAGCTTGAGAGGCTGGAAATTACCCATGCCTTCATGTTAGAATGTGAACCTTATATATGGCAAAGACCTGCTTATAAACACACAGCATACAATATAGGCTTGTACATGTTTGTTTCCTCAAAGTTTGCAACGTAACACTTTCTGCACGTTCCTAAACAGTAAATGCTGTGTTCTTTTTCCTTTTTAGAGACAATCAAATCTGTTATGTTACAGGCATGTGCACAAGGCAGGAGGCGTATTTATTGCTGATGAAATTCAAGTTGGCTTTGGCAGGGTTGGCAAGCACTTTTGGGCATTCCAGCTTCAGGGAGAAGATTTTATACCTGATATTGTCACTATGGGGAAACCGATAGGAAACGGGCATCCGCTTGCTTGTGTAGCAACAACAAAGGAAATTGCAGCAGCATTTGCAGCCACAGGAGTGGAGTATTTTAATACAGTAAGTAAACAGTTGCCCACTTCTGTAAGAGTCTAAGGATTAAAATTAGATACTCATGCTGTGTTTTTATTAGTATTTACTACACAGTAACTAAAGAGGAACTGTATTTACTGTACTATTTCTATGTTTCTAGTGCGTGACTCCATATATTGGCTCTGATAAGTGATAGTATGCTCCTTGTATCACTCAAGCTACACTTTCAGTGACATGATTACATCTTTCTTCCCTTTCTATGGCTCTGTGTCTTCCTTTCCTGGGCTCAGTTTGGTGGGAACCCCGTTTCATGTGCCACTGGATTAGCTGTGTTAGATGTGATTGAGAAGGAACACCTTCAGGCTCATGCCACAGAGGTAGGCAATTTCTTGATGAAGCTACTCAAGGACCAGCAAATCAAGCATCCCATCATTGGTGATGTCAGGTATCAGTACCTTATTTACATTTTTTGTTTTCTGTTTGGTTCCGTCAGTCCAACAGTTCAATCCAACAAATTTTGATAAATTTTTTGATAAATTAAATTTTGTTTTCAGCAAAAATAAAGAGCCTCCTGTACAATTAAGAAAGACAAACTTGAGCTTATGTGAAGTCTCATATACTTTGCCACTCTGCACCAGTACTATTTTATCAATTTATTAGCTGCTAAAGGAATTCACTTTCCTGTTTGAACTCAAAAGTTTAAAATGCACAGGGTACAGAAGTGATGAGCTAGATGGAAAGCATGCTTAAAGATCCTGTCCTGTGCTGCCAGTGTGAGCAGACGGAAGCCTACATTACTACATTTCTTCAGCAAAACCTCTTTTCTAGCAGTAGCCAAACATCAGGCAATTCTCATGCAGTAAAGGTCTGGCCTTAAAAAAAACTCAATTTTTTAGTTCATTTGTGAGTCCTTCCTCTGACGCAGACTGTTTTTATTTCTTTTACAGGGGTTGTGGCTTATTCATTGGAGTGGACTTAATCAAGGACCAGGCAGAAAGGACTCCAGCCACAGCAGAAGCAGAAGATTTAATAAAAAGGTACATGGCACAGTTTTGTGAGTTCCTCAACATGGGAGGCAAGCACACAATGACAGACTACCCTTGCCACTCAGGAGTTGCTAAAATACAACCAAACTGGCCAAAACTGAAACCAGTCAATGTAGAAAGGCACTCACTGTGTGACAGCCTGTGGGCTGGTGCTTGGAAGTTTTTCTGAACTACATGCAGATGTGAACAATTCTTTATTATTGCTCTTTCCAGACTTAAGGAAAAATATATTTTACTGAGTACAGATGGGCCAGGAAGAAATGTGCTGAAATTCAAACCCCCGATGTGTTTTAACATGGAAGATGCGAAATTTCTTGTGGAGACAATTGACAAAATACTAACAGGTAAAAGAATTATCAAAACCTTCAAAAATAGAGGGTGGTTTCTGAACTTTCTTGAAGACAATGCCGAGTTACTGAGCCTGATTTTCAGAAATGCTAGAGTGGAGCCAAGATGGTAAATGCTGAGCACACAACACAGCCTTCCCTTCTCAATTATTTTGTGCTGAAGTCTTCTAACAAAACTACATCCTCTACAGATGCATGTACCTTTTAAAATAGCTTTTCTCTCACCCAGGTTTGAATGTTTAGCTTATCTGAACAAGCATAATTTGTAAAAGATGTCTGCATGTTCCTGAAAGCCATAACATACGTACTTTTGCCACTTAGCTTTTTATACAACTTCTACACACATAGCATTAAGAAAGTTAGTATAAAAAATGTCACAAAGTCATGGGTTTTCTAAGTTGTTGCTTATTCTCTCTCCAGATATGGAAAAAGAATGTTTGAACCATTAGAAAACACCAGTTTGTTCTACCTGAGCAGGTATTTACCTATAGTCACCCAGTACTACTTAAAAGCCAAGGTTCCTAAACAGAACTTCACAAGCTCTGTCAGAATAAAGCTTCCTCAGAGATGCTTGTACTCAAAATTTGCAGGAATTTCTGGGAATCTACAAGCACGGACAGTTATGTACATCCAGCATTCACAACTACCTCCCATCTGACACAGCAACACTGTGTGCATCACTTGTTTGTGAGGGCCAACATGTCCCAGACATGACTGTCTCTAGAGCATGCAAATGACTGCGCAACCACACAAACAGAGCTTTTCTGCTTGCTGCTCAGTGCCTTCAGGCTCCAGCCAGAAGCTGGTCCAGCTGCTCAACCACTTCTCAGCAGATCTCCCCTCAAGAGTCATTTCAGGTTCACAGTTGGTATCTCATTTTTCAGAATCCATTCACCCCTAGACTCAAAAGTTTGTGGGTATCAGAGAAAGACTGGTCCTGTTAAGTCTTCAAAGTCTTGTTATGTCTTCATCTGTTGAGGTCCCTCAATATGTTGCCAAGAAAACATCTAGCTGCAACTCAAGTTTGCTGCACACTCATGAGCACAGTGTACACAACACCCTTTGGTACACTTAGTACATCTTCAAACTAGTCTAAAAGACAACCACATGTTTAGTAGAACTCAGGATAGCTGGGCAGGAAATGGACCTAAGGTGATCACTGTGAGCAGTGTAATCATTTAGTGGCCTCAACCACCATGAGATTCACAGTGCTGTGGCCCTGAGCTAAGGAGAAACAGGTTTTTTAGTTCAGTGTAATATTAGTATAGCAGGCACAAGAAAAATGTGTTAATATTTTATTTAGCAAGTTAATGGAAAGACATACAGCTGTTTATATTACTTACTTTTAGGAACAGAAAGAATACTTAACAGTGCCAGTGCAAATTAGTGGCCTAATGATTTAATGTGCTTGTCTGTAATCTAAAACTAAGCAAGAAAAATGCCTTTATTTTCTACAGGAAACCAAGAATGCAAAGCCTCTTACTTAGTACAGTACTAGTAAGACACTTACATATAATGTAAGCGAAAATGAGGCAATGAAGTAATTTCTTTTAATGATACTTTTACAAAAACCCCGTAACATTTATTTTCTTTCCATAGGTTTCAAACAATGTTCAAGGTCTACTACTAAGAAACATTATTCTACTATAATAATGCACATTTAATCTTCATCTAGTATGTCTTAGACCAGATAAGTCACCTTTGATTTTTCTGTTTTTGCTTATCTTGTTTTTAGTAAAAGCTCTAGGAGAAATAAATTTTACAAGAGCTTGTCTCAACTCTGGAAGTGTGGAATTGGCTTTTATTTAAAACATCATATCTAAACCAATTATAAAGGAGGATCTTTCTAGTGGCCACTACAAAATACATTTTCTAAATTGATGCACTTTCAGGTTATGACTTTTTCAAATTAGGATGAGCTGATGGGTGTTCTGATATTTTTAAGTCTTCAGCTACCTACGCAAATACCATTCCAGGTGCCAGTACACCCAGTCCTTCCCAGGCTCCTCTAGCCAGTTTCAGCAGCCAATGGCAGAACAAGGTCCCTAAGATGCACTATACTCAACAGACACACTCAGCCACCAGGTTAAGTCAAAACTTCAGTTCCGAATTCCTAACATCAAACACATGAGGGACAGACAGCTGAGGGATATGGCTCCCAAACCACTTCTTACAAACACAGTCTGTCCTTGAGAAATACCCAAGTAGGATTAGTAAATTAAGAGTAGATTACAGCTATAAGCAACAACCTTGTATACAAGCCTTTACTTTCACCAGGCGGTTCTTTGTATTACAAACTTTTCATGCAAAGAAGAAAGTGAAAAGCCAGCTCTGCATTTAAGTACCAGTATCCTCAGTTTCTGCCTAAGGCCACATCACCTGGTAAGGAAGAATTACCTGACCACCTACTTACAAAAACCACCACAATAACACCAGCTGACAAACTCTTGCTAGGACACACTACTAGCCAGAAGGACTGCAGCACAACGGTCCTGGTACCATGCAATTTTCCCACTGGAGGGCCAAGTGTTTGCTAGAAAAATATTCTGCTACCCCTTATTTCACAGAAAAAAAATACTTTAAGTATGTATTAAAGTATTTAAATCTTGAGACATTAATACTTTTAAATACTGTACTCATTTGTTTCAGTGATCTGCTGGTTTTTTATGTGCAAGTAAGTTGGGCTGGAGGTTACATAGTCCAGCTGAAAAGATACAAAATCTGATTATTTTATTTTTTTTTAATACTCAAGACTTCCACTTAACACTAGAAGCATCTTACAGACTTGTAAATTTACAAGCAAGTTTTTCAAGAACAGCCAGCAGGGAGCAGCAGATTTTAGTCCACGCAGAAATACCTGCATACCTTGTTAAAAAAAAAAAAACAAACTGGAAAGGTCACTAGAGTAACATGTGTTTGTTTCGTTTCTTAGTTACTTGGTTTGGTTCCACTTCTGGGTGTTACTTGTTCAAAGAGAATTTGTTACAAGAAAAAAAAATTGCCATATTTTAGCTTTAAAAGGAGATTAGAAATTAAATTGATCACTGCAACAAAGATTAGAAGTTTACTTTGTGCAGTAGAGCTTGCTGCTTATATTCTGCAACAAGACAGGCAAATCACATGACAGTTATTGCCTTAAAATAGCAGTAAACTAACAGTACAGTCAAAAACAGAGTATTTCTAGCTGGTCACTCATCTCTAGAGAAAGAGATGTTTTTTTTCCACCCACAACTGCAGTGGAAGTTCTTAGCCTTTTCTGTTATACAAAAAAGACTGCAAAAATTCAGACTTTGCATTGGTAATTTAATGTCTGTCCAACCTGCTTTTCAAGGCAGGTATATACATCCTATTAACCTGCAGACAAGTCTCAGACTCAAGACAGTGAAATATGAAGGAAGTGCAGCCAGCTTCTTGCACACCTCTTGGCTCCCTCCTGCAATGCTGTCCAGACTCCCAAGCCCTACCTAAAACCTACAGCTCTGGCTCCCCCAAGCAGAGCCCAAAGCAGACACCACTACAGTTAGCTCTGAGCCTCTGTGCTTGCCTAGAGCATGAGCCACCACCACACCAGCACAGCCCCACCACAGCTGGGGCTTTTCACCTGAGCTCTCCTCCACAACCTCCAGGCAGAAGTGACAGCAGGTTTTAACTGCCACTTAACTGCAAGTGAGCACAACTACCAACACAGCCTTCTAGTTTTAAGATTAAAAACATTTAAGCACAATTCTTAATCTATCAAGGTACTGCCATGAACTAAGTTCTGGGAACAGGATACTGGTGTTTTACTAACACATGAGCTGAAGAATGGCACAAGACACTAGATTACGCCTTTTTTATTTCAAAAGCTAGGATAGCTTCAATATCCATGTCATGGTGAATCAGAACACATGTAAAATACCTTACAATACATTAGATTCCAAAAAGGTACCAAAAAGTACAGTAAAATTAACACTTCCTTACAGGAAATGTATGACACAAAAACAATACAAAATAAAAAGGTGGAAAGTGACACTGGTTCCCTAAGATGCATCTCATTCTGTACAACTGGAGTAATGCAGAGTCCATAGTTAACTCCAAGAGGCAGTCCCTAGATGCAGAGCTGCAGCTTTAAGCAGACCCTCAAAATCAGTTTCAGTTTAACCTATTAATAAAATCATTAATTAATATCTTCAGCAACGCTGAAATTTACACACCACACTGTCTAGACAACTAGTTATTGGTAAGTATTAAACATGTAAAACATTTCCAGGGAGCTCTTCCAAGTAAGATGCACATTTAACAGGCCATAGAAATTTATTGTAAAGTTAAATTTGGTACAGAACTGAAGTATCCATCTACAGCATTGTATACAAAACCTATGCAGTCATTTTCCAAAAGAGACCATGCCACTGCATACCTGAATAAGTTTGATCAATATGGCTTGTAGTTATTCTGATGACCACCACGTCTTGGTGTCTTCCCATAATTTGCACTGCCTTGACCTATGAACAAGAGAACAAATGCATTAAACTGCTAATTAGTTATGCTTGCTTATACCCAATACAGTTCTCTTTACTTACTGTAATCATAGCCTGGTCCATATCCATAATACCCATATCCTGAATAATCATAGCCTCCATAGCCACCATAACCTTGCTGATAGCCGTATCCTTGATTCCCATAACCCTGGTTCCAGTAATTGCCATAACCTTGATTCCAATTTTGACTTTGAGCTATAGAAGGGAAAACCATCCACAAAATCCCATTTTAGTACACACAACTTATTTAGAATGTGTCCATACTAAAGTAGTGTGTGTGGTACTTACCGCCGCCTCTTCCACCTCTGCCTCTTCCTCCATAGCTACCTCTTCCTCCACCACTACTGAACTGTTGCTGCTGGTACACTTCTTTCGGCTGTGCTACCTTAATCTCACACTGCAAATAAAAACAAGGAAGAGTATGTAAAGTGTCTCAAAGCAGTGTTGCCCAACCTGAGTACCTGGAGAAGCCAGAGGTTACTCTGGAGGCAAAGGAGGTGTACTTGCTGTGCTTCTGGTCAGGTGAGCAGCACTAATTCATATCCAGGGGCATCTAATTTATTGTGCCACCTGGGCAAAGGTAATTCACTGTCAGCTTTTCCAAGAGGCCACTGCTTTCAGGGCATTTTATCTTGCCTATTCCCTACCATCAATTTCACCATGGAAAGAGGTGCTGAGGCCACCTCTCCTATAGGAGCCACAAGGCTGCCCTCTCACCTGGCACAACCTCAAAGACACAAGGCTGTTGCTATCAGACTGCTTCACCTGACCGGCACTGAATGAACAAGGTTCTGAGAAATGCCAAAAACCAGAACGAGTTTTCCTGACAGCCACTGTACACCCCTATACAGTGTCTGTGGACAGACTGTACCATACATCCCTACCAATGCCTGGAATCACCATGTATCAAATACTAACTGGTAAAACCAACCAGAACTGACATTTCCAAGACAGGTTCCCAGGCTACAGTTCAAGCTGTCAGCCAACCACCAAGTTCCTGGATCTGTGCACAGTCCAAGATTAAAGCTACTTCTGCTGCAAAAGGAACAAGAGCACCTGAACAAGTCTGGCTTGGAGTTCTTCACCACAGGAACTTTTAAGGTAATCTGCTTTAATTATCTATGGCTATAACACAAAAACATGTCATAAATATGACACAGAAATTTCTCTGCTGTCTTGGCATTTAGGCATTCATCGCTCTTGAAAACGAACTTCACTGCTAACCAGTGACTTTCCACTGCATTAAGTTTGCCAAAATTTGGTCTGTATTGTGTCAAGACCAGTCTTAAACCAAATGCAATCCAAGTCAGTATCAGACAGTACAACCCAGTGTATTAGGGCTCTGAAGTTATGTGGCCAGCACTGGCATCAGAGCAAGGAAACAGGGACACCTCCAGCCAGCAAACGTCATTTGCCTCCAGTCTCTCTACATTTGTTGATCCATGAGCCTCCCTCCTCATGGATCCCATCCTCAGATGAGCAGTCAGCTGCTCAGAGCATCTCACACCATCCTTACAGTAGTTCCCATAACCAACTGGCCAGGCACAAGCTTCCGTAAGTGTACATTCACTCCCTGGATCCTTGTAGTGGGTTTACACGACAAGGTTTCAGTAGCAGGGAGGCTTCAGAGAGAAGAAAGCTGAAGCTGCCCCCCAGCAGAGAGGCAGTTTCAGCCAGATGCTTGCAAAGTTAAGCATCTGCAAGGCTTTCATTTATGCAAGTGATCTATGCTGAAAATAGGCATCTACCTGTTGGAAAGGCTTACACTGCTACATAAGCAAATTTCTCCACATATATTTAATGAATGCAATTACATACTTTACATACAAAAGAGCCTTGTTAGCCTCTGTGACAGAACTCAGCAGCAAAACACCGCTACGGTAAACCTCAAGCTGTCCTTATTGTAAATTTGGTACTCTGACACAAGAGGTCTACAAAAGCCTTTTCAGGTTATAGATGTAGAGGTATTATCTTTGAACAGAGTTACAAGTCAGAGTTTCTACCTTGCTTCCACTGACGTTATGGAATTTCTTCTCCAAAACCTTCTTCACTGGATCCTCTTCCTTGAAAGTGATGAACACAAACCCCCTCCTTTTGTTGGTCTTTGGATCCATTGGCAGTTCAATTGCTTCAATCTGAAGATATGAAATACTATTTTCAGACTCATGTTTAGATGAACAGAAATGCACAGAAATTGGGACAGCAAACCTGTAAATTTTCTCTCTATGCATATTATGCAACACCAAAGTTGCAAGCCTTTCTATGCTAACACTAGCTTTCAAATCAGAGATTTCCATTTTGCAACTCTTCAAACTGATTTTAACATCAGCTAAAATGAATTAAAGACGGGTATCTAAATAGCAATGGAAGCATCTAGTGCAGTAAGTGCACCTTTGCTCTCAAGTTGGGAAACTTCTGGATTTTACAGAAGGCTTGATACATCTAAACTTAATTTACTTTGAAACTTGCAAATTATTAATAAACTAAATAGCAACAAAAGACTATACTTTCAGAGTTTACTAAGATACCATTACACACCTCTCCAAACTCTCCAAAGTATTCCCTGATTTTCTCTTCTGTGGCTTCTGGGTTTAGTCCACCAACAAATATTTTCTTCACTGGATCCTTTTTCATTGCCATGGCCTTCTTGGGATCAATTAGTCGTCCATCTAGTCTGTGTTCTTTCTGTTCCAGAACCTAAAAGACAGTTTGGCATGATTAACTAAAGCTTTCCCCTAGAAGTTAAAGATCTAAAATATGAAGCTTAAATTCACCTTTTCAACACTCCCAGGTTCTTTGAAGAGAATAAATCCAAAGCCTCTGGATCTTCCTGTGTTAGGGTCCATCTTTATCGTACAGTCAGTTACCTCACCAAATTTGGTGAAGTAATCTTTCAAGTCTTTTTTGCTTGTATCCCAACTGAGGCCACCAACAAACATCTTCCTGAAATTTCAAGGAGAGAAGAGCTATTCAGATTCAGGAAGCACTAGAGAAAAGCACATGCAGTAAGATGCTCAGTGGTACACACCTCAGCAGCATTGTCAGAACAGGACCAACTGTTCTGAGTGCAACACCTGTATCTTACCAAAAGGTGCTGGTATTACAGGAGTGCACAAAGGTGGGCTTCTCCTCCCTCTTGTTGAATAAATGCCACAATGAACCCTGGCATTTATTATAGGATATAAGAAATAGTAAGAATAGCCTGAAATATTCTTTGCCAGTAACTTATGTTCTTAATGGAAGTATTCTGTAATTTGCAAGAAAGCAGTATTCATCACCAAGTATTGCCAACTCAGCTTCTGCAAAGAACTTAGGATCATTCCTACTGCTCTGATAGCATTCAGCAAAGAATAAGGTATCAAAAACAAAGTATTTGAGCTCTCTTAGGTTTCAGTTAAATAGCTGTAAAAATTTTAGTCCAGGTATCTGTGACCTCCAACAACAGTCACCTACAACAGATGGGACTTTGGACTGGCCTCAACTACTATGTTGTGCACTCCTTCCTGCTTAGTTATTGACTCTTGTTCTGTCTTCATCAGTACTACAGGAGTCTCTCCATTCTTAATCCTTAATTCCAAATAAGCGGATACAGTTCTTCCCTGCCCACTTTCCCATGCAAAATACCCTCTGAAGGAGGGTATCTAGCTCAAAGAACTAAATTTAAGGCACAATACAGAAGTGAAGGTAACAAAAAAACCCCAGTGATAGTAGGCAATAAGGCATTTTTCAAATGCTTCACTTAAAATGAAAACATTAATAACATGGCTGCATTTTCTATTTTCATAGTTTCCAAGGTAACAAACTAAGCTTTTAAAAGCAGTCGAGCCTTTTTATCTAACTATAGACTGAAGCAGTTTAAATTGTCATTACTCTTGTTTGGAGGCAACCTCGATTGGCACTAGCAGGTAGCAGCACTTCAGAAATTAAACTATGCTTCAATAAAATTGGCTTTCGATGTTTATGTGTAACTTTGCAATAATCAGCATCTGTTTATGTACACGAGGCAAAGGGGGGAACCTTACGGGGATTTTGCCCTTTTCTCTTAAACTTTTCATACCCTTTATCAGCTGAAGTCAAGTTTTTTTCAGAGGACCAAGCTGTGCGCTCTTGAGAGCAGCAGGAAGCAGCGGGTCCAAGTAAAGCGTGTGCTTCCTGCAGCCATTACAGCACAGCCTTGGAGGAATGGCCTTAGCAAGTTCATTAAGCCTTTCAATACGAGGTCAAAGAAAGGGGCTTGGGGGATTCCTTCCCATCCCAACAGCTGACTGTGGCTGCTTTAACCTGTATGGACTGACAGTGACCTTCCACAGCACACCCTGTCATCACTGACTACACTTACAGAACAATCAAGAGATTGGGGGATGACAGGAATTTGTCTGGAGGCAGCTTTGGCTGCTTTATTGCATTGAGTTGGAGCTGTGGCATTACCACATGCTAAACTCACCTCTTACCACAGCAGTCTGTGTTACACTTTGCAATCTGCAGTGCTCTCTTTTGTAACTGGAAAAACTAACACCTAACTAAAATAACAGAATATTTAAAACTTTTGAACCTTTGAAACTAAGACAAAAATATCGGTATTTGGCTTTGCCTTCACAGGCCACATAAACTGGACAAGTGCACCCTTAACATGCAGTCATTTTTCCCTCTTGAGTGTATCAGTGCAGTTAAATTGAAACTTATTTTAGCTCTTAACAAAACACTGTAAAATCAGTGCCTTGGACGGCACTACATTTTTCACATAGGTCAATCCCTCTGAATGAATTCTTTTCTACGAAGATACGTTTCATACCGATTTGGGGCTGAAGCTTGCCATCTCCTGTTCATGAAAGAAAAAGACTATCACCCTTTTTTCAGCACAAAATACTAGAAACAGTAAAGAAAAAAACATACATAGCTAAAAGGCCTGGTTCTCAATCCTTCTAGTGTCTGTAAAAAGTACATCCGGCCCTTGTTCGTGGGAAGCTTGTGCAAGTGTTACTCATTCCTTTATAGTCAATAATCTATTACACTGGCTTCAGCTCTCTGTTTAACCTGAGGGATCTGACCCTCTGGTGCAGAGCTCAGCGGTAACAAAGGGAATTCCAATTAAATACATAGGGTAGCCTGAATAACAAAGACCTGCTTGAGAAACAGCCAGGTAACGTTCATGTCAAGTACGTGTATTTATGAACAGACCAAATATGATATGGAAGAAATTCTTCTTGCACACACACGGATTCCACTACCAAAGCACGGCGAAACTACACTGACTCCTCCAGAAATCCCTTCCAAGACTTAAGGCATTTTCTGACAATGCTGCGAAGTAGCACACCAAAATTGCTCTTACCGATTTAAACACCCCACGCATCGTCTCAATCGTGCCGATTTTCCCTTTGCTTCCGTTAAAAAATACTTAGCTTACCCCCGCTACCTTCCAAGGCGAGGATTATTTTTTATGTGCTTTACATAAAACACACATTTACACTGACGCCGGTGGCGATGGGCCATGCGATCCCCACAAAGTTTCAACCAGCCCCCCTCCCCCAACAGAAAGCAACTCCTTTCATCCGCCCCTTTCGCTAAAGAGGAAAAGGATGAAGAAAACGCGGGAGAGGTAAATCCCCTTCCATTTTACAGCGTGAGACGGCAACAGCCCCGCTCGGCGCCCCTCCCCCAGCCGCCACATGGCGCCAACAAAAGGCAGCGCCAGAACAAAGGAAGCGCTGGTGCTGCAGGGCCCCGGCTCGGCGGGGCCGCTCCCGCCGCCCTCCCCGCCAGGATGAGCGGGGCCGGGGCGCTGCCGCCGCAGGGCCGCGACGGGCCCGGCTCCGCACATGGCGCCCGCGCTTACCCCGCGTCCTCCTCGTTCTTGCTGGCGTTGATCTGGTCGCCCTCGGCCCCATTCTGGCTGGCGGCCGTGCCCGCTGTTCCCGCTGCTGGGCCGGCTCCCGCCGCCGCCGCTGCTCCCGCCGCTCCTGACGCCGCCGCCGCTGCCGGAGCCCCGCCGGTCTCGGCCTGCTGCTCCCCAGCGCTCTCGGCAGCTTCGTGCCCGTTCTGGGTGGCGCCGGCCGCCAGCTGCTGCTCTGTTTCCGACATGGTGCCCCGTCCGCAGAGGGAGAGGGACGAGAGGCGCCTGCGAGAGACGAGCGCGGGTCAGAGCGGCGGCTCCTCCCCGGCCGGGCCGGTCTGATCCGGTCCGCTCACACCCCTCCCCCTTCCCGCCGCCGCCATCCCGCTCGTGCTCACTTTTAAAATCCGCTCCCGATAAAACCCGGGCCGACCGAAGTCTAATTAAAACCGCTCCGGTGTTGGTGCTGGAGCCGATCCCGCTCCCCGCGGCTACTCCGCACCGGCCCCGCCGCCACCGCCGCCTCCCCCTCAGACACGTACTCGGGCCCGCGCCCGCGACGCGTGGCCGCTTTTATAGCGCCGGAGCCTGCGCCACACCGCAACAAGATGAGTTCTGGTTGGGCGTCACTGCCTGTCGCTCAGGGGGTTCTGCTCTCGCTGCTGGCTGCCCTGACGGGGTGGGCAGGGCCGCGCTGGGAGAGGCGGGCGAGGCGGGATCGGGAGTCGCCGGCGGGGTCCGGACGGCCCCGGGCGGGATCGGGATCCGGATCGGAGCCGGGAGTCCGCTCCCAACACGCTCCACAGTTCGGCCGCGGCGGACCCGGGCCCGCGGGTTCCGCACGGGAACATCTGCCTGCGGCTTGAGCGCTGTATTTACTTAAGAGTGCCGCCCTGGTTTAGCTCGAGGTGTGTTACGGGCGCTGAGTCAGTTACTCCAGGACGAGAGGTTTGCTTAATGTTTCCAGCTCTGCTGGTTTTGCAACCGAGAGGGGCCAGAGTTTGTTGTTTTTAAACTTAGATTTGGATATTACATAACTCGGGGAGCTGGAGCGCTGAGCACGTGCCCGGGCCTTAATTCCTTTTGCCCAAGGATATGTCAACCTTGTTGGCAAAGTTGTGGGTGAGAAGTCCAGACGTTGTACGGATACAGCTCCTAATGTCTTATTTATCCATAGCAAAGGGGCAGATTTTGCCTTCTACATATATAGGTAAAGCGTACACATCTTTAAAAAAACCTAAAAGTTAAGCCCTTTGCTTGTGGGCAAAAAGTAACAATTATTACCTAACTTACTCCAGTAATGAGTGCACACGTTATTGCTCCACCCTCTGTCAAATAAGGCTCGTGGCTCAACTTTCATCTGCTGTTAAAACGCAGAAGTGCCCACAGTCACCTGTGAATAGAAATAGTGATGAAACATTTTGTTAAGTGATCTGGTCTGGGATCTTGTCTGGATCATGAACTGTCCTTCAGTTGAGCTGCTTTTAGAACACTTCTTATCATAAATACAGTAGGTCAGAATTAATCTTTAGCTATGCCAGTCTCACATTAGGCTACTGACGGGGTAGGGTATGCTATGCATAAACTCTTAACCAGAACTTTAGGTTGAATTTTGTAAAAAAATGTTCTATAAAGTCAGGGCAGTAAAAACTGTAGAAAGAGCAGGGCCAGTACACTTGAAAGTTGTAATGTTCTCAGGACAGGTTGCAGATGTTGGCTGATAGAGATGCTCATCTTTATGAGAATATATTTTTATTGTTTTCTTGTATTGAACTTTAAATAAAATATTAGAAGCAAAGATTTTTTTATAAGATATCATAATTTATACCGTATCAGAGGAGCTTACCCCACATCCAGCAGGAGGGCTTGTGATTTTTCAAGAAGCTTTGGGCTTAGATTTTAAACCTCTCAGGTCTGTACCAAAAAGATGTGGTTTGTGATTACAACCATCTAAGCCACTGCCTGTCAGCTAAGTGCATTCACTTACCCTGTGCTAATAGCCTGCCTAATGGGAAAATACTACACATTTGTTTAAGTCACAGGGAGCCAAGGCCACACTGAGGCTTGCAGGTTGCACAGCTGAAGTGGTGAATGCCATTGCCCTAGTTCCCTGCCCACCTTCTTTTTGCTGGCTTTTGTGTATGCAGCTGTGGCAGAAATGTAGAAATACATCTGTGCTGAAGTTAGAAGTTTGCAGACCAGCACCTGATAGTAAACTGAAACTTGCAGCTCTTCGCACATGTCTGTCAGGCTCAGCTGATGGACATAACCTGAGTGCTTTGGATTATGTAGTCATAACTTCATTTTCTTGCAGGATTCACTGCCCTTAACATCTGTTTTGTATTTCATCAAGTCTTCCTAAGAATGTGAATGATGGTCATCTCATCAGGACTTCTACATACATTTCCCTTTACTTTCTCTTCTCTTTTTATTTCTCCGCTTCTCTGTTTTGCTTTGCTGAACCTGTCTCATCCTGCCCTAGCACTTTGTCAAGTGTTTTCCTGTTTCTGCTTAACAGTGCTTTCTTTAAGCCCGTTCTCATTTCCAGCTGCCCATTTCTCCTGGTCAGGTCCCTCTCCATCTCCCATCCTGGGAATTTCGAACAGCAGGCCCCAGCTGGCAGGGCTCTCTGTGATTCCCAGTTGCCCCATGTTAATGGCTGTTTGAGTAAACCTTTTGTGTTCCATATCCAAGAGCAGGATAACAATGCAGCTGAAGACTGGCTAAG
This sequence comes from Pseudopodoces humilis, assembly GCF_049639895.1. Lineage (NCBI taxonomy): Eukaryota > Metazoa > Chordata > Aves > Passeriformes > Paridae > Pseudopodoces > Pseudopodoces humilis. The sequence continues at coordinate 7,843,824 of NC_142216.1, forward strand.
CAGCCTGGTTTGAGAGCTGTGACTGGCCCAACTAACAAAGTCATTCTTTATCCATCTAGACATCAAGGACTGAGAAATTTGAGAATATGGGTAGTTGTGGTTATTTTTTGTCTCACCAGGCCCCATCATGCCACAGGAAATTTTAAAGAATTCCTCTGGGTTTTGGTCTTGCTTTTCACTCCCCACTCAAAGCCTGTGATTAATCAAAGAAAAGTACACACATACCTTCTTCTTATATGGTATGTGTAAGGTAATTCTCCTTATATGACACATTTACTGCTGAGAAAAAGAAAACCTATCATTTGTTGCCATTCTTTAATCTGTAATTGCTATGTTTACTCATGGTGCTGACCGAAATTCCACTGAATTTTACTTTCTTATGGGCTTTCTGATCTTGGGTCTAATTCTGCTATTCTATCAAACTTGCAGTTTATGCCAAGCCCTACCCCTTGGTGTCTGTCCATATGAGTTTTGTGCCATACCTCTCTTCATTACCTCCTTTTTCCTTTTCTGGATAGGTCATCCTCTCCTTTTCCTCATTATTTCACTTCTGTTGATTTTTCTAGCTTCTTTTCTAAAAAAGAAAAAAAAAAGAGAGAAACAACATATCATCCACTGCCTTGAAACTTGGTGTAATTTTTCTTTTTCCCACATCCTATGCCTGTCTTGTCTAAGATGATTGTAAACATCTCAGGTCAGACTGCCTGCTCTGCACTGGACACCACACTATAGGAAGCTTCTGTCCAAGCTAGTCTATGTACAGCATACATAAATACATTTTATTAATAATAACTATGCAAGTAATCCCATAGATTTTCATGATGAGACTGAATGTAATGACTCAAAATAAGTATAGCAAAAAGGATTCCTTATGCTACATGGAATTAAGATGAATAGAAGATGTCTTTAAGTAGGCATTGCTAATATTTCTTAAAAAAAGCCTTATTTAACCAACTACCTCTTTTAGTTTTGTAGATAAAAGATTTTTATTGGTTTATTCATACATTCATTTCTTCATTGTGACTTCATTGTGATCACAGTGACTACTTATCTCTGAGCTTGGTGGCCTCAGGGATAATCCAAGCCAGTAATAGGTTAAACATTGTGTAGAACAATCAAGCAGCAAACACATGCAAGTGTTTCTTCTCTAAAGTTTAGGTGATAGCTTGAGAGCAATATGCAGTATTTATATAGAATGTCTGTATATAGATGAGGACACCTTTATAAGAAGTTGTCAGCCCCAACCTCTACAGGTGTTCAAAAGGTGCTCATCCTGAGCAACAGTGGGATAAAGCAGGAAGGTGTTTATTTGAAAGGGCAATAGTGGAATTCAGTTGTAGGGCTGACAGGAAACAGGGGATGTCTTTACAGGGTGAAACAAAAGGTACATTGGGGTGTTGAGGTGGGAAGGGAGGAGAGTCAAGGACAGTGCTCATCAGTGTTCCTGCAGAAAAAGGAAACAGGCACAAGGGAAGAAGGGACTAACCAAGCTGAAGCAGTGACTGGAGAAGTGAAAAGTGAGAATAACTGCAAAAACTAAGCTAAGACATGAGCTAGATATGCTAAATGTGACTGAAGGGCAAACAAGAGATTGATTTAAGATGGACTGAGAAGCTTTCAGATGATGAGAGGAAGCAAAACCAAGTTTGAAGGGGATTTAGGGTAGAACCTAGCAAGAGATGAATATACGTGACTGGAGGAACCTGTGAGGTGACTAGAGGCACTTCCACCAAAATCTTTTTTTTTTCTTTTTTTTTTTCCAATGGTAAAAGAGACAAGCCTATCTCTGTGGGTGCTAGGAATCAGAGCAGACTGAATGACTAAAGCTGTGAACAAATGAAGGAGTGAGGGTTGGGGAAGATCAGGAAATGAAATGGGGTGAAGTTATCAGGGCAAGTGATGGAGTTACAGAAGACATGTTGATAAGCTTTTTGTTATTGCCACTTAGAGACTTGTAGACAGAGGAAGCATGAAGAGAATATTTTATCACTTTTATCTTTACAGAAAATGGTGAGATAACAAGTAGAGGAAAACAGACAGGAAGGCTTGACAAGGGTTAAGCACCAGCAATGAAAAGCTCACTGGGATTACAAGCGTGCAGATGAGCTGCAGAAGGAGAATTGTGTAGTTGTGAGAAGGCAGAAATGGAGGAGAGAGCAGGCGTGTGGGAGAGGAAGTTGCCTTGATCAGTGGATTTCCGTCACATACTCTGCCCTGCAAGAGCAAGCATGGGTGGAGCAAGCAGGAAAGGTAAGCTGGTGCTGTGGGTAGGTAAGAAAGTTCATGAAAAGAAGTAAAGGAAAGAGAGCTTATGGTGGATGAAAGTTGTATATTTGGTTAGTGTGTAGTTAGAACATTGCCACTGTAGCAAACACATTTTTCTCTACTTAACCATCAAAATGCAAACAAAGCTAAAAAAGATGTGCAAGCTTCCTTTTTAATCAATTTTACTAGTTGGTATTATTTCTTTTGCTTTTCTTTGTTTATTTTCATCATTCTGTTTTTCTTTACTTCCTTTTTAACAGTCTACAAGACATTAGTTTTTGCACTTTCTTGCACTATCAGAGGACAAAGCTCTGAAATAATATTTTTCCTTAAAATGTTACTTATCTGGTGTTGCTAGGATGTAAATGCACCTGCAGCCACAATCTTTTGGTGTTATATTCCATGCCAGCTAAAAATAAGTGAGACACCTAAGGCTTGTTAAACCGCTTAACAGATAAGATACAGCAGACAGGCTATGCCCTGAGAAGTGTTCAGAACCACAATGGTTTATTGCATTGTAATTATAATTTTCCTTTTTGTTTGTTTTGGTTTGGATTTTTGTTTTGCTTTGGTTTTTCTCTTTTGTTTTAGTTTAATTTTTTTGTTCTTGTTTTTGTTTCTTTTCCTAAAAGCACATCCCTGGCCTACAGAAGTTAGGGAAGATGCTTCAGACCAGCCTTTTAGTTATCAGAAATATTATTTCAAACACTATGAAGAAAATAAACACACTGATATTAACACATTATTTTAAAGTCAGGTTTATGGAATCCTAGGCTTTAGAGGAAACCTTTGAGATTCTACTACTGTAGAACAGCTTTGTTAAGGAGCACATAATGTTATTTTCTCTTAACATGTGGGGCCACTTTAAATTTGTGCTTCTGCATTATTAAACCATCGTGGGAAGTGCAGCAGGAGGAAACCCGGGTAATTGGCTGCAGCTCCAGATGCAGCTGCTCGCTCATTGGAGAGAGGAGGATTCTCCCAGTACTAAAATTAGACCATCTCCGCCCTCCAGAAATGCTTCTGGAAACAGCGAGCAGGAGAAATTGTGACACAGCCCGAGGAGCTGTGCTGGGCAGGGAGCTGCACAGGACCCTGCTCCCAGCCAAACTGCAGCCTCAGGGTGCACAGGAAGATGCTTTGGGATTTATGTCCCGGGTGGCTGGGAAAAAATCCACACAATAAAGGAACTGCAAGAGATTCACATTAACAGTGAAACACGGATATTAAATTCAACATTTCTTATGTAATAATAATTCTGAAGTGTTCATGCTGGCAGAGGAAGCCTTTGAACTGCTAAATTTAAGCAAGGGCTGTCAGACTTGTGCTCATTGACTTTGAAAAGAAATTACTTGCTGAATTAACTCTGAACTAAACTAAAAAACTGGTGAACTCTTTCTATCAGCATTTCTTAAAAAATAAAACATGTTTATCCATTATCTCTGTGAAGTTGCAGTGTTTACTGTGTCTTCCAATGAAATATTGGATAAGGTATGTCTGTTAAAGAAACAATGCCACGTGCCTATGTTGGTGAAGGAAAGCCTATATCCAAATTTGTCTTGTGCACTTGGAACCTGTACTTTTTAAGGTATATGAATAACAACGTCAGTTGTTTGGTTGCAAGGGAATTGGCTGCAAGGAAATAAGTGCATAGTTTTATTTCTTGTTTCTGTATTTATATTATTCACATTACTCATGAAAAAGATGAAGGCAAAATGGGTTTCTCTTACAGCTTTTGCTGTAAATTTGCTATTTCCTCACCTAACCAGTGCACACAGTGTCAGCACCTCTGGCTCCAAATCCTCGGGGTTTTTTTGTCTTTTCTCCTTTGCCTCTACTTTCAGTCTGATACCATTAAAATTTAAAGCCTGCAAACCTGTGTTTTCGCTCTGCCCCTTTGTCAGTGTCACCTCAAGGGTTTGAGTGCCATGTCCAGTTTTGGCTGAAGTCAGCCGCACGCCCCAGGTCTTCCAGCACTTCAAATCCCAGAGTTTTATGAGAACACGGTGAGGAGAGGGTACGAGGCATAGGGTGAGAGAGGAGCAGGGCGGCGGAGTTATCGGGGCCGTTCAGCAGCCCACACCCCGATAGCGCGGGGCCAGCTGGCCCGCCTCCATCCCGGGAGCTCCGGTAAACAAGGACGGGAGGTGACACCGGGCCACCCCAGGCCACTATGGGTCATTTTGGATGGACAGTGGATACTGGGCAGCCAATTCCTACAAGCTGACTGCCCCCAGAGAGCCGGGGAAGTAAGGGATGTGCAGGGAGCAAACGCACTGTCACCACGGGGGTAAAATTTGGGGAAAATCGCCAGAGAATGCGGCTCCCCAGCTCTGCTTCATGCCCAGGTCATCATGGTTTAATGCACAAAATGGTGAAGGTTTTGCTTCATCGCCGCATCTGCATCATTGTCTCCACATATTTTTCTCATAAACGTGAAATGGCACCGGGTAGCCGCTGTGATTCTCTCGCAGTGCTGAGAACCACCATTAGAGAGCTGTGGTTCGGGTCAGTGCTGTGGGTGTGCCGGGAGCTGCCGCGCCGCCGCCGCTGCTCAGGCGCGTCCCCAGGAAACCTCCCCGCAAACACTTATAAATGACCTGGAAGGGCTGCTGTCTTTTCCTTTATTTTTTTTTTTTTCATCCCGCCAGTAAATCGCGCTACGTCGCTTCATGAGCTTTTGCTGTGAGCGCATGGCTCCCTCAGCAGTTCTGAGCGTGAGGTGAAACCGACACAAAGCTTTTATTGGGTGGGAGAAATGAGATTTTTGAATAAGCCCCGGAGATCACGTCACTCCCCCCTTTGCTCCCGCACCACACGCAGAGCCCATCCCAGGGCAGCCACGGTCGCCCCTTGAGTGCGCGGAGCCCACGGCGCTCCCGGTCCGTGAGGCGCCCTCCGCCTCCGTCGCCATCACGGCGCCGCTCGCGGCCGCCATCTTTAACCCGCCCCGCCGAGGCCCGCGGGCGCCATCTTGTGCCCGGGGCTGGCCCCGCCATCGCGCGGCAACCGCGGCGGGTCCGGCAGAGTCCCGGAGGCCGGGATAGCAAAGCCTGGCCGGGCCCCAAGGCAGGTGGATTTGGGGGGTTACGAGCGGACCTTGCAGCAGGGAGCAGGTTTTTGCAGCTACGCCGGCTGTGCGTGTCTGCGTTTGGTCCAGAGCAGATGGAGAGAGCCAGGGCTGGGAGCCTGGGGACACGGCGGGCGGTGGGCGAGGGGAGGGCTACAGGCGCCATTGTGTGCAGCTCTCTGAGGCTCTGTCAGGAACCCAGCGGAGCATCCTGGGCTCGCAATTCTCTCTAAAAGGTTGAGAGAGCTGAGGGTGTTCAGCCTGGAAAAGAGAAGGTTCCATGGAGACCTTCGACCCCCTTCCTAGTGCCTAAAGGGGCTCCAAAAGAGCTGGAGGGGGACTTGGGACAAGGACAGGGGAATGGCTTCCCACTGACAGAGGGCAGGATTAGATGGGATACTGGGAAGTCATTCTTGGTTTTGAGGATGGTGAGGCCTTGGCACAGGTTGTCCAGTGAGGCTGTAGCTGCTGCATCCCTGTGAGTGTTCAAGGCCAGGCCAGGTTGGACAGGGCTTGGAGCAACCTGGGATAGTGGAAGGTGTCCCTGCCCATAGCAGGGTGGAACTGGATGGTCTTTAGGGTCCCTCCCAACGCAAATCATTCTGTGATGAAAAGAAGGTTACAAATGGACACAGGTCCGTAGGAAACCTCCTCACTGGTTTCACAACTCACAACACACGCTCTCAGCTTGCCAGTGCATCTGCTCAGTCAGAAAACCAGCACTTTGTCTGGAGCCCATAAATACTGGAATTAAATAACCGTTGAGGCTTACGGTGGACCAGCTCCACATCATTAGTCCCACACCACAGTCCTCATGTGTGAGGATACAGATTTGGTGTTTGAAGGAGCCCGTGGTGGATGGAGGGTGTGGGAGCACAGGAAGCCCACATCAAGGTGTGTGATAATGCCTGTCTTTCCTCATACATTGTCCAACTCAGTGAATAACAACATTAAATTTTGGCCTTATTTTCCACAAAATGCCACTGCACTGAAAATGGGAATGTGAACTACAGGGTGCTACCAAGTGCAGAGAGCATCTCACATGGATGGGTGTGGTCCTCTCTGTCCCTGGAGTACATGGTGAGTGTCACAGCAGGTGACTGTGCAGTAGACAAACTCCAAATGTCACATACTGATGTCATTGCAGTATAAAAAGTGCAAGTGAATTCTAATTTAGAAGCCAAAATGGAGGTCTTAATGCCTGAACCTCAGATTTATGTGGAAAGAACTCTGGCTATCATCAAACCAGACATCATTGATAAAGAAGAAGAAATAGAGGATCTCATTCTCCGATCAGGATTCCATATCATTCAGGTAACAGACTGTGTTCCAGAGAAAATAGCTGTAGTTAATAAGTCAGGAAAATATTTAACTTCTAGCAGTCAAGCCAGTAACTAAAAACTTGTGTGTCCAAAAATCATGTTCTTCATGTCATCAAACATTTCTGTCAGATTCTGTAAAGAGATGCTTTTTGATGCATGGGGTGGAACAGAGCAGATCAACTATTTTTGTGTCCACAGGAAAACACTTCGTTAATAAACTCAGATTTAGCAAATGTATGGAGCAGATGTGTGAACTTTCCAAGGCAACTCTTTGGAGAGTGTGTCATTCAGATCTCACAAGATTTTGTGCAGTGTGCAGGTGGATAATAGAGAATTAATTGAATTCGATAGCTGGCCAGTTGCAGCCTAATTTTATTTTCCCATTGTTTCTACAGTAAATAGACTTTATAAATATTGAAATAAGCTTATGAATATTTAAATGTAACCGGCTGGTTGGCCGCTGGGGGGCGCTGCGCCCTCGCGCCTGTGGGCGGCAGGGGCCCCTCCCGCTGCTCCCCGTAATATCTTGGTTTTTTCACTTCCTCCTTAGCCTTTCTGGTTGTTTTATTTATTTGTATTTATTATTTGTGTTTGTTTATTTATTTATGGATCTCTTGGAGCTACTCCAGAAGAGGTCACGAAGCTGCTCCATGGGCTGGAGCCCCTCTGCTCTGAAGGGAGGCTGGGAGAGCTGGGGGTGTTCATGTGATAGAGCAAAAGGCACCAGGGAGACCTGAGAGCCCCTTACAGTGCCCAAAGGGGCTCCAGAGAACTAGAGAGGGACTTCGGAAAAGGACTTGGAGGACAAGGGAGAATGGCTTCCTACTGCCAGAGGGCAGGGTTAGATGGGATATTGGGAAAAAAATCTTCACCATGAGGGTGAGGCCGTGGCACAGGTTGCCCAGAGAAGCTGTAGTCTCCCCATCCCTGAAAGCGTTCAAGGCCAGGTTTGGGGTTTGAGCAACCTAGTCCAGTGGAAAGTGTCCCAGTTTCTGGTAGAGTGTTTGAAACAAGATGATTTTTAAGACACCTTTCAACCAAAACCATTCCATGTTTCTATTGATTCAATAGGTATCAGTAGATGAGACAAAATATATTATTTATTTATTTAATTGTAATATATTAGTAGAGTTTTCTGATATCTGCAGTGACTTTTGGCACTGAAATTATTAGGACTCTTGAGTATATAGAACTCTTGTGTTGTATAAGTTTGAGCTCGAAGAATGCACTTCAGAAACTTTTTCTTGACTGCCCTATGGTTACTGATAACTTCCCAAAGTTGTCCTGATCCTGGCCACCTGCAGGCTAGGCAGCTATTGGGAGACTCAAAAAGCCCTGAATGAAAAATAGAACAATTGCATAATTAACAGTGTGGGCTGGAGAGAAACTTGTTTAAAAGTAGAACATTATGATGTAGCAGCTGAGTAATAAAACCCTGCCCCTATAATGCTCTTCACTTTTTCTGTATAGTGCTTTGTCACCTGGCAGTTAGAAAATGATGTAGTTTGCCTGGGCTAAAATCACATCTTGCTCAAATGGGCTGTTTCCCTAATTAACTTGGAAAACTTTTGCTGTTTGTTACTCTGTATCTCAAGGAGGATCATATCTGGTGAATCAGAAGAGTTTCAGAAGTTACTCTGTGTTCTGCACTTGAGGATATGACTTTAGTAGAGGACTCTATCCTGCCTTTTAATGCTCTAAGCTGTTTCAATATAGCAACAATTTTAATTCTTTTTTTTGTCTTTACACATTATAGAAACGGAAGCTCCAATTAAGCCCTGAGCAATGTAGCAACTTCTACGCAGAACAATTTGGAAAAGTGTTTTTTCCTAATTTAACAGCCTATATGAGTTCTGGTCCTATAGTTGCTATGGTACTTGCTAGAAATTGTGCAGTCTCATACTGGAAGGAATTGCTTGGACCAACCAACAGCCTAAGAGCTAGGATAACTCACCCTCACAGGTAACTCACTGACTGGCCCTGGGCAAGTCAGTAGGATTTTATCATTCTTTTGATTGAGACCAGTTTTGTGATTTTTTTGTACAGACATAGACTTCTTATCTCTTCAGTTTTGTGCAACAGCTTTTCACTGTTGTTTTTTAGTATGCAAAGTTCACCTATTTTAAGGGGAATGCTGAGTGTATGAACATTAAGTTTTATGTAGCTACTTCATATGTTTAAAACAAAAGCCAATGTCTTGTTAATTTGTCCATATCTATTGCTTTTCTGTGCTCTCAGGCTGCAGAGACTTGGAAGGGATTCGCAGTTGCCCTTCAAATAGTTATTTCCCTTGTTTTCAGCTTAAGAGCACTCTATGGGACTGATGAGCTGAGGAATGGACTCCACGGCAGTCTCAACATCTCCTCAGCAGAGAAAGAAATTCGATTCATATTTCCAGAAGGTAAAATGGTACAGTTGGTTCACTGCCAGTCCTGGGGAGGATGAAGTTCTTCCCTGTCCTGCTCTGATTCCAGATACAATTGATTTATGAGGTTTGTTTGCTTTACAGGATTGTGGGTCTCTTTATGTATAAGCTGATATTTTCTGCTATGAAAGGCTTACCAAAAATCTATCTGAAGAGCCAGTGTAGTTATAGAGATTGCTTCCACTTTTCAAACTCTGCTCTGGGAACTGGAGCAGTCAAAGCCGGTAAATGAGAAGAAATAGGAAGCTATTACACTCCAGCAAGTGTTTCTGGCACTGTCAGCCTTGAAGACTCCTGTTGACTTGAGAAGACTGACTCTTTTCTTGGATTCAGGCTGAGTAATTACTATTCAAAAGCAGCTGGATGCTCACATGATAGTGTAATTCCAAAGTTAAGTGCCAGAGAAAGGGGCCTTAGAACCTGGGAAGTTTGCAAGAGGATGTCTGTTTTGTAATGTAACAGTATTTTGCTCTTTGACAGAAAGGTGCAAGTGAAACTGCTAGACAGTGGTGTCTAGTGATACTTTTTGTCAGCTGTATCAATGAGTTTAATAAAAGATGTTGCAGTTCCTTACAGACCTTACCTATTGTGTAAACCATGTCTCTTCTCCCCACCCTGACAAACAGCAAGACTAAAGGTGAGATTTTAGCATCCTCAGAAACCAGCTTCACACTGGAAGAAGAAAGTGCTAAACATGGGATACACTTGTTTCTCTTCTACCACAAATGCTTCTTCAAGGATTGAGGTTTTCCCCAGATGATCTGATTTCCTCCCCTTTCATAATAGACTATAATTAGTAAAATTAGCTTGGGAACATTGTAAAGAAGTTTAGAGAGTTTCTTTGCCTTTATGGGAGAAGCTATAAAACCATGGTGTATCATTAACTTACTAAGGAAAACAGCAGCTCACATATAAACAGCCTTTGAAAGAAGGCTGGGTTTAATCACTCTAGAGGCTGCTTTCTAACACCTTTGGTTCCTCCCTGCAGCAATCTTGGAGCCAGTTCCCACTGGACAAAGAGCTCGGGATTACCTGAACCTGTATGTGAAGCCCACGCTGCTGGCAGGACTCACTGCCCTGTGCAAAGAGAAGCCAGCAGACCCCATGGTATGTGCAGTGTCCCAGTGCTGCTGGCAGCTTTGGGATGCAGTTACTTGCCGTTAGTAAAGTCCATGTTTATAGGAGAACGATGCTGTTGGTGAAGAGCTGTACTGTTTTAGCTGTCAGCTAATGTTTCAAGAAGTTGATTTGTTTGTTAGAGATGAAACAAGGGTGTGTTTTAAGTCCTTAAACAAAATCAGTTTTCTTACATCTGGAAAAACATGGTAAATGTATCTTTGTGTTCTTAAAGTTTCAGTACTTATTTAAGCATGCAGATAATTAATTTGTGTGACAATTTTCCAGCAGTTGTGGTGGATTTTACATCATTATCACATTTATAATCAACATTGCATTCTTCTAAAGGATATTTTTCAGAAAAAAAACCCCTTAAAAATCACTTGTGGTGTTCCTGTGAACTATGTGATATACATGAGGCCACATTTAATGTACTTTGATTGTTCCAGCTGTATAACCTGTTTACTTTATCTGTATGTATGGCACTATTACCATAGAAATCTAGAAAACAGAGATGAAGTCCATTCCTTTGCCCAAAAGCCAAACCAGTTGTATCTATTCCTAACAAATGTGTGTCTGGCCTGTGGTTTAGCACTCTAAATGATGGAGAATCTACAGTCTCCCCAGGCAATCTGTTTCACTGCTTAATTATACTTGTTAAAAGCTTTCACTAAAAGATAGCCTAAATCTCCTGGCTCCAATTTTAAGCCCATTACCTTTCTTTTCCCCTTCTACAATCCTCAGAAGACATTGGAGACAATGTAATATATCACTCTTTTTTTTTTTTTTTCAGCAACGTATTGCATATTTGAAGAGTATTTCCCTTCAGTCTTCTCTTTATTAAATACTGATTTATTTTTTTTTTGTTGTTGCAAGTCCCATCTTTCTAACTCATTGTTTTGGCTTCCACTTAATCTGCATTCTTAGCACAGTTTTCTAGTCAATTATGAGGAATCTAACAGTAACTTCATTGAGACAATGCTTTCCTTCCTTTCTTGTAAAAAAGCTGTATGAAGCGGCATCAGTAGCTTTGCTAAAAACATTCTGTTGCACCTTCTTTATTGTCCATAGTCTCTGTGACCTTGTAACAGAAGGAAAATAATGTTGATTTGATACTGCTTCAGAAATAGATATTGCCTATTGCTTTTCAGTTTTGTTATCTGCTAGGTGCTTACAGGGAGACTATTGGAATGTTTTATTTTTTCCAGTATCCTTTTTTTCTTTCCTTTCCTTTTGGAGATGTCATCAGAAAGTGTCTGTGCACTCAGAAATACTTGCTGTCAGCACAGAGGTTGTCTCAGCCAGTTCCTTAAGTAATACAGGATAAATTTATTTGGTTCAAATTATTTGAGGATTTCTTTCTTTCCAAAGTAGTTTTCCTAAGGGGTTTTGTGTTTTGGGATATTTTGTTTGTTTGTTTTCCTTTTCTGTCTTGGGTTCTTACCTGTCCTAGTGCTCTGCTTGGCTCTTCCTTTGCAAACCACCCTTTATATATCTGGTAGTTAAAGCAGAGTGTTGCTTACCTTCCTTGTCTGCTGTTCTGTCAGCTCTTCACAGTGTGGTATGAAATTCGTTGTTCTCAGCATTCCAGAAACCAGTTGTCAACAGCTTTGTGAAGTAAATAAGGATGTGTTAAAAACTTTGCTTTACAAGTGGAGAAATCGAGGCAAAAGGTTAATTTGCCTAAGGCCAGGCCCAGACTGGCAGATGGAATTAGGATTCAAGGCATTCCTGCCCCCCACATTCTCATTTAAGTACATCGTGCTGGAAAACATACAAGATGAATTTCAAAAAGTAACCATGTTTTGGTTTTAAGTTTTAGGTATTGTAAGGTGATTTCAGTGCAGAAAGCAGGCATTCTTAGTGAATGATTCCTTGATGAGGTATCTCTAAATGTTATTAGCAGTAATATTTCATTAAGCAATTTCATGCATATTGTACAGCTGCATTCCAAAACAGAGCTGGCTGAATTATTTGAAGTATGGCTCTAATGGTCTTACACTTTCACAAAGATAATGCCAGGACAAGTTGTCTTCTAAAGGTCATTGTGTATTGTTCAAAAGCAATATAAGCAGTGAAGATTTAAAAGAATATTTTTAAAAAACAGGTCATTTGCATGTTCATTTTTTTCTGAAAGGTCTTAATTTTGCAGCACAGTAGAAGAATATCTGGAGCAGAGGTTTCAAATAATGTTTTTAATATTCTCCTATGCACGTAATTGAAAGCAACAGAAAGCTGAAAACATTTGGGTTTTGGGTTTTTTGTTCACAGATTTGGCTTGCTGACTGGCTGGTTGAACACAATCCTAATAAACCTAAACTACAATATCGCATCTCTCAGTAAGAGCATCGGCAGTGAGAGCTTGGTGGAAACCATCTCACACATTCCAAGTTACAGCTGTGTATTGTCATTTTTGGTGTGTCCTTTGACAATATAACCAATACTATCTAAAGTAAATGCATTTGTCTTAACTACTTGTGTCCTCATAGGATAAATAACCTTATACTTAACCAGGATGTAGTGGTTCTAGTACTTCCTCTACTGACAAAGTGAATGTACAATTACATAATAAATTTTTGGCATTGGGTGATAAGAAAAAAAAAGAATATTCTGAGTGGGTGTGACTTATTGCTCTTGTCCATGTTTTTCTTGGTTTGGCTCTGTAAACAAAATCATTTACAGCAGTGTGGATTATCAAATTAAATCCCCCTGGCCTGTGCTTTGCGAAGCCAAGGGTTGTGTTCCAATTTTTTAGCATAAACTCTAAATGAAGGGAGGTACTTGGATATAATGTAGAAAACAATTACTGGAGGCATATTAGCAACTTTGGAATTTTAATTGCTAATTAAATCACCCAGCTAAGGTTGTTCTTGAAGATGATTCACTTAAGTCTGATGTATTTTGTCAGAATATAATTTGAAGGACTCATTTGAAGGTACATTCAATGCACCTTTCCCATCTTGGTGGCAAAAAGCTCAGTGACTATAAATAACATGAAGATGTATTTTAGTCAAGGACTAAGGTTGTCTTCCAACATATGTTTGCAATAAAGGTGCTTAGTTGGAACAGCTCACCTTAAGAGTGTTTCTCTGTTCTTCTGCTCTTAAAGGTATGCAAATTTCTGTCATTTTCCTCAAACTTTCATGTGTTCTGTTGAAGAATTTCACAAGAGTGCTCTTCCACAGGCAATGGGTTAATCCTACGCTATTGCCTTTTATGAAGTAACTAAATTATTTTTGGGGATGTGGGGCTTTTTAATTTTCTTCAAAGAGCTGTACTTGTTAACTTCAAGCTTTGTATCTTATGGATTGACTAGCTATAATGAAGAAAACAGAGTAATTTTCATAATTCTAAAATAAGAGTATGCTTGACTAATGCTAAACAAACAAGCAATTTCATAATTCGTTTCATGAAAAAACTTGCTTCCCCAATTTGAGTAATTATGAGAAACAGAAGTAATTTGTCTGTAACATCAAACTTTAAGTGAATTGTTTATCCTCTCAGTGGAACACTATTGCCAGTGCAGATAATAAACATTTGGAAACGGGTCCCTATAGTACCAAGACCTAAAAATCTTGTGACTGCTAGGATAAGGAAAAAAAATAGAGCCCAAACCCTCAAATAATGAAGAATAAAAGTATGAAATGCTTAGAAATACGGATCTGTTTACAACCAGTTTTTTTGCCTATATTGTCCCCGTATGTGTCTGTCTGATTGCTCCAGTTATAGGAGAGTTGTGCTTTGTGGTTTCCTGTCAGCCAAATAAAAAAATCCCTTTCTGAAGATGCCAGAAACTGAAATCTGTTGAATTCACAAGGTATTCCCCTGTATTTCGTTGGTTACTATGACACTTGCCTGCTTATTTTGATGCTCTACTGTTTGACATCCTTTATGTTCCTACTGGAGTTCTCAGTTTTGCTTTTGTGCCAGAGCTGTGTTATGTTGGATGAGAGTAGGTGGGTCCTTACCCAGGGGGTGGGAGAAAGGACAAAGGCAGCTGAAGTTGCAAATGTCACCTTTATCATGCACACATTATAGATTCTCAGTCATGCAGCTGTTCATCTATCATGGAATTATTCTCTAATGTTGGAGCTAACACCTTCAGTTGCTGACTGGTGTTTGCTTCCATTTTCCTCAGAAAAAGGTAGAAAGAGAGAAATTGCCTTTATCCCATGGGCACCATCCTGACTCATTCTATCCCTACACATAGGACAAGTATTGATCCAGCAGATGTCACAGCTGAGATCCTGAGGAACCTGCATTAATAAGTAGGATTTGGGAAGAGTTTCAGTCCTGGGAATGTGAAGTGGCCGAGCAGCCTGCTCCTGTGGGGGGAGCTGTGACACCACGGGAGAGGCTGTTGGGGCATGTGCTACTACATTTCTTGTGGTTAAGTTTTTTATTGTGCCCAGAGTGGTACAGGCTTGGCCAGCGTTACCAATCTGTAGCACAGAAAATGTAGCTTTGGGAAAAAACCCAGATTAACTGAAAGATGTCTTTCCATTCAATGTCAGCAAGGTGAGATATTCTCTGTAGGGATGAATAACCCATCCTCTCCCTCTGTTGAGTCAAAATAATTACCTTGCCTATTGAGTTTTACTGAGCTTTTTTAACTTTGAGGGAGTTCATTTTAGTTTTACTGCCTGAGTGCTGGAATAGAGCTATGTCCATAAAATGAGCAGTTCAGTCTGTTTCCCATAATTCTGGTTTTTCAACAGAGTTCCTCCTGGAACTTCGCTTATCATGTGCTTGCTATCACCTGCGCTGGAAGTTGTTTTTGGAACTAAACAGATTGAGATAGTGTTGAAGTATGTGATTGTTCAGCCTTCCTGTCTCACAAGGGATTTATTATCTTCAGGAGCAGTTAAACTGCCAGGAATCTTGTCCATACTTTAAAGATGGCAGAAGCTCCAATCAAAGGCAATTTCCCATTGCCTGCATCTGTCAGAGCATTCCAGTGTGCCGAGCTTCAGAAATGAGTCACTGGTCAGAGCTTGGGACTGTCATTCAGGAGATTTTAGATTGTTTCATGGAGATTTGCAAATCCCTGCTTTTCTATTGTACGAAAAGAAGATTTGTGTTTCTTCCTTCATTTAAGCTATTGATCTTGACCATCCTTTAAACAACAGTTGATGAGGGTCAGTGTTCAGTCATTCAGTCAGAGTAGTCAGATCAGGATAATTTGTGTTTTTCTGCACAGTAAGTGTTGGCTATTTTTGGTGGTATCCAACAATAGCTCATCCTCTGAAAATATTGCAGTTCTTTAATTTCCTTTAAAACAACAAAATCAGAGGAGAAATTAATTCTATTTTGTTGGAAAGACTTTTTTGCACATCATAAAAAGATCATTATAAAAAGATAACTTGTAATTGTTTTTGCAGTGCTGTTTCCTTTTAGTAGATTTGTCCTTGGACTAGAAGTAGGACTTCAGTCCTCTCCACTCGTTACCTGCTGCTTTGCTTTACTCAAGCAGACTTGGCACAAACCAGCATGGCAGTATCACCAGCACCATCACAGGAAGTAGGTGCTTCGTGGTTCTGCTGTTAGTGAAACAGGAAAACCTGCTGCTTTAGGATGGTCACTTAAGAGCAGCTGCCTGCACCTAGAAACCTCCCCTGGTGTGGATGAGCTCCTCCGAGTGTGGAGCGTGTCAGCAGTGTGACTGATGTGTGGAGTCTCCTTGGGGGGATGCCTGTCAAATCATTGTCATGCTGCCTCCTGCCAAGTGATCATGGGGACACTGCCAAAGCTCAGGAGAGAGCTTTTTGTTGGTCTTCTGAGCCAGAAATGAGGTATTGTTGTGAGATGGAGCAGTTGGTGGGAGAAGAAGGCAGTTTGCAGACAAGTGGGTGAATGATACTCTAATAATGGTAACACTGAAGGATTGAGAATTCAGTTCAGTGTTTGTGAGTGTTTTAGGGCTGAGGGAGATGATGCTTTTGCACAAAGATCTTCATGCAGTGCCTTGCTGGGTGTGCTTATATTTGTCTAGTGTGGTATCAAGTTTTGTGTCTTGAGAACCCCTGACTGGCTGATCTTGCTTAGCTGTGGCACTATTCTGAAGCATGATTATTAAAAAAATAAACTGAAAATACAGCTCTAGTACCATGTCTGCAACTTCGTTATCATCAGCTTTAATTTACTGAAAAGTCTTTTCACCTAGGATCTGAATCAACCTGGATGAATCCTGTTTCGCCAGAGAGAAAGGGCAGTTGGGTGCAGTCTGTCAGCTGCAGACTGCCCAAGCAAGTAATCATGTGTGAACTCATCCTAAGTTCCAGGGAATTTTTATGTGCAAGAATCTAATTTGACTCTAAATACTCTTGGCTTTAGTAAACTACTCTACAAACCACCCATGCTTCTTTATCATCTCTTTATAATTAATGCCTAAGCTCTCATTTCCTTGCAAGGAGGCAGCTGTGCTTTTGTCATACTTCCAGAATCTGCACGGATTGTCAGGTTAGGAAATTCTGCTTTTCCAAAAGCAACACTTTATTCCTATGCTGGCTGGTGGTTCTTATCTCTCTTAGGTGTTGTAAAGTGTTTTCTTACTGGGTGGCATTCCTGGTGCCATGTGAATGAGGCAGTGTTTTGTCCATGTTTAGTTTTGTGTCAGGCCTCATCTCTGTGTGAGAAAATTCCCAGGAGTGTTTAACAGACGCGTGCGGACAAATCTCCTGCACGCCCCATAAAGCACTTTGCTATGGGCCACTATAAAGCAGTCATTACAGAGCAGTGTTTAAACTTCTGAGATTAACACAGTCTCTCAATTGCACTTACTTATTTTTATAATGTGTAATTTAGCAACTGAACTGTGAAAAGTTATGGCATCGCAAGGTCTTCTTAAAAACAGTGGTTCCAACTGTGCTTTTATTTTCACTCGTTGTAAATCCAGAGCAATTCCATTCTGTTAATTAAAAGAAAAAGGGAAAATGGGGTCATTTCTGGGAGCTTCTCAGATGGTGTATATGCATCTGCAGTGTATTGTCAGGTGTTGGCGTGGCACATATTCCAGATTTATGGAAAGCAAAGAGCTTGTGTGTTGGATTTAAAGCAAGATAAGCACCCTGACCAGCTCCAGCACAGCGGCTATCCCAGCCGCTTGGTCCATATCTCACAGCATCAATGTGATGGATGACGAATATGGCGATTTATTGCAGGGAAACTTAACATTTTATAGCCTGGGGTCACTGTGTTACTCCCATCTGCTTACGTCACACCTGGGTGCTATTGGCTAATTGCAGGAGGTTTTACTATCCTAACAGACAGGGGTTCTTGCTAACTTTCCGTTGCATCCCCAAATCTTCCGCATCGCCAGGCCTTAAACTACAACACTTGTGCCTGATTTCTCAGGGACCGGACTTGTACAATACTGTTCCCTGCACACAGAACACTTTGGCAGTTGCCATTTTGCTCAGGGAGTTGTGCAATGGTATTTTGCCTGGATGAAGAAAGTTTGATCAAGCCTCTGGAAACCGGATGCTTTTTCTGTGGCCACCACATATCTAGATAGCCATGAGATCCTTCCCTGCTAAAAACCACTTCCAACTGAACTATCCCATGAGGCTATTTCAGAATACTTGTGTTTTTCCCAGCTCTTCCATGTAAATATACTGAATTGACCAGCAAAGTTTTGACCATGACTTGTCTTCGTTTTGCAGTTCTCTTGTAAACAGGCTCTGTGGGGCTTCCCCAAATAACCCCATCAGTGCAACTGAATAGGAGCAGCAAAGGCATAGGAAATGAAATGTCCATTCCTTTTCTTATTCATGTAAATGATAGTTTATCATACTGTTTATTAGCTTTATGTAGTCAGGATCTGTGATGGTTCTCAAGCCTTTTATTACTTTTTTTTTTCCCTTTAATGAGCTGCAATAAAACATTGCCTTACCTGAGTGCTGACTCAGTGCTGAGGCATTCTCCAAACTTAGCATTATTATTGATATTAATTAGTCATTACCCATAGCAAAGGCTGTCATCACAGCACAAAGCAGCCATGATATATCTTTACCAGTTGTTCTGTCTCTGCAAAACGTTTCTTTTTAAAGCTATGTGGTATCCCTGGAATGAACAATTTCAAGTCATCCATAAACATGGTTTTAATAATGATACCTAATTTCTTTATAATATCTCTCCTCAGTGGATGGACAATGATGTACAAAGGAACAGGCACTACACAGGCAGTAAAAGTGTGAAGGTAAGGAACGGAGATGTGAGAAGACTCCTCGGGTCCTCCCTTGGAGCAGCAGGAGGATCTAGAATGACACAGTCATGGGAAATAGGGGCAAATGCACATGCTCTGTGAAAGTGCCTACTTGGAAGTAGGAATTGGGAGTTTAACACCTGTGTTCTCAAGTCTGCCAGTGGTTTGGTGCTTGGATCACTTGGCATCTTACGTGTTGAATCATTTCTTTGGAGGCTTTTCTACCTGAATATGTGCAGAGGATTTCTCTCTGTGGTACTAGGTTTTAATGAAGATAGCTGCTATCACTGTAGTAATGCTGTTGCAAGTATGTTAATCATTTCTGGACTTCCTAAAGTAGTGATCAAAAATTAGCGGCCAGTTTTCTTTCATTTCTGGAAGTGGAAACAAGCAGAGATGGCACAGCTCTGAAGCTGTGTATGGATTAGTAGGTTAGAGCACAACTCCTAGGTGGGATTAATTCTTCTCCAGGGTACAGATGAGTCTGTGGCTGGGAGGATCCATGCTTCTGTGCCCCAGCAGCACCTACAAATGTTTTGTTTTCTGTTCTGTATTGTTGTCTACAGCCACCAAAGGTCTTGATCCAAGGGGGAATCACACAGTGTTCACTGGCACCATGTTTAGAACAGGTAGAGAGAAGGCCAAATGAGGACGTGTGATCCTCTGTTCTGTCTTCCTCTGTTCCAACAGCACAGAAATGAAATGTTTCCCTAGCCCTAAACCAACACGTCCACTTTTCAGATTCTCTGACTGAGCTCCTCTCAGCTCAGCCATGATCACAGGTGTGTGCAGGAGGACTGGCCTGGGCACAGAGAACAAAGGCCAACACATGAAATTTGTAGCTATTTTTATTCTGCTCCAGCTGTTGGATTTCTTTCTAGATACAAACAGTTGATGTGACTTTCACCAGCTGACATGAAGGAAAAGGTGTAAGGTAAAGTATATTTTTAAGTTGAACTATTTTATGTGTGCTTTTAGAGATCTGCTGCAGAAAATTATGTTTGCCCATGTCCTTGGGTGCTATAATCTGGTATAATTCTACTGAGCTGAATTCTGACAGATTATATTAAGTTTGGTATGACCTGAGATTGTAACATCCTGACAGTATAAACTGGCAGCTTTTGTTTTTCATTCCCTTGTACTGACAAGAAATTGGATCTTTATTTATCTATCTATCCAGTTCCAATGAAAATTATTCGTTTCATTGACAACTAGTATTAATTTACAATTTTGCTACAGGTTTTCTTTTAAGGTTGAGAAAGTTTAAATACAGAATAATTTTCACCATTTATGTGTGCCAACCCACCTGTAGATGTGAAATAGCTGTATCTGGTGCCAGGGGAGTTTTCCAAAAATACAGCATGTCTTTTATGTGCCCACATGTGTAACATTAAACTTCTTCTGCTCATGAAGGCTGTAGGATTTCCACACTGGTCCAGAGGTGACACATTACTGATGGAATTTGTTATTTTTTATAGAAAAAAATCGTCTTCTAAAAGTTTTGTCTTCCCTTAGTCAATAGTGCCAGGGGAATATGTTGGGGCATACCCTTTTCTGTTTGCTTTCAACAACAATGGGAATTCTTCAGTTAAGTATAAAAAAATGGAAATTTCCTTTCTTTTTTCCCCTCTCAAGTATGTTTAGCTAACTGAAGCACATTCACACTCAGAAAGATGGGGGTGTTTTGCAAAGGAAAACCAAAACATTCCAGTGCAGCTAATATTGCAGCTCCTCTGGTGTCTTAAGTTCAGGCCACAGCAGGAGGTGCAGATATCCAGGGGGAATGCAGTAACTTTTAGGATCTTTTCTTTGGAAGAAATAATAAGATGAGTCACAGTTAACCCATACAACTAAGTTAGTAAGGCTCTGGGGGATGAGAGAAGACATAGGACATTCTTAGTTCTAATGGTTTGCTCTACAGAAAATAAACCTTTTCTCTTACATCCCTTCAGGTCCAATCAATGCATTTGAATTCATCACTGCAGGAGGCATAAATTTGCTTCTTTTCCTAAAAACCTTCTCTTATACGTCCCTCCTTGAGATGTCCAAGCCTGATGTGATGATTGTGCTTTGATTATCTTGCTCTGGCAAACCAATGGGCTCCACTTTCCAGGAGAAAAGGGCTCTCCAGATCAAGTGTCAGAATGTTGGCACAAAGTATTTTGTTCTTCTTACATGATTAGTGTGGAAGAAGTGTTTTTAAGTAATTTGTAATTTGTCATAGTGAGACTTGCAATGGAAAACATGCCATAGCAGAGGGAGCCGGGGCCATAAAGTGCTGTTGTTGAGAAGTGAGGACTATTCTAACACAGGTGATGTCTCCAGGGGGTGTATTCCTCAGGGACTGGTGGGTGGGTTAGCAGTCAAACCTTTGACGAGCAGGGTGAAAGTCAATATGTCCATGGTGACAGGGACACAGCTGGAATTAAGAAGGATGACTAGCACATCCAAACTTTTTTTAAAGGATTTTGATTGTTTTTTCTCTAATGATCTTTTCTGGTTTCATTTATTTAACTGTCTCGAGAGTTCATGTCAGAGAAGTGTCTGCCCTGGTGCCTCAGAAAATGAAGCTTTGTCTTTGGTCCCTCACAAAGGGAGCTGTGCATTGGTGCCATGGGTGAGCAGGAGATGGAGTGTCCCATTGCTCTTTGACTGTCTCTGGCATTCGAGTGCTTGTGGAGCTCATCTCAGCAGAGCTTTGCTGCTTTCTGCTTTCATTTTTCCAGCCTCCTGGCCTTGATGTCACCATGTGGCTTTGAAAAGAAATGTCTTGAAGTTGAAGGGGCCTGTTTAAAAAGTCATCCATCCTTCAAAATGCATGTCAGGGGGTGTTTGTTCAAGGAGTTCCACCTGAAGGTCAATTCTGTTATTCCATGACTCCTTAGTTGATAAGTTTTCCCAAAAGCCAGTAATCTCCAAGGAAGAAATGTCCTGTCTGGGAAAATAAAGCAAGACATGTAAATTACTTTAATGGGGTGCTCTAGTACATTTATATCTTCTTAAAAGGAAACTAAACCACATGCATGAGATGATAGATGAGTTTATTTTCACATGTGGATTTAATAACCTACCAAGATGTAGCTGCATATTTAGTGCCCAAAGTCATCTCCAGGAAAACAGTTCCCTGGGGTGAGGTCAGTGTCTGCTTTCAGCCAAGAGAGTGAGCTGAAGGGGTTTGTCAGCGGTTAGCTTGGTTAGGAGGGAGGATAGTTTATATGATACTGAACTAATCAGGGTGATGTGGAAATCAATTTTGTTTTCTGCACAGAACAGAGAGAGGGGAAGTGGCCCTGAGAGTGTCTGTGGTTTAAAACTCTGAGGAGTTGGAAGGAGCTGACTGCCACTCTGTTCTCTTTGTAGTGTTGTTTCCAAATATTTATTGGATCATAGTTATAATTAAATTTGTGCTGAAAATGTAAAGAGCACCCTGTACTTAGTGTCATATGAAACCAGAGATCCTCTACACTGAAGCAGTACAGTGGCAGGTCCTTGGCCACAACAGCCCCCTTTGGAATGGGAGATAATCCAAAAAAGACTTCCCTGTTGACATGGCACTTGCTTAGTTAAAGCACAGGAAATTGTGAATTTTGGCTCCATCCTGTTTGACCATTTACACTATCTCCTTATCAATGTACCTGGCCTGGTCCTGGGAGATTGGATGGTGTCTGGATACAAGAGGTACAATTTAGTGCTCCCAACTGCTTGAAAGGGGCTGGATCGTGATTTGTGAGCTCTCTGGTGATGAGTGAGATAAAGCTCTGCAGTGGGGATGTTCTCTGCCCTGCCTCCACCCTGGCCAGAGCTGGGCCAGGCTCCCCATGCACACGTTGGAGCTGGAGCTGAGGCAGGCTGTGACCCCTGAATCAAGGGCTGTCTCAAATCCAGATTCAAGTCTCATGGCCTGTAGTAAGTGAGAGAAAGAAATCAATGTGCTGCAGTCAAAAGCATATAGAGGTTTCTCAAGGAATTCAAATAGCAGGTTGTTTGGTAAAACACAGGCTGAGACCTGAGATGACAGCACTCACACACACCCTGTGGGGGAAAGCCTATAAGACAAGCAAGAAACAGGAGAGTGAAGTAGGCAGACTGGGAAGCACAACTGTGCTTGCCCTGGGATAAATCTTATTAACTTAAGCACATCAAAGCATAAACGTACTGTCTTACTCCTGGACTCAAGCTGGCTTGAGCAAAGCCATCCTGAGAATCTCTTCCCAGTGCTCCTGTCCAGGACTGACTAGTGCTGGTGCTCCTGTGCCAACAGAGATGTTCCCGGGAGCCACATTTGCAGCCTGCCCCTGACTGGAATTACCTGCTTGCCAGACACCTGTGGTGTAGCTGTAATGCTGGGAATGCTTGGCACCTCGGGAGGTATTCGGGACTGAGTTAATTTAATTATTCTCCTGCTCATTGGTTTCAAAACCTACTTAGAGATAGGGAGGAGGTGCCTTGTCCCTATCACAACTGATGGCAGCTGGCCAGCAGAAGTCTGCCTGGGAGGAGTGGGAATGAAGAGCTGGTCCAGAGTAGGTTTAGCTTTGAGGTACTTGGCAAAATGGAGAGAAATAGAAATTATTGCTTTTAAAACTGCTGACTCTTGTCTTGATGGATGATCCCCTAGAAGTGTCAGACCAAGAGCCACAGCTCTGTGAGTTAGAAAAGCCTGTGGAATTGAAAAGAAATGAGAGAAGTACTTCTCACCCTTGCTTGTGTCCAGGCTTGATCTGAGTCAATAAAGAGAATCCCACTGACATCACAACCCAACATTTCAGACTAGATACCTCATCACAGCCCAGTTTGAGTGCTGGCAGCCAGGCTAGATGGGACAGGGAGTACAGCTATGGTCCCAAGCAGAGCTCACAATCAGCAAACTCAGCCCATGCATGGCCTGAGTTTGAGCCCAAGTGAGGTAACCCTTGTGCCTCTCCCCACTGTTTTACAGTCTTTCTACTGACCTCGTCATTATCATCTTTTATGGCATCCCATGTGCTGTTGAAAGCATCAGAGGAGGAAATGGAGGGCCCTTTACTGTCCAGGCTCTGTGTTCACATGTCCCCTGACGAGCTATTCTCTCCTGGCCGTGCCCACAAGGGGCTTCAATTAATGTAGCATGGGACACTGAAGAAAGAATAGAGAAGGAAAGGAAAAGAATAGCTAAACTACTGTTAGAGATCTCCCTATTTCCTATCATGTCCCACTGCTTGTACAGCTCTACTATCCCATTCTATGACAGATTTAGATTTAGTCTCTTTCATTATCTGGCTCTGACTCACTGTCCCACATGATTGCAACTCATCTTTGCACCTTGATTGCATTTGGTGAGCATGTCTTAGCTGTGGCCATCAATCTCTGCTTCTTACTTCACTTAGAGTTACCATCAACTCCCTCTCCTTTCCTCTCTGCAATTTGGACCCTCTGGGAGGGATGAGCGTGGGTCAAAGACCTGGTCCACACATTAAAAGGGTCTTTTCTAATCTCCAGAAGCAGTTTTGGACTGCTTGGTTTGGACCAAGTCGACTTTGGGAGAGCTCTTGTGTGAAGCTGTCCAAGCAGCCATCTCTACAGATAAATAATAGTTTAATTCAGGAGCACCTCATCCTTCTTGTTCATAAAATATGAGTCACTCTGTATGTTTGGTAAAGGGGAAATGGGATAGGAGAGCAAATGAGAAGGACAGAAGGAAGGAATTAATTTTGAAAGTACATTGCAAGTTACATTTATCTGTTTTTCTCCAACCCAACAATCTTCTGTTATATGGCTCAGCTCCTTGGGCCTTGTTTGAAAAGGGGGAATTTACTGCACTGTAAGGCAGGGCAGTGATTTGCAAAGTGGGGGGCATGGATTGTATCCTAGGAGAGAGCAGGGAACCAGAAAAAGAGGTGGGGGAGCTTGTGAATCTCTCTGCAAATGTTAAATATGCCGTACATTATCAACTCTCTCCCAGCTACCCCTGGGGGCAGTTTTGGAGAGGACCAACCTTCTCTGTGTCCACCTGTTGTACCATGTGGCCATACCAGAAATATGGACCAGCAAGTGAGCAATAAATTGATGCCCTGGCTCCCTGTACATATTTCTCCTTGGAGTAACCTTTGGAACCTTTCCCAGCAGACTTGTGCTCGATCAGGACTCCTGGCTGGAAGTGCAGTATAAATTCATATTGAATATGCAGCATTCCCTGGGAAGCATGGACTCTCCAGCCAGGGAAAGCAGATGCAGCACATCCCAGCAGACAGTTATTCTAGGTGTCCTCCCCAACTGAGAAATGTTTGGGAAACATTTGTAACTCTTTTTCTCAGGTGTTGCAAAGAGGATTTGTTTTGTAAATAGTGAAGCTGTTAATTACCCTGACTTTATTAAGGGGGAGCCGAAAAGGTGTTAACAAGTTTTTGTTGCTCTGTGCTGGCAGTGAGCCAGCAGCAGTTCCTCTGTAGGGGGAAGGTGGCAAAGTTGCTCCAAAAGTCCCTTTGCGCTAAAGAGAAGAAAGAAATTAGGCACCCCTTTAGTCAAAGCCTTGGGGTAACGTGTGAATTTTGTAGGAGGGATTTAACTTGAGTCACCACACAGTTCAGCTCTAGGGGATTCAATTTCTGTTGAGAACATGGACTAGAGTGTCCCTAGGGCAGCACAGCTGGGAAGTCAGAGCTTGGAAAGAGCTTTAAAGGTTGTTTTTTCCCTCCCTAGACAAGGTAAGGAAGCACAGGGAGGAAAGCTCCTGCACACAACTGTGGGAAGCCCAGGAGTTCAGCAGCTTTGAAAATCAGGCTGGTGGGGTTTAGGGATCTAACTTTAAAGCACCTCACTTAAAAATGTTTAAAATTAGAGTTGAGGTTTCCAAGTCACTGAAGTCACTAATTGGTCACAAAAATCTTTCCTATATACTCCAACAAGCCAGACATTCAAATCCCCCGATCTTTCCCTGAAAATACCTGTTGATAAATCCTGCAGAAGGCATGGAACGGATGATTTTTCCATCCTCCTCTCTAGGACTGGCACTAGCAGCAGGTAACCAGGGGCTGATTCAGGCCTTTAACATTTTCCTGCTAAGAGTTGGTTGTGCAAGTGGAAAAGGACCTGTGACTTGTTTTTTAAGACTTTAGGGAATTGCTGGCACTCACTGGTTTCCCTGGACCAGATGCAGCGTGACTGGGAACCTACGCTGCATATGAAAAGGTCACTTACCCTGTTCAAGAGAGGAGATTCTAACACTTGTCAGCTTGAGTGATGGAGGCTCTGCATGGAGAGCCATAATATTCATGTCAGAGAATTGCCAAGCCCTTGCGGAAGTGTTGAAGATGGATGGCCTGGGGATATAGTCCTGACACTTTAATACCGGGGGAGGATACAGCACAAACATCTCACACAGAATTATAATCCATGAAAGGGCACTGGGGGCATAAATTAAAGGTAATCCAGCAGGCAAGGAGTTTAACAGCTGAAGGGAAGCAGGCTGGGGAAAAGGAGGGATGGTGGTGGGATTCAGTGGGGGCTTTGGTGGGGCTTTGGGGAAGGGAACAGCCTGCAGCTAGGTGGGACCAGGGCAGGAGGGAGCAGAAGCAGACCAAAAGCCATCCACCTCCAAACTGCTTTGCAAAATCATCTGCAGGACCTGCACTTTGTGTATTAAATAAATTTGATTTTCTGCTTGCTGATGGTCATTCTGCAATAGTGTGACATATTGAGGAGAGAGCCTGAGGAAGGTACCTCAATCTCCAAGCAGAAATGTCTCTGCCAGTCTGCTGGGAGAGGCTGCGGGGGCACACGGTGGCAATGATGGTGTGAATTCCCTGCCAGAGCCATCCTTGCACCCTTTTCTATGAGAGGCAGCAAAGGAAACAGCACAGATCCAGTTCCTGTGCCAGGTGACATCCTCAGTCCCCACACAAACACAGCCCCAGCCTGCCTCCATGTGCTGGGCAGCCCTGAGAATGTGCTGTCCATCTCTATTGATACAGGCTGACACCTGGACCCCAAACTTCACCTTCCACCACACACTGATGGAGACGACCTCAGCCAAGGCCACCTGAGTCGTGCCCATGATCCTGCCTGAAGGGGAATGAGGCTGTGGGGGCATTTCCACCTGCTGGGAAGGAGACACCAGACGAAAACTGGGGGTTACTGTCCCCTAGTGAGGGTGCTGGGGTGGTCACCTGGACAGCAAAACTGATAATCACTGATCTTCTGATCCTCTGTTAGTTGAGCAGGCACCTCTGACATAAACCTGCCCTGGTCTCTGGTAATGCTATAGCTGTCCTATATTATTTAATCATTTGGAGTGTGTTTCCCTTTCTCACAAAAATGAAATGTAAACCAAGTCTCCCACAATAAAGGCTGGTGGGACACTGCTGTTAACCTTCCACAAAGGCAGTGGTGATTCAGAGCTGATTCCACTGCTGTTCCACAGATTTCTTATCACAGAGGATGCTCTATCCATTTAAATGGCTGGTCAAACTTGAAGATGCTGCTCCAGAACTGTCCAAGTTGCTCCACAACCCTGCCTGAAGGGCCCCTGCTTCAAAGAAGAAGCAGTGCTGACAGCTCTTGGGGGACAGGCAGCAAGATTTTGGGTTGAGTACATGCAGCACCTGGCCCAGATTAAGATTTTCGGCTTTTCATTGTTACTAGGATTAACACTATGACAATACTATGACTGTGGGACAGTGGTCAGCGTCCTCCTCAAGGCTTTAGAGAGCAAGCCCATTCCTTCCTCCAGGTGTGCAGTGGGTTACAGGTTTTTGAGATCAGTGCCCCAGATTGGAGCTGACTTTGGGTGATCATGATCATGACCAAACACGTGCAGGTTTGAAGGCATCACCAGTCCTTACAAAAACTCTTTGGCTGTGGGGGGAGAAGGAGCCTTTACAAAGCAGCCAGTAACAGGATTGTGTTCTGCTGTGTGTGCTCCTGTTTTCTTTGAAACGTTTTGTTTTACTCCTGCTCTGCAGAAGTAAAAAAGCTGCCCAGGTAAAATCATAGCTGAAATGATGAGCTCAGTCCTGTGGCATCCTCGGAGTTTGTTACCCTCTGCCCCATGGCATTTGTGAGAGTTATTACAGAAACCAAAGCAGCAGGCAGGGGTGTCAGGGTTCCCTGACAGTGCTGTGATGGATTAAGATGATCCTGAATTTCTATTGTTTTGTAGTGAATGTAGTGAGAATTGATGACTGTTGTATCCAAGCAACAAGAGGAAGGATGAGGAAGCTTCAGCTTCGCCAGGACTTAATATCTCTGGCAAGATGCCACTCTAAGCCATAGAGTTGATTTTTGTATTTGTTTAGTCTTGGTATTGTCGCTGCAAGGTATAAAAAGAGAATGGAAATCTCTGTCATGGGATGGTGTGTAACTTTCTCTTGAGTTTGCTTCAATTTGCATTTGGTCTCTGGCTTTTGGGTGTGATTTGCTCATTGCCTTAGAGAGTCTGGCTACCAGAAATATAAATTACTTTGATGACAAATTTAAGGAAGAACAGTTCATTTCCAGCATTTAAATACAATGGGGTGGATATGAATGCTGAGTTGGTGGGAATGGGAGGGCTCAGTGAGAAAAGGATTGATCTTGGCAGTGGTATCTCTACGTACCTCTCCAGCCCTATTTCCCTGGGATGGAGCCTTTGTGAGACAGAAGTTTGGTGCTGTTGCCACCTACAAACCTGTTCCTTCTTATTTTCTGCATTAATGTTAGTTTCAAAAGATGCTGCAGAGAAAGGGGTGAGATGACACACAGCATGTCCCACCCATTCCTGCTTACTGGGGCCCTCATCTTCCAGGATTTACCTGTGTGGTTTATTAACCTGCTGCTGGCATACAGCAGGAAGGTTTTTATGTGTGCTTGGGAGTTATCATGGTGAAATAATTTCCCTCCTCTGACATCACATCAACAGAGACTGTCCTGTGCTCTGTATAACCTCATTTTGTGGGATTTTGGTGGTACCCTGTGCCTGCAGCTGCTGGGGCTCTGGAGCACAGTACAAACAAATACATAAAGAGACACTGGGGGTCTCTTTATTTGTGCAGACAAGATAACCAATGCTCAAGAAAGCAGCGCTGCTTGTCTGTTTGTATCATTCTCAGTTCAGCCTAAATTTTGGGGGGTTGCAACTGCTGTTGTGACAACACTGTGCAAAAATCTTGGGGTATTTTGTTTTGGTAGGGTAACTTACTAGAAATGGCTACCTTGAAGGCAGCAAAGCCCCCCTAACTGATGGTGTCACCCTTCCAGCTTTAATAAAACACACTTTGCATAAAATAAATGCATGGAAGTCAGCTGTGCTTCCCAAATGTGTTTTGCAAGCTGATCTCCCTGATCTGGCTCTCGTATGTGTTGAAGCTGTGTTTACACAGGGAGCCATAGGGAGACCTGGATAAAATAGCATTGAAGCATTTGCAGTGTGGGTGCAATGTGCTGGCAGAACAGTAGGGTGGTTTTTACACTTGTCTCTCCTCCTCTTTCCCTGGCTGGAGAGCAAACTTGTCGAGCATCCTTGCCCAGCATCGTGGGTGTGGGTGATGGCACAGCCCTGGCTCCCCCCGCAGCAGCTCTGACTCCAAGGAGCAGGAGCTGCCCTGGGACAGCAGCAGCCAGCGCTGTCCCCTCCTGCCCTCCCCGACCTCGTCCGGGCTTCTGGCACCCGGAGCAGCAGGGAACCAGCAGACACATTCACAACTGTCCCCAAGTTTTCTCTCCTGCTCCAGTTCAAAGGGTTCCTCTCGTGCCTCCAAGAAATTTTCAGCGAGTGCCGATGGTGACGCTTTCCACATCAAAGCGGGGCAGCCTCGCATTGTCTGGGAGATGTCGGGTAGAGCAAATTAAAGAGACTTTGGGAGCTTCAAAATCGGCTTTAGCCAGGCTGTGTCTGCATACTCAGCACTTGGAAAGGGCGAGATTATGGTGATAGGTACTAAAGCCAACCCTCTGGGGACTGGAGGCTGGAGCCAACTTACTGAGATCCAGGAGAACAAACTCATTGCCCTTGGTGGCTTTTGGATTAATGATGAGGAAATTCGTGGAATTGCTGGGTTTTACACAGAAAAGGACAAGTTTGCACCTAAAATCATACTGCTAGGAAGCCAGAAAGGAAAAAACCAATTCTTTTCATTGTGGTTTATTGCAAAAAACAGTCCAGAATCTAACTCTTCAGGGATACCTTCAAAATATATAGTGAAAACAGATTGTGCTAAGCAATAATACAACTTATTAATAAACGTCATTAGGCATAAAGAATTCTGAATTCTTATCTGCTATTTTAAAACAAAGGAAGTATAGGAACTGTAAACTGCTTAATTTTATCCAGTACAAATACATGAAGCTATTGTCTATTTGGGGCAAGGCTTCTTGTGCCAAAATACAAAATTCAAAAAGGAGGAGAAAAAAAGTGGGGGGGTTGAGGGAAATACGTAAACACTGGCTGTAAACTTTTCAAAGCTGCAGTTGTGGTAATACATACCACAACACTGTCAAACCTCCTCTCACATCACAAAGTGCATAAGTTTTCCTCCAGAAATGCTGCCAAGCAGCTGCTGTGCATGAACGGCTGGGACCTGAAGCTGCACAGATGGGATCACCTGGCTGGACCTGCTTTTGGCCACAGCACCTGTTCCCACCTCTGGCTGCGGGGCTGGAGCCCCACTTCTGGCATTGGCAAACCCACTGGCAAGGACATAAGGGGTTGAGCCCACCAAAGCCATGACATTCCTCCCCTCTGTCCAATACACAGATAAAGTGACTCCCAAGAAGAAAGAAGCTACTGGTAAATGTTGAGGAAAAAACATGGAAGCAAGATGGACCATGGTCCCTCAGCGCCCGCGCCTTGTGCTTCCTAATCCCACTGCATCCATCCACAGGAGACCCCATCACCTCACACGGTGCACACTCAACCCTCTGGACCCCAGGACGCTCCTTCCCCTTGTGTGAGGACACCAAAGTGTCCCCTATCTCCTGTGCCCCCTGTTCCTCTGCCTGATGTGGTTGGGGGCAGCGGAGTCACGGCGGGTGCAGAAGTGCTTGGCCACCAGCATCCGGCACTGCTCGCAGCGCACCGTGCAGCACCAGTGGAACTTGCAGTTGCAGCTGGCCACCACCTCCGTCCTCCGCTCCTCCACTCGCAGGCCGCACTCGGTGCAGAGCCGCCGGCAGCTCCTCTTCTCCCACTGTGAGAGGTTCTTGCCAGTCTGTAGGCACTCGCGGCCCTCGGTGCCGTGGTGGCCCAGGCTGGCGTTCCTCGTGCAGTAGTCAGGGGAGTCCTCCAGGAAGACGAGCTCCCTGGCGTGGATGTGGTGGAAGGTCTCTGCTGTGGCGCCGCGGCTGTCGGCGCTGTTGCCAGCTCTCACACGCCTCTTGTCCATCTCCAGCTTGTGGGCTTGGTCGTATTTGATCTTCAGGTAGTTGCCAATCTCGCGGAACTCAGTGAGCTGCAGCCAGCAGGTCTGGATGCTGCAGCTGCCTGACACCCCGTGGCACTTGCAAGCTCTCTTCATTGTGTCTTTCACTGCCTTGGGATGAGGTGAGGAAATTAGGAAATCTCAAAATCAGGCTCTACAGCACTTGTAATATGGGGACACTGCATCTAAAGTGGCTCATGCTTGGCGTGACTTCAGGTCCTTCCAAGAGCTAATGCTCTTAGTTCCTGGAAAACATCTGTCCCAGACGTAAGTGAGCACAAACTATTGTACCCAGCCCTTCCAGAAGAATCCAGGCAAGGAAAAAAGTGCCTTTGTCAGGTCATTCCCTTCTCACGCCACTCACCAGCATCAACCCATGTCCCTTTCAGAGGTTTCATTCAAAATGTGTGAAACTGCTTTGGAATAATCATACCCAATCTCCTCCAGGCCAAGCACTTCACAGCACTTCACATTATCTGCCTATCTCCCTCTGGTATTTATAAGGTTCCAAATCGCTAGTATCTATGTGAGATTAAGCCTTGACACACCCTATGAGATAGGTATGTTAAGTGTTGTCATCCTTGTTTTTACAGACAAGGAGGTTTGGCAAGATGCTGAGAGCCTCCATGGCCCAGGTGGGAGTGGGGGGCGAGTCTGGCTGGCTTGTGAGCAGGGCTAGCTCACACCTGGCTTCCTGGCTGAAGAGCCTGGAAATGCATATTGCAAGAAAGTAGGGAAGGTGGTTCTGGCTTTGTTTTACAGACTAGACAAGCCTAGAGGTGAGTACAAACCCCATGCATTTCTGAGTAAGTGGTGTGTGCCAGCAGTTAACTGCATTACACAGCTGCAGAACCTGGAAGTGGGAACAACTCTTACTGTGATTCCCTGTGTTGAGGTTCAAGGCCAGATTCTGGCTGTGTTTTCCCCCCCATGCAACCACTACCAGGCCTGGGTTGTCACAGGGGCCTGGAAATGGGAACCTAAACAACCTAGATTTTGTTTTCAGTATAGACATTATTATTATTACTTACAAGTCTCCCCACTTCGTTGTTGTGCAGGTTAATCAGCGCACGGGTATCATGCCCTGTTTCCAAGGCATCCACGAAGAGCTTGGAAACCTTCTCCCCGAACTCCACATTGTCACTGCATCCTCCCCAGACCCAGCCTCGGCCACCTGCAAGACAGACACAGGCTTAAGCACAGACCTGCCCCAAATTCTGCCCTGAAGTCTGTGGGGCTGTGTGTGAGCACAGAGGGACAGGGTCAGTCTGTCCTGGGACAGTCACTCACCGACGCGGCCGTTCCTGGAGTCATCACAGCCGCAGCTCTCGAAGTCTCCCAGGCTGCAGTTCCTGGTGAGGGTGTACATGACCCCGGCTGAGCTGATGGCATGCACGAAGGAGGTTTCCCGGGTAGCTGGGGGAGAAGGGAGAAAAATGCTGTCACATGCAAATACAGACATCAATTCCGGATTCTCAGGAATGAGAATCTCCTGTGCTGCAAAGGTGCAAGGGGAAAATATCCACATACTCTGTGCAAAAGGTAAGGTGCTACAGAAATTAAATGCTCATGACTGGATCTTTTCAGGCTTCAGCATCGCAGGGTACATCAATTTGATATCATATTATGCAGGTGTCCATACTGGGGATGGAACTTCTTGCCAGGGGAGGATTTTAAGGAAATGCCAGAGCCCTGCCCTAGCTAAGGTGAGTTATTTCTCCTTTCACCTGGCACTCCGCTCATCTCTGTCCTTCCCTGCCTGGGGGTATGTTGTGCTTTGATCTTGCCTGCTGGAGAAAATGGTCATTGATCCTTTGAACCTGTGCTAACAGCTGTCTACACCTACACTCTTAGTGTAGTCCTTTTTGGCTTCTGAAAAGATTCAAATAGAGATGCTACTCTGGGTAAAAGGAGACTTCTGCCCATTGAAATAGATAATAATGAAATATATCCACAGCTTTCTTATGGAGGCAGTTTCTTACTGCACATCTCCCTTTGCCTCTGGTTTCTCCCTTTGCCTCTCCTGCACTCCTCGGGTGTATCTAGCACTACACTCCCCGAGATGCTGCACACAAAGGGGTAGGAGCAGACCCATGGAGCAGCAGTGCAGGAAAGACTGAGCCTGGGAGCCCTAGGAAAATGTTATTGCTATTTGTGACATCAATTAATACAGATAAAGGAAAACGAACTGTGATTTTTGGGACAGGAAGGCCCTTTTCCATCAGTCCGTTAAATCAAGCAGTACCAGCTCTCTCCAGAGCACATCCCAGCTGGCACCTAGAGCATCCCGGGGCAAGGAGACGTGCCGCAGGTGAACGTGCACTCACCGCTGCGGAGCCGGTTGTGGGTGGAGAGCTGCAGGGCGCTCTCGGGGCAGTTCCAGCGCTCCCACCCAAACTGGAACTTGCACTCCTCCATCCCACTGTGTGCCCCGGCCGCCACACTGCTGGAGTACGTCAGGTAAGCCTGGCATGGGAAACAGCAGGGTTAAAATCCACCCTGTTTTAGCAGTTATCAGTGAAAATATAAGCAGGTTGCAAGTCCTTCCCCTCTGTACTTGGTAGGACTTGGAGCTGATATGCTCTGGGAAGTCTGGTTCCTTGGAAAGTACTATTTCCCATTTGCAAAACAAAATCACTCCATTCAAATTCCTCACAGTCCATATGTTAATTACCTTAGGTCCTGTCATCAGAAAGTTATTCACAGACCTGAAACAAAGAAAATAAAATAAATCACCTTACCACAGGCTGAAGAGCATCTCTAAAAAAATGTCCTTTCCACCGAGTTGGACCCTACCATGCTGCTGTGTGGAGAATGGCACTGTAGACCCCTGTGATGGAAAGGATGACGAGGGTGCTTCTCTTCATGGCTGTCACAAGGAGTGGGGTTGGATCCCTTTGGCTGCTCTGTAGGTCTCCGCACAACCAGGGCTGCCTCCCTCCACTCCTTCCCAAGGTGAGCTATGGGGATGGAGCAAAGCTGCAGGAACCTCCAACCCTGATATTTATAAGGTGAAGTTGTGAATAGTCAAAACCCCCCATTCATTTGCTACCCAATGACTTAATGTGGTAAAAAAGCTCTCGCTCCAATGGGTGACAAGGAACCGCCTAAGGTTGCACTTCAAAAGGCGGCGGGTGTCCCTGGGAGCGGGATGGTCTGAAGGAGAGCAAACTTCCCTAACAATGGGACACTTTTAACTCTCTTCCCTGCCACCAGCCATCCCTTTCTGCTGGCCCCAAGTCCTCTTGCCTTCTCCTTTTCATCCTCTGCTTGCCAGCAGAGGCTCCAACCCCATGTCCCTCCAAAATAACAAGCATATGCATTTCTATAGTTCCCCTGCTATCTGCCTGCTCCCTCCTATGAGAATTCCCTGAGGAGTTTTAACAACCCTTCTGTAAAGATCTATAGGGGATAGACCTCCCAGATCTCCTTGGTTTGCAGAGATGCATTTAACGGCAGGTTTTTTCCTTCTCGCCTCTTTATGAAAGTTTCTGCATTTCCATCCAGATAACAGCGAGTGTGGCTCGGTAGCATTTGGAAATCTCTCTAATTTACGCGGCTGCAGCTTGGGAACACTGTGTGAATCATTTATGTGGTTTTCTCCATGCTCCAGTGCTGTAATTAGGGGAAGAGTTTTCTGGAGTTGGCAATCTCCTTACAGTGAGGGCTGTTGCACCAAAGGCATGGCTGCTGCTACTCCAGGCAGGATCTGCCCATAGCCTGAGTGGAATAAGCTGCAGCTGAGCCATCATCTGTGCTTGGGAAAGGAAAATCCTTATCAGAAGAAATCCAAAAAGACTTTTGGTAGTTACAGCCAGTATCATTAATGGTTTTGAGGAGCTGCTATGCAGCTGATGGAGGAATGGGAAGATGGTGTTCATAGAAGCTTCTTAGTCTGTTTTCCTGTGGGCGAATGGTCCCACCAAGGCTGGCTCACCCTGAGCAGGGATCCTGGCTGCTCCATGGGGTAGTGTGGGTTCTTGGCCCCAAAGCAGTGTGCTGTGCCAGCAGTGCCAAACAGCCCACTGGCTCTGCCTTTCACTGTCCCATGGCACACAGACACAGCATCTGCCCATGGTAACTCTGGCTCTATGACAGGCAGAAGTGCTGCCTTTTTCCTTCTCCTCTCAATTCTCTGACTGACCCTGGGGTACACCCATCTCCCTGAGTTAATCACTGCTGCTTCAAGGTGATGAAAGAGTGGCAAAAGGGAACAGGACTGCACTGGACATGGCACTTGGGGAGCTGCCCCACAAGCAGAAGGGGACACAGGGACAAACCCATCATAACATGCAGGCAAGTGGCCACAGCCAGCAGAGCAATGGCAAGGCAGGGGGATGCACTTCAATACCTTTGAGAAGTAGTTTTCTGTCCTGCTGTGAAATGCTCAAGGGCATTGCAGAGCCAGCAACCTGCCCGGGGGTTTGACACCTCACCTCAGCTGGTGTCTGAAGTGCAGGCCTGTGGGCTCAGCTCCTGCTGCTGGAGACCTGTCACTCCTCTCTCTTCTGCCCAGAGCACACAGACCAGCTCCTCAGTACTCCTGGCTGTACAAAGCACAGGGATTTTCCCTGCCCTGCTGCCCCTCAGCGAGTGAAGGGAGAGCCCTCTCTCTCCAGACTCTGTAGAAGGGAAACCTGGAGTCATCTGGGCAAAGCCGCAAACAACCCGTTTGTAACCAGAGGATTAAAATTGCAGATTGGTTGAAAAGCAGGGATACAAAATACCTTCCAAGTGAGCACAAAGCTGGTGCAGCCCCACCAGCATGGAAAGCCCTCTGTGAGTCAGCATTTTAATCATTACCATCCCGAACAGATCCTACTTGTTAGAGCTGTCAAAGGACAATTACTGGGAATGAAGTGTCTCCCATGTATCAGGGAAGCTCATTGATTAAAACCCATGCATATGGCTTGGAAATCTGCATGCATTTTTTATGTGCACACAGGTAATTTTGGAGGGTTGTGTCTGGCTGCCCCTGAGGCCATATAGATGGGTTTTTTTCTTGTCTGAGACAGCTTGTGCAGCTAAAAAAATGTTGGCATGTCTGCTCTGTCAGTTCACACATGATATTGCTATCACATGCCAGAGGAATAACAGCATCCCTGGGCGTGAGCTGTGCCGCGAGCAGCCGCTGGCAGGACCACACAGCTCTTTGCCCAGGCTATTAAAAATGTCCTTTCTAATTAAAGTCACAGAGATCTTAAAAGTCACTCATAACATTGTCACTTGCACTAGTTGTCAGCAAACAAAGCAGTGTGCTGGGACAAGCCTTCCCACATTGCTCCAGGTTTTTTCCACATTAACTGCTCAGGCCTGGCAAGTGGGAGCCAGCACTTCTGCAGGTCACCCAGCAATGAGTGCAGTGATCCCAATTGTATTGCTGCTTGATTTTCCACCTCAGGCAAAAGCAGACTTGGGTCTTGCTTGTTAATAAATTTGCACTTATAGACCACTTTGTGCAATGTCCTTGCAGTAGAAGAGATTGGATGTACACATCTCTGTTTGCAGCTGGGTAAACTGAGGCACAGAAATGGGTGGTCTGGAGATCTCGGGGTGGATCAGTGTCAGAGCTGAATTGGACAGAGCTGTTTAGAAGCTGATTTTGGTGCTTTGCTCCATAAGTCACTGGGCACACGTGGGCCAAGCCCGGTTGGGCTCTGGAGGCCACAGGGCTGGGTGCTCCCCCATCACCCATGGGAACAGCCTGCTGGTCACTCCACGGGTCATCTGAGAACAATGCTGAAGGTGGTTTCCCTTTGATTTTTCCACTGCCTAGAGACCTGTTTTTGGTTTGGTTTTGGATAGGGAAAAAAAAAGTCTGGAAGGCAAATTCTGTTGATTTGTTGATTTTACCCGGTTATGAAGAATATGTACTGTCAGTAGTGCTGGGCAGACTGGAGCTCATGAGCCATCAGCTGCCCAGCATGGAAGCAGCACCAGAGCCTGCACTGTATGATGCTGAGGGACAGTCTGCTTGCAAAGCACTGTCCTGAGTGTCAGCCAGACCCTCTCGACTAAACTGATAAAATGTTGATGCTTTGTTTCTTCTTTTCCTGCTATGTAACCAAACAGGAAGTTTGGGCAGTTGTTCATGGGATGGTTGAAATCCTAAAGCATTTTGATATCTGCCCTAATTAAAGACACAATAATAGTATATATAGCCCCATGCACCCACAAAACCCTTTCCACACCGCAATGTGGGTTTTAAGAGAAGGCAGACATGAGGTAAAGCAGTTTATCAGGGTGGCAGGTCCCAGAGGGGTGGGGTCTTGGCTTGTGCTGGCCCTTGGCTGTGGACAACAGGAAAATAAAGCACAGGCCACTTGCTAAATTGCCCTTGGCAGGTGACACATTCAGAGCCCTGGCGTCAAATCCTGCATTGCTGCTCTCCTTACAATAGAAACCCACCTGGGTAATTAGAAAGCCACCCCCTCCCTGGTGAGGTGGAGGATGTTTTATGGTGCTCTCCCACACTGCTTGCCCTAGGGAGTCCCCCAGGCCCCCTGGTCTGTACACAGCAAAGGGGATATGTCCCTGTGCTGTACAATACATCCCAGAGCACTGCAGGCATGGGATAACCCTCCTGCACACCCACCTCTTCCAGGAATTATTTTTAGCTTTCTCAGCTTTCCTGTATTGGGGAAAACACGTTCCCACTGCTCTGCCTGCTGCACAGTCCCTGCGTGCTGCTGCAGTTCCTAGCAGGAGCAAACAGAGGCAGGACCCAAGCCCTGGACCTGGCAATGCTGGGGGGAGTTTTGCCTGTATAATGAATCTGTGTTGATTAATGAATAGTAATTGGGGATGGAGATGTAACTGGAATCAGATATTGTGCCACACCTACCCCACAGGCTTGGTCCCCTTCATGCCTGTTTTGGCACACTGAAGTAGTCCAGTATTCACTGAAAACAAGGTTAGACCACCCAACAGAGCCAGCTTAGGGTGTGCTTTCCCAGTGACAAAACTCTCCCAAGGAGCTCCTGTCTCTTGGCAGCACTTTGTGCCCTCAGCTGTACAAATGCACCCAGTTTTTCCATCTTATTTAACCCTGATTCCCAGCACAGCCTTGTGCAGCGTGATGGGGTAAGCAGTGAACTTCATCAGTGAGGCCACAAAAATTCAAGAGGTAAGAGCCTCTTCTACTGAAGGAAACATATCTTGGGATAGAAGCCAGCACCACAGGAAACTCCAGGCTGTACCTTTTGGTTCCAGGAAGGAAAAAAATAGAGGTTTGGAACCAAATTCTGATCTTTCTAGACACAAGCTGGCCACAGACATAGATGCTTCCCAACAACGGCTGTCAAGGTGATTTGGGAATGTCCTGATCGGGGTTGTAGAAAAGGCCTTAGAGCATTGCAGAGCTCTTGGATCTGTGTGCACAGGATAATGTGTTTAGGCTAGAAATAAGAAAATAGGGTGGGGTGGGGAAACTTTTATTTCATCAACATGAGGCAAAGCAAGAGGCTCAAGATGTACATTTAACTTGCTGTGGGCTCACCATGTGTCAGGAGTGAGGTAGATGAGCATGGTGGGGAGCATGGGCTGGGAGATGGGTCAGGAGCCCTCTAGCCCAATTGACTGGGGACAGTGGCTGGAGGGGGATTTCACCCTGTCAGCAGCAGTGCCCACAGCTCTGGGGAGAGCTCTGGAGAGCACTTGGCTGCTCACTCAGCCCTGGAGAGGCAGCTCCATGACCTGATCAGCCTCACCTCACCTGTCTCCTTTAGGTGTGTCCCCCAAAACCTAGAGGACTGTTTACACAGCAGCCTTAAAAAGCAGGGACAAGTGTTTTGTTTTTCTCTCCCTCTTTAAAGGAAGTGTCATGCAAACAGTGTCAGTGCAGCTGATAGGTTACTGCCTGTGCATCTGCATGCAGGGACCAGATCTCTGTCCTGGCAAGGTGTCACTTCCCAGGTGAAAGCCTGTCCAGGAAGAGATTGGGCACTTGATACAGAGGAAAATTATCACCTCCTTCTTAATTATTCCCAGCCAAACTCAAGTTAAATTAACTGATTGCAACCT
Organism: Pseudopodoces humilis; assembly: GCF_049639895.1. Lineage (NCBI taxonomy): Eukaryota > Metazoa > Chordata > Aves > Passeriformes > Paridae > Pseudopodoces > Pseudopodoces humilis. Next base: position 7,882,618 of record NC_142216.1, read on the forward strand.
GGCTCATGCAATGCTCCCCATCCTTTCTCAGCATGGGTCCTTGTATTACCCCTTTGTCTCTGAGGCTCTGTCATCCCTCCTGCCCCACATCCATTTCATGTCACAGATCAAGCCCAAAGATTTTAAATTCTGAGTTGGATGATATGGGTGTTGCTGCTGGCTCTGTCTGGCACACTCAGTGTGGGAGGTTTTGAAACTCACAGAAGAAAATGGTGATTTGAGCCATGAATATTTTCTTTAAACTTGTCTTTGTTTCTTTGGACAGAGGTGATTCCAAGTGCAGAAAGCTGTGGATTCCTCTGAAGAAATATGTGCTCACAGTAAGTTTAAAATTTTGAGTTTTGCTGGTAAAAACAAAGTGAGGAGAAAAGTTGCTTCTGGCACGCGCTTTGCCCATGAAGGCAGAGGAGGCTGCGCTTCTGTGGGGTTTGTTCTCCCCATGCTGCCAACCTGGGCTCTGGCACTTTGCTGTGGTTTCCCCTAAGGAAACCCCTCTTGCCTTGCCTGTCCTCTCACGGGGTCCAGCTCTGTATTTCCATTTCACAGTGCAGCTGGGCATTGATGCCATGTCCATACCTCGCTTCCATCAGTCTGGTAGTGCCATGTATTTATTCATCTTTGAAGTGGGACAAGACAACTCCAGTGTTGCCTGAGGTCAGAGTGGGATAACAGCTCTTTGCAAGGTCTCTGGTTTACTAAACCAGTTTTAGGCCTTTACTGTTCAGTTTAAAGCTGATCCAATGGGAATGTGGGGATCTGGGTTGGGGGTTCAGCTCATCAGTATCTTCCAGGCACAGAGAACTGTTGGGACACTCTACGGGGTGATTTTTTCCCAGTGACACCCTTTAGAAAGAGATTTCCTTGATCATATTAGCTTGGTAAATCCCAGATCAGCTCTGAACACCTTGAGCTCTGGTGGTTCTGGAGGGATCTCTGCCCGGCCCCGTGAGGATGAACGCAGTTCGCTCTGCATTTGTTAACTCTGAGGGGGTGGGAATGGAGCCCCCAGGGCCGGGTCAAGCCCCCAGGCCCAGCGCCGGGAGCGGGGGGTGCCTGTGCTGGGGGTGTCCCGGCAGTGTCCCGGCAGTGTCCCGGCAGTGTCCCCGCAGGCTGGTGACAAGGCTCCCCCCTGTGGGATGTCCCCGCACCGCAGCCCCGCTCGCAGGCGGTGGCGGTGGCCGGGCGGGCAGCCGCGGGTGGCACAGGCTGCAGAGTGCCCCCAGCCGAGCTCCTCAAGTGACAGCTGCCATGAAAGCTGGGCAGCAAGCCTCTGCGGAGTCTTCCGTGCTCATTGCTCGGGTTGGCTGGCCAAGGCCTGGGATTTTCAAGATGTATTGAGGAAAGGAAAAAAAAAAATAAAATAAAAAGGATGACCTCTGTTGTGGGTCTGTGGTTCGTCTGGCCATGCTGGAGCTGGGTGGGCAAGAGCAGCACCCACAGCCTTCCTGACCCCCCGGGTCACGTCGTTGTAGCTTCCCCCATCTCCCTTTGGATTCATGCCACTAAAGCCATCAGTGTTACTGGGGATGTCTGCCAGTGTGAGGGACTGCAGCTGGCACAAGCTGTGTGACCCCTATTCCCTGCCAGTGCTCCTCGCCCCCCGTGCTGGCACCAGGTGAGGTCCCTGCTGCAGTCCACGCACATGGCCAGGAGCAGCACTGTGGGCTTGGGTCGCCCAGATCCCACTGAAACAAGAGCCTGGACAGGACAGAATTAAAGTGGTGAATCTGGGGAGCAGTGAAGAGGCTGGAGCTATTGTAAAGCCATTATGGAGCTACTGCAATACTATCAGCAGTTGCTACTCCTGCTCCCTGGAGAGAAGGGTCTTGGCAGTGGGAGCAATGCTGCTGCCCCAGGGCATCCCTGCTGCCTCCATCCCTGCCCTTGGGCTCAGCCCCAAAAGCACATGCCTTCAGCCAAGGCTCCTCATGCCCGATTTCTTCACTGCTAAATGAAATGTGTGATTTTGGACCTGCACACATGTTTCTTTAACACTTTGTGGTGGTGACTCCTCCCAGTGCTAGCAAGGATGGGGGGGACCAGCTGTGGTCAGGCATGACCTGAGGTAGCTCCTGTGATTAGACAGAAAAATAAAACCCCAGTTCTTCTCTCTGAGGGGAATTATTTCCAGCATCACAAGAAAACAAAGCAGACCAAGAGGGATTATTTTCAAAACAAGATGCTGTTTGAAAACACCCACTTGCAATCACACACAATTTTTTTCATCCCTTGTTGTTGCAACTTCGCCAAGTCAAAAATTTTGATACTGAGTTGGCTACTGAATTTATGAGACCTGCTTAAAATTCCTGAATTTTTTTTTTTTTAATTTTGGAAATTCTCATTCTTTTTGTTCAGTGCCTGCTGCTGGAGCCTTAAGAGACCTCATTTTCACATGTCCCTTTGACCAGAGCAGCTAGAAACCCCTTTCTGCTCCCCCCTCCTCTTCCTTTCTTCCTGATTCCCCGTGGATTGAATGAATTTTGGACCCGGGCCTTGAAGCAAACACGAAGCACTGGAAGATTTGCAGTTGATGGTAGGAGTTGTCAAGAGCTGTTGTCAGCACAGCTTACAAGATGTGCACAAACCATCACCAGCAACTGTTCCTTCCCAAGCCAGCTCTCCTGACAAGACAACGAGCACACGGAGCTGCGTCTCCCGGCACAGGAGATGGAAGCAGAGCTTACCCTGCTGTCAGTTTGAGCGGCGTTGTGTTGGAGCTGGAGAAGCAGCCCTGCACACGCACACACCTGCTCCCACACAGCCTGGCTCATCCCCAGCCAGCCCCATGTTCCAGCCTGAGCGGGTTGTGCTGCCAGGACGCACCACGGTGCTCTGGACCAGGCTGGGACAGCCAGAGCTCCCCGGGGACTCACAGACTCACTGGGTGGGAACAGGTGGAGAGGCCAGGGCTGGCTGCCCATGCCAGGGCTCCAGGAGCACACAGTGGCTTTGTTTGCCCATGCACAGTGTGGGAGGCTCCCCCAGCTTGGCACCAGAAGGTTGGTGCTTTTCAAAAGACTATTGTTTTCACCCTGTGTTTTTGGAAAAACAAGGGGCAAGCCAGGCAGAGGCATGAGAACCACCCTGACTTCTTCTGCCTTGAGTTTCTGCTGCTGTGGGCACCTCCCTGGCTGCACTCCCAGCTCCTGACCTGCTTCCCACGTGGTGCAGTTCAGACCCCTGATCCCACTGAGCTTTTGCAGATCTTTATTTGCTCACATCTCCCCCTTGTTTCTTTCTCTGATCCTCTCTTAGCAGGAGAGGTCTCTGCTGCATCAGGACCAGAGCTTACAGCAGAACAAACACACTAAGGTGTTTTCCAGACTTCTCCAGCCTTGGCCTTGCATGGGCATCCCAGTTTTTGTTGTGGTGGCCAAGCCACTGGCCAAAATGCATAGCCCTCATCACCATAGAGCTGTGGCATGTCTCACCAGTCACTGGGCTAATGACCCAAATAAGAGAGAACACCCAAATATATTTGAAAAAACCTCCACATGTGCTTTGAGACTCAGCTGTGGTATCTGAGCTGGGGCTGGCAAGACCCACAGGGCCTTTTAGCTGGTCCCCAGCTGAGGTGGAACACATGTGCCCTTTGCCTAGGAGAACTAGGCTCGGGGCTTGTTCTCCCTGGCTTTCACTGCTATCAAATGCCTGCCTAATGAGATTTATTAAATCAACTCACTTTGGTATAACAATGACAGGAATGCAGATCTCCTCTGCCCAGCCAGGGCTTGCTGTGACTGTGCACAGCAATTAGAGGTGACTCACAGGGGCAGGTGGACTTGGCCAAGATCCCAAGAGGGCTGGCCCTATCCCCGGGATCCAGGGGGCAAAACTGGCTTCATGGTGATGCCAAGAAAGTGGGTGTTGATCTGCATGTAATGTTCATCTGCATATAAAGTTTTGTTTTTTTTTTTTAGCCGTAACTGCATTAGCATGGAAGGCGTTTTTCCTTTGGAGGAGTTGCAAGGTAACACCTCGTTTATGTTCCTTTACATAACAGCAAGGGGCTGCTGCTAATTGGCAGAAATATTTACATTTCCCATCTGGAGCTGGTTCTGCTTACTGATGAGCTTGTCTCCAGCTCAGCTGCCCAACACCATGGAGGCTGGGAAAAGGCCTCAGCTCCTGGTGTTGGTGGCTGTTGGGGAACCTTGGAGCTGGAGGATGCTCTCCCAGGGAGTGAAGGTCAGGTTAACACCCAGAAGGTGTTTCCTAGGTGTGGGTAGGGTGTTAGCTTTGGCTTAGCTCGACCTGGCTCTGCTTGTAGCTCTCTCTCAATGGTGGCAACAAATATTTCCTTGTGTAATGCCTGGAAGGATGAAAATTCCCTGTCTCAGCCTGAAGTAATGAGCAGTTTCCTGGTTGGTGTCCCCAGCATGCCCCACAGATAAGGTCTGTAATGCTCTTTGGTTAAGATAACAGGGAGCCAAACCTGTCCCTACTCTTGACAAAATTTAATCTCCCAATGCAGTTCCTGAGTTGAAATGGTCTCCCCCAGCAGCAGAGAGGGATGTTCCTCAAATCAGCGTATTGCAGCTGTGTTTTTAACCTTGACCCTCTCTGAACTGCTAATTGTGAAAGAAGCACTCCCCAAGCCCTGCCATAAAGCCATGCTCCACCTGGGGCAGGCAGGGGAAAGCTGGGAAGATCTGGCCTTTAACCTCGAGGAGCTTTTCCAGGTGTGCAGGTGTTTGTAGCCTTTGTCAGATATAGGGGTGGAGAATGTGACTAAAGTTCTCCTCAGCCTATTTAGCGGGGTGAGCTGTGTGCATAAAAGCACTGAGATGTTTGGTTTACTGTTTCAGGCTTTAAATTCAAATAGCTAAATTGGGAGCAGGCTTCATGGGGGACACTGAGCCCTGCAGCAGCACCAGGAGCAGCCCTAAGCCAAGAGCTGTGCTGCCAATCCTTTGCAAACATAAATATCTCTGTTGTTTTCTTGCTTTGGTCAGACCTCCCTTCCCTTCTGTCCCAAAAGTGCAGGCTGAGGACATGGCCCAGACCTTTGGTTTTTGGGAAAAGTTGTGGGCAGAGACCAGCCCCTGTTTCAGTGATGCCAAAGAAGTTCTTGGTGATTTACAGTGTATTTGCTGAGTTGGCAGATGCTCTCAACTGTCAGAGATGGAGGGAGATCATTACATGGGACAAAATCAAGGAGAAAGTCTCATCTGTGGCCTTACTGCTGAGTGCAGGACAGAGCTTAAAAACCATCCTGGGGAAAGTAATGGGTTGAACGAATCTGTTGAACAGTAAGAACTATACAGATTTCCATAGATGGTGTTGCTCTAAGTGCTATCTCTAAATACTTCCTCCATGAAGGAACCATCATCAAAGCAGATATTTAAATAATGTCACAGGCTCCTTGACCACACCTGAAGAAGTGTGCAGGGGTGAGGGGGAAGAGCATGAGTCACAAAGAAAGAACATTTTTTTCTTTGTTGCTCAACCTCTCACATTCCTTAACTTTTATATAAAAATCAGTATTAATAAATCCAGCTGACCTTAAAATAAACACCCCTTTGAGTCAGGTGCCAAGGGGTCCTCAAATGAGAATGTGAAAAAAAACCTTGGTCATGAAAAGAAAACATCAGCAGTGTTGAACTGAGGAATGTGGATTGAAACAGCAGTCTCAGCCCTTTGGACACTACCACATTAACAAAGCTCTGACAGAAATCAATGGTCCTCTTGCTCTGTTTTCCTTTGGTCTCCTGATCACCTCTGGTTACTTTCTGTTGCCACCAAAGGTCACAGTCTTGTGGATCCACTGCTACTTTTAATTGCAGTTCTGACTATTCAGATTCAATGTCTAGTGTCAAACAGCTCTTAAGTAAACAAGAGCTTTCTGGACATCACCCCAACCATTCTTTTCTGCTTTCTGAAGCCTGTAGGCTGCGTTCTGCCTCACCTTATGCAGGTACAAGCCCAGACTATCCCTGATGAAGTACACAGAGCTACTTTAATTTCACAGCACAAGTAGGATCAAACTGAAGCTCCAGGGACAGCAGCTTATCTGCCCAGAGTAAGCACTTGTTTTTCTAATATGATTGCAAATTAATTCCAGAGATAATGTGATACCATGTAATTGAGAGTCCCCTGAGCTGGTACCAGAGTCTATTTTTGCCAAGTTCTCTGCAGACCAGTGAGGATCCACTGGTAATGAAGATGTAGCGAGTCCTTTCTTGCTTTGAAGGTTTGTGTCTTACACCCCTGTACTGCTAAAGGTCTTTCTCTCATCTCTAAAAATCAATGTGATACTTAATTTTTTCTTCCTTCCACCTTCCCTTGTTCTTGTATTGCTTGTTATGAAATGGGCCAAAGGCTGTGTTTGTACTGCAGTTATCCCAAGGCTGACTGCATCTTTGCAAGTCAGAGAGACAAAAAAGCTGTGAAGAGGGTTCTGCAGCCCTTTTCTTCATTTGGAATGTTAATTTGAGTATGTCCTCAGCCCAGCCATGAATTTGGCATGGAATCTGTAAGTGAGTACTTGTCTCCGGAACCTTTAACCTGCTCCTGGACAAGACCGAAGCAGGCCAGTGGCTTCCCCTCTTACTCATGCCTGCTTCCAGGCTGGGGGTTTCAAAGAGCAGGAGCTCCCGGCACACACAGCCTGTCCCTCAGGGCTGCCATGAAACACCCTTGGGTTATACAAGGGATGGGAGTGAATTCTCCAGGCTGCCGTGGCTGTGAAAGCAGTCAGGGGGGTTCCTGTGGATTGGTGCCCTCTGGAGCTCTGGGATTCTGCAGGATACAGATGATGGAGAGGGCCTGTGTTCCAGCCAAGGGACCTGTGAGTATCTGGGGTAATCCTTCCCAACCTGCCCAAATCCCCGAGCTGCTGTGGAAATGCAAAGGGGGAAGGAGTAGGAGTTGCAGTGTAAACTCGATTTCTGCAAAGCTCAAAGACAGTTGGTCAGAAGAAACCTGTTTATTGTGAGGTTTAGGAATGCAATTTCTATGCAAATTGCCTTTTTTTTTTTTTTTTTTGCCAAGTAATGGGGTTGATAGAGAACTTGGAATTATAATTTTAAGAATACAAATACATAGTATCTTCTTCAAAAACACAAAATAAACTTCTCCAGGGAACATTAAATGAACAAATGTTTCTAAAATAAACAGGCAACAAAAATGGTGTGGGAGGGACAAAATAAAACAACAACCCAACTCAGAAGCCAAAACCCCACTGAAGAAGCAGCAGTCACATCTTGAATTTATACTCAGGCTGTACTTTCACTTTGCTTTTCCTGTTCGATAGCTGGTAGAAAAACAGGAAACAAAAACACCATCAGTAAATATTACTGTTTATGAACAATAAAGTTTGCCTCCCTATGGAGACAGACTGAGGGAGTGTTGGGGGTGTACATCCTGAAGAAGAAAAGGCTCTGGGGAGATTTTAGAACCCCTTCTAGCACTTAAAGAAGCTACAAAAGAGCTGGAGAGGACTTTGGACAAGGGCCTGGAGTGACAGAAAAAGAGGGAATGGCTTCACACTGACAGAGGGCAGGGTTAGATTAGATGTGAGAAAGAAATTCTCCCCTGTGAGGGTGCTGGGGCCCTGGTACAGGTTTCCCAGAGAAGCTGGGGCTGCCCCATTCCTGGAAGTGTTCTAGGTCAGGTTGGATGGGGCTTGGAGCAACCTGGGATAGTGGGAGGTGTCCTTGCCCATGGCAGGGAGTTGAAACAAGATGATCTTTAAAGTCCTTTCTAACCCAAACCATTCTGTGATTTAATGATAATGGTTCTGCAGGATACAGATTTCTATGATCATACTTCAAGCCAGAGAATGGTTAAATGGTTAAATAATTGGTTGTTTTGATCACCCTGAAAATGACAACTCATTCCTACACCTGCATAGCAAGAAGGGAGCAGTTCACGGCGTGCAAAGCTCCTCTTGTATTTACAGCTTTAGCATTGACAAGGACAATAAAATGGGAAAAAAACCAGGTATCTAATGTTGAGGGATTGTGTGTGCATGGCTATCAGCACACACATCCACAGCGATTAGCAATGTTCTTCTGAAGGAAACTGCTCACAAAATTTGCTCCAAATGCTCTTTTCATATCTGAAGCTGAACATGAATCCCAGCCTTATGTGGCTGCCTGTGCACAGTGTGTATGGGAGAAGACCCTGCAGGAGAAAAGCTCAGGGGTGCTTTTCTGAGGGAGATTGGCTGTTAGACGAAGATGATGTTGGGTTTGCTTGCAGAGAAGGTGCCTGGAGGTCTCCTACCCAGGGCTGACAGCAGGTACCAGTGGGGGGCAGCAGCTCATCTGCCTGATAACATTAAACCCAGAGCCCGGGCACCCTCTGGGGATGCTGCCTTGGCCTGCCAGGGATGGGCAGAGGTTCCTCTGTGCCTCCAGAGGGGCTGGTAACAAGGTAATTACAAAGGGATTGATCCTGTTACCAGCACCCAGTGGGAACACTGGTCCTGCTTTTAGCAGAAGCAAGAGCAATCCCATCAGAAAGGGTTTTTCAGACAAAATGCACTGCTGGTTATAATTACTGATATCCTTGGAAGCCCAGAATAGAGTCTAAGTATTATCCCCACTTAAAGTCAGGGATGAGTTTGAGCCTGTAATCCTGTGATTAGTATTCATTTTGCATATGAACTGCAATACGGATTATGCCCTTGCTACTCGTACTTCAAATAGCCTCATAAGCACTTACTTTCTTTAGTGGGCAGTGGATTTTTCTCTCTGGTTTCTGTCTTCTTCAGCTTGGCCTTGTCAAATGTTTCAATTTCTGCAAAATCTGGTTTGTCGGACATGATGGGTCCTGACAAAGAAAGGGAAAACACACCCATGGCTTCATTAGCTAGTGCTGTGATATCAGCCATCTGCAAAGCATTTTCTCCTCAAGAGAAAAAATATGAAAATACCATAAAAATGTTTATTCAAAAACCCCCACAAACCTAACACTCAATCTGGGACCTTTCCCTGAGGCTTGGCTCTTTCGGAGCGAAAGAGGAAATGCATAAATAGAATTTTCTCTAGATTTCTCAGATGAAATTTCTAAAAATCATATTTTGCACATGGCAACAAGAATAATCAGCAATAAAGAGACAATGATTAATTGCCAGTAATCCATGATGCCCCCTGAAAAAAAAATAAACCTGTATTTTAAGAAATGCTGCCAAGTGGAAAATCTACAATAAACCTCAAATCCAATAGGAACAAAGAGCTTCAATTATGATTTTCTTTTAATTAATAGGATTTATCTTTCATTCTGAGCCTTCTGTACTGAGTCCATCCATCCCCATAGCTGCTGTGGACACTTGAGCGTAACAATAGAGGACTGGTTCCCCCAGCCCTTTGTTTGCTCTTGCTCCATATCCCAGTCACAGCTCAATGGCTTTGATTACACTCCTATAATAAAGAGAAACCCACAAAGCATACTAGCATTTCACCTGTCAAAACTTCCCTAATCCAATTTTCTTTTTATTAAGAAATTCAAGTTAAAATCCAGCCTGGGCGTTATTTCCCTTATTTCAGTGGAGCTTCCCATCAAGGCAAGGCTTGGCCCGGAGATGGCTGATATAATTATATTTTTTCCTTCCTGCAGAAAATCAGATTTCATTGCTATCTGCACTGAAACAACAGAGTAAATATTCACAAGGAAAATTTTTTTTTAAAAAATGAAAAGCTACTAAAACCACATGGCATTACCGTCTGGCTGCTCTCTCTTCAGCTGCTTGGTGGCTGTCTGAGGCAGTGTGAGTTGAAAAAGGTCAGGGTAATCCCTCCTCTCCTCTCCCCTCCTCCCTCCTCCCAAACCCATCGCTATTAATATTGATTAGTTTAGTGCTGTGATTGTTCAGCGTTTAGGGAAAGGACAGATTGCTCCTGTAGAAAGTGCATGAGGGAGAGAAATGGGAAAACTGACATGGAAAACTGCCAAATTACATCTTGATTTTTCTTTTTTTCTGTTCTCTTAATTTACCATGACAATCATACTGAAGTTTCCTTTCCCATCATTTTCCAGTGCTGAGGTTTGGAGTAAAGGTGAAGTCAGAGGGTTCCTGCTGCGAGATTGTTTTTTTTGAGGGGGACTGTAGGTGCTTTCAGCAGCATACCTGGGGATCATCCCCACCTCCCCAGGCAGAAGAATGAACTTGAGGCTCTGGAGGGCTCTCAGCACAGCCATGGTGTGATTGCCATAAGCAAGGGCCAAGTCTGAGATTAGCACAGCCCAGGCACCACAGTAACATCCAGGAAGGTGTCCTAAAGAGATGTGCTGTGAATTTCTGCTTGTCCCTGATTTGGTAGCTGTTAATGCACTTGCAGGTGCCTCCCTCAGCCCATGGCTCTGGAAGCAGGGAGAGAAGGGCTGTGTGCATCCTCCTGGATACTGGTGTGGGTTTCCTCTCATGTACTTTCAGTGCCTCCATCTGAAATTCCAAACAGAAGCGTGGGGCAATGAAGTTGGGATAAAACTAATTGTGCCCTAAGAGTAGCTGGTTTTCTCTATTGACTGTAAGGCCACTTGAACAATGAGCTCAGAGGGACAGAGATGTCTCCCAGCTGATTGAGACCCCTGGAGGGTCTGTGGATCTTTCTGCTGGCACTACAGGCTTAGGTAGAGTGGGTTTGAGTCTGATAATGTGTGCATGGTTTTAATGTGCTTAAATGTGTCTTAAGGACCTCTTCTTACAATGTTTGTTTAAACTAAAACAATGAACATGTTTGTGGTTGGACTTGATCTTAAAGGTTTTTCCCAGCCTAAGGGATTTGTGCAGGTTGGCTCCGTTATCTCTGCATCTTCACTGACCACACCAGCTCACTGTGTGTGCACACCATGTTAAATGTCAGGACTCGGTTCCTTTGCTTCCATCCCACATATTCAACCAGTTGTCACAAATAGAAAGCTGTGTTCCTGACTGAAATCTCCTGGGAAAAAGCAGGAAGGCAGCCACTGGGTGAATATTTGGTGTAAGCTGTAGCTGAGATTTGGCACTGAAGAGTCTTTGTGTCTGTTTAGAGAGAGAGCGTTAACCTCTTGTTTGACTGGACACAAGATTTAGAAGATCAGAAAATACTTTAAAACATAATCTGAGAGATTCATGAATCACTCAGGCAGTTAATGAGTTTCAGTTTTTAAAATATTTGTCCATTTAAAAAAATAACAACTATAATTCTGTTTATGAAGCGAGACTAAAAGGACAAAACCTCTTAAACTTCAAGAGTAGCAGAAGTTCTCTCAGTCATAGAGAGCGAACAAAGTGTTCAGAACAGCAAAACAGAGGAACCTCACTTTTTGTTTTCTGTGTCCAGTCACAGGCTCTGCCCCCAGGATCCACAGCAGAGCTCAGGCTCTTCTAAACATGCTAAGACAGGGTGAGCACACTTGTTTTCACCACCATCACCACTTTAATTGCCCGATTTATTGGCAAACCTAATACTAAAACAGTTTGGGATATGTTGTTTGGGTTTTAAGGCTGAAGTGACTAAGTTTTTAATTGATATTGGGTTGGGTTTGTGAGGAAGGTGCAACAGTGTTGAGCCAAATAACATAATGATGAGAAATGACACCTCATTCTGCAGTAATCAGGAGATACTCATCTCCATAACAAACATCTTGACTATTGCATAAAGTGCCTGTCAAGTTTCTGTAGCTTGTAAATTCAGTGCTGTGGTCAAACACAGCTCGTGTGGGATTCAAACCTCATGTTTATATACTCCATGCAGCACACAGCTGGATGCAGTTTACACATGGAAAGTTTGGAATTTGGCCTGAGGGCATTGCATACTTTGAGGTAAAGATGGGTAGGTAATATCTTACTCAGATGCCTTTTCCTTTCACTAGTAATGGAAATATTTTTGCTATATAAGCAGCAAAGCTGTTCTTTGTCAGGTTTTTAATTGCAGGATTTCAGAGTCATCATATTCAGTAAGGGTAACATAGCATTTACCTGGCCTTGGGATGACTGTGGCTGCAATGAACTTCAACTTCCTTTGTGTTGCACAGAGACAGCAGAATGATCCAGTGTATAGAAATGTGCAAAACCAGGAAGCCAGTGGAGCATGCAGACTATAGAATCTTTACAGATCCTCTACACATAAAGCACATAAAGTTACACTAGTATGGCTGTGCCTGAAAAGCTGCCTCATACAATGGAAACTACTTTATTTCAATTTGTTGCCAAAAGATGAAGGGCTGAGTCAAACCTGCCAGGACTGACACTTCTGATACCAGTGAGTCACCTGCCATTGACAGCATTAAACCATGCCTGGCAGCACAAGCCACTGAGTCTGTCAGACACCCACAGAGCAGCAGGGAAAAACAAGCACTTGCTCCCAGGATTCAGTAATAGGTGAGAGGAAACGTTTAGAGGGAGTTCAAGTAAAAAGTCTGAAAGGTAAGGCTGGGAGGTTTGGACCCTGCTGCCACTTGACCTTTTCTCTTGGCTGCTGTCATTTGGAAGCAGTGTGCCCAGCCTGTGCATATATATGTATATATGGGCTGTAGCCTTAATTGGGCTGGGGGATGTTGTGCTCATGTTTGGCACAAGAGGTGCTCTGGAAATGCCAAGTTTCATAGAGACGAGGTGGGCAACTGCCAGAAGAAGAGGTTTCTTTCTTTTTGGTGCAGCAGTGGGAATCAAATGGTCTCTATTTCCACGGGGAGCTGAGGGGGGACAAAGCACCCTAACGCGAACAGCCGGGTAGAGGAACAGACGCTCGAGCAGATCAGTGACTGTAGCTGAGCCAATAAGCTGACACAACTGATTTTATAATCACATTAGTGCTGTCTCGAAATAACACACCCACTCAAATATAACAGTGATTTCATTTTCAAAATGCTGTGGTATTTTTGGTGCTAAAGGTAGAGGATCAATGTGTTGAGGCTGAAAGCTGTGCTGGAATCTGCACAGACACTGATTCCTGTAGGTCCCTGTGGGCACTGAGCACCTTCCAGGCAGGTAACAGGATTGGGTATGTTACGAGTGATCCTTAGGAGTTTTTCTGTCCTCAGGGGAACAGGAAAAAGAAAAGACTACAGCTTCACTGAAAGGGTTTTCTTAGTTCTCTTTGTGCCTTTTGTTCCGTCTTGCTGCCAAAAAAAATATCCCTGTTTGGGAACGGAGACAGGTTCCCAGGCTAAGAGACAATGAATCCTGGGGGTGTAAGGAAGGCACTGATCCCTCTTTGGCAGACTCTCTGCTGCAATGCTGCACTGCCAGTGAGTAAATACTCAGCACTTGTCTTACACTGGATGTTTTATCATTACCTAAGGTGTTTCATTTTCCATATCAGGACCATTGAACCTTGAGGGTCGGTACATGCAGAAGATGAGGGGGGAGGAGAGGCAGTCGTAGATAGTCCTTCTCCTTGGGCTATTTTTTCCAGCCCCATGTTTTCCAAATAGCTCAGGAGTTCAGACAAGTCTATTCCAGAAACCCTGTTGCAGCAAAGAGCAAAAGGAGAAAACATAAGCTAGTGGGAGTAGAAATTTCCTCTCTATCTTCTTTTGTTTTTTGGTTTTTTTTATGTTATAAAACTTGGTATGGGGGTGAATTTTTAAAAGTTTAACCAGATGGAGATTCTTGCAACAGAGCTTTCTCAAGAACTTACCCAAAAGTGTGTCTTCCAGCACAAAGTACTTGGCTCTGGCCTGGCGCCTTCTAGCAAAATTTGTTGACCCATGCATGAATTATTAAAGGAAAAAGTAGAATACAGAATGTCCATGCACAGGCTTCTCCCCCCAAAGCCAGGGTGGGGAATGAAGCATGTGATGTGTTAGTCACATTAGTTAGTGCTACAGAGCACATGACAGTTTGTGATGAATACTGGTCTAGAGACACAAGTTTAGCATGACTTTGAGTCTTTAACAGTCTTTATTTTATTTTTTTCCTCCTTTCTGTCTCTGGACAGAAGTATCTCCTGCAAGCAACAGTTTAGGGAAGGAGTAAGACAGGGAAATCTTGGATGAGCATTGAGAGTGTGCTCAAACATGGCTCTTCTCAGTGTAGCTAGCTGCTCTGAAATGAAACAATCCACTCTTGGGATTCTCCCTATCTTTGCTTCAGACAGGAGAAACATTACCATTGAAATTGTGGTACCCACTGTGCAGCAAATAGATAACCAGCATAATCTAGGAGAAGATAGATCAAAGATCATAAAATCCAGACATCTACTAACTTTATGTTAACTTCAGATTTTCATTTTATCCAGAGGAAAAAGCACAATAGGCGGGTCTGTTGTTACAATCCGTAGTGCTGGGGTAGCTACAGAGGTGAGGTATTCTTCACTCCTGGGATACAGGGCTGTGGATGTGGTTTTGAGGGGTGCCTCACCAGCACTTCTCTTTGTGTTGCCAAATCATTCCACTCGCAATAGCCTGGGACTTCTGGTTGCTTGAGTGGTTTTATGCTGGGGAGAAGATAAACCCTGAAGCTTTTCAGCTGCTTAAGGAAACAAGGCTGCTGAAGCAGAGGAACAGAAAAGGCAGCCAAGTTATCTTTTCTAGCTGATTACTCTGAGAAATTTGCAGAATAAAAACTTGTATTTCTCCATCATCTTTTCCAAAAATCATTTTCCAATTTTATAAGCTTATTATACAGTGTAAATCAAACACATAGGTATTACATGCTGTGTATACAAGGTCAACAATTATGTAAGAAAATGGTAATCAATAAGTTCCACATCTATTGACTTCTGCCTTTCGATGAAAGCTGCAAGAATTTTATGTTAAATGCTGTTTTTCTTTTTTAAAATGTAAAATAAAGAAAAAAGAAAGATTATACTGTTTACCTCTCCTGGCATCTGAAGTGAACATCTCTTTCTTCAGAACCTGAGTGAACTAGAACAGTTTTAATGAAAAAAAATGGATTTTTTTCCTTGCAAATGTATGCAAAGTGCTAAAATCAGATGGATTAAAGTTGTCTTCATCCCAGAGTTAACCTGAGCTCTGTCAAAGTAACTCCTTCGGAGTTAGTGTACCTTGAGTATGAGTGACCACACCATGAAATAACATGGGAGCAGCAGAGAGTGATTGTGTTGGCAGCTGATAAATTGTGGTAATGTGAACTGTAGCCTTTCCTCAACCTAAAGTAAAAGCACCACAGCAGCTTGAGCAGAGATTCCACATGAGAACAAAGAATGGGAATTCAACAGCAATGGGGACACACAAGCTTTAATTTGAGTTAACTTGATCTTTGGGACATAAGCATGTATGTCCACAGCCCAAGCTGGTGAATGCAAAGAAAAGCAAATAGGAAGTAAAAAATGCAAGTATGCAGTACTGCAATTTTCGCTTGCCTGGTGCATACATTGAGTGATTTTCCCTTTTGGATGAATACTAGCTTGCATAAAATTCAAATAACTCAGCTGTCTACAGATGGGGGGCGGGGAGGAGTGTGGGAAGGGGAACAGACGGAAGGAAATGGAACTGAGAAGACTGAATTAACCTTTCGATGTCTTAAATTTCAAGGAGGGAAGAATCATCTCCTGTTAAGTCTGCAACCATGCAATTAAAATATGAACAAGCCTTAAAAGCCACATTTGACCCATATTCCTAGATTTCTTCTTCACAAGACACATCTTCTAAAACAAAGATTCAGATCCAAAAAGTGTTCAGAGGCAGGGAAAAAAATCTCATGCTGTAAATGTTTATTTTAATCACAGAACTCTAGTAGAAAAATGAGTAAAAATGTCTGACATTTATGCAGAACATGTGCCTTTGATACTCAATTCAGTTTTAAAAAATCCTTACATATGTGTCTAGTAATGGCTGACAGTCTTTGAAATGATGAATGGTTTTCCCTGGGCTGGAGTTTGTGTTTCTGTAAAATAGGTCCTTTTACCTATTTGCTTGAGCATTGTGAAACCTCATTTGTTAATACAGGGCAAAGCTTTAAAAATGAACTTTGATTTTTAAGTGCCCTTTTGGACACCATGAGTTAGAACAATTGGACACTTGTTGATATGAGTGTTTCCATGGACAGTTATGGATGCTCAGCAAGGCCAATGTCATGTGTGAGGCATCCTGAAACAAAATGTTTGTTAGAAAATGCTATAATGCTGGAAAAGAACAAAGTAAAGGCTCAGCTTGTCTCTGTTTCTGGATGAAACACGCAGGAAAGGAAGGCTATTTGCAGAGCAACCAGCTATAAAGTGTTTGCTAATTTTTCCTTGGTGTTGAAAGGACTCATGTTTGGTCAATATTGTTTGCAAGATATCAGTAGGATCCACCTAAGGCAAAAATTGAACACTTCCAAGTTCAGAAGAATGTATCAAGTAATTTGTAGGTGAACAATTAAACCCAAAAGCAAACACTTCACTGACATACAGATAAATTCCAGGAAAAACTGTTTGGCATATAATACACAGGTATTAAAACAGACAATGTCTTGTTTTGCTGTGTGTCAGATTACCATTTCCTCCTCCTAAGATAATAACCTAGTATTAAGGTAAGGAATTGTGTGGCAGGCTATCAACCTTGCAAGGATTTGTACAATTGTACAATTTGTACAATTTTGCAAAGCTGATTTAAGTTTTGGAGTATTTTAGCTCAGTTTGTACTAAGCCTTATACAACACTGAGCACAGTTGGGATAAGGGTATTTTTCTTTAAGTTTCTCCAATTTCTGATGGGGTGTAATCAGGGCTCTTGCTGGAAGCAGACTTAATTGGAAGGTAGATTCTTCAGAGAATATTTATTCTAAAGTCATACTAGGTCAGGATGGGGACTGGGGATACATGAAGGAAACATGGCTCCAGTTCTTTTGTGATACCTACAGGCAATAGTAATTTGTGCTTATGAATAGCTTTTCCTGAAAACAAGGGAATTACACCAGTAATTATTTTAGATCTACTGAGTTACTTTGTAAGCACTTAGCAGTCAATCTCTGCAAAACTTTTAAGCTGAGCAATTTAGCTGTAAGGATTTGTAAGAAAACACACTGAGCTGCAGAAATGGCTCCCCCTTCATGGTGTGGATCCGGACATGGATTTACTCATGAGACAGGGATGCCATGACACTCTGGCTCTTCAGTCCTAGGAGCCAGATGCTGACCAGTCACATCTGCCAAGCTCCTGGAGCTGTGCAGCAGCTGGAGAATGGGTCCTTCTGCTCTTCAGCAGCCTCACACTGGGGCTGTGTCACTGTACAGGGCAGCACAGTGTCAAACCTCCTGACATGGGGTGACAGTGCTGTGTCATGTGCTGGGACTGCAGCCCTGCCCTGCACAACCCCTGCTCCAAATGTGCCTCTGGATTCAGAGCAGGGAAGTGAGGCTGTGGGAGCTCCATAGCCTGCACAGCACTAGAAGGGGAGGAGTATGAAATGCTGCCTTCACAATTCAGGTGTGCCTGAGACAGTGGAAAAGGGCAGTGGGAACAGCTAATGGACAGTAGCCTTACTAATGCTAATTGTGATGTTTAGGAGTGATCTGAGAGGCAGATGCTTTCAACAGCTGAATTTTGGGGATGTAACTCATTAAGTTGTTGCCTCTCTCCTCTCTCTATTTACTACCTTAGAAAATATGGCAAAACACCAGGCAGAGACTAAAATGACGAAAAGTATGGAGGGAAAGTCTTACAAAGAGCAGATTAGCTCACTGCATTTATTCAGCTCAGAGATGAGGAGTCAGAGGGGAGCTCTCATCACACTCTGCAGCTTCCTTTAAAGGCAAGGGGAGATGCTGATCTCTTTGATGACTAGTCATAGAACCTGAGGAAATGGAATGAAGTTGTGTCAGGGAAAGTTCAGCCTGGACATTAGGAAAAGGTTCTTCACTGAGAGGGTGGTTGGCCACTGGAAAAGACTCCTCGGGGAATTGGTCACAGCGCCAAGCCTGCCAGAGTTCAAGGAGCACCTAGACAATGCTTTTAGTCACATGGTTCAGCTTTAGACAGTCCTATGAGGAGCAGAGTTGGACTCTATCCTTATGGGTCCCTTCCAACTTGAGATATTCTATGACTGACTCCTGGGCTGTCCTTAACCTTTCAAGTAGACAGCAAGAGCACAAAGTGAGCAGAAACACCTAAAATGGCAGCCTGGGACTGCATATGTCTGCCCCCTGCAAGGAGCCTTGGAAGCCTTTGAAAGGAGGTAGGATAAGCTGGCATGAAATGGCGTATTCAGAGCCAGTTCAGAAGAAAGAAGCCATTGCCTTGGACTCAAAACCAGCAAACAGGTGCTGTGCAGTGCCTGCCTACCTGCCTGCCTCTGCTGTCTGTCTCCTCTGACCACGTGTGCTTTCTGTGTCAGGTTTCTTGCAGTTTTATTCCTGTCAACTGGCCAATGTATCTGCTGAAGAGCCAGCTGGAGTCCGCTCTCCCCATGTTTCATCAACAAAATTGCCAGCTTGTTCTGATTCAGTATCTTTATTGTTGTTGATGAGGCTAAATGAATCAGAAAGAACATGGCTATGTATACAAAATACAAATTCAGAAACCTCATCCTGATGTGAGGAAATTTTATTAGTGGTTCAAGTGGAGAAATCTGCTGTGGAAACAGACGGACAGCACAAAGATCTTCTGAGAGGCCATTTCCCCCAGCCCTACATGTTTTATTGGGTTTGCGTAGTACCTCCTAACGACACCAAATCTTCCAGCAGGAAACAGAGTTTTAGATCTGATTAAACCCAGGTTAATTTAGTGTGGGATTGTGACTCTCCCTTCTTTGGATTCTAAATGCAAAACCTTTTAGTGAGTCTTATAAATGTATCTCTAGATAAAATTCAGAATCTGTGCTGGAGAACCTGAAACAAAATCCTCCCAGCTATTGAAAATACAGAGGTTTCAATTAATCCCATCCTGCTTGTATAATTTTTTCCCCCTTTCATATATTCTTTGTCAGTTTTTCGTGAGGGAAAAAAAATAGCTTTTCCTGAGAGGGTTTTTACTATCTAAATCCAGGTTTCCTTAAATGCCTTATTAAACTCACCACCTATGGCTGCTGGCACTGCATGACAGAAAAAGCTGTTGTAGTTTCAGTGTAGCATGTGGGAACCACAGACTGCCAGGCACTGGTTTTAACACTTCGGGTGTAAGCTTGCATCTCCTCTCTAACTTATGCTAACTCACTTTAAGGGTGCTAAATTTCATGTTTCAAAATGCATTAACTCTTTGTCAAAGGGCACTTCATTACTTCTGGTATGCTTACATTTGGGAAATGTTTGGCAGTGATTGCTCTTGATGCTTCAATTCAGAAAATTTACAGGAAATATTTTAATATGGTTATGAATCTGGAATCTTAGAATCAATTACCCCAGAAAAGACCTCTAAGGTAGTTGAGTCCAACCTATGTCAACCAGGCCATGGCACTGAGAGCCTCGTCCAGGTTTCTCTTGAACAGCTTCAGGGACAGTGATGCCACCACTTCCTTGGGCAGCCCGTTCAGTGTCTGATGACCCTTTCTGTGAAGAAATTTTTCCTTAACCAAAGCCAGCAGGGTACGAGCCTGCATGGTGCCACTACTGGCCACGATCACTCTCTGGGCACCCCAGGACGAGAGGAGAGTCTTAAACTGCCCCAGAGGAGGTTTAGGTTGGACATGAGGAGGAATTTCTTCACGGAAAGAGTGGTCAGACGTTGAAACGGGCTGCCCAGGGAGGTGTTTAAGGTAACACTGGACGAGGAACTCAGTGCCCTGGTGTGATGGAACGGTGATGCTCGGTCCAAGGTAAGGCTCGACGAGCTCAGAGGTATTCCCTCAGCTATTTGATTCTGTGACTCTGAGCCCGCCCAGTCCGAGGAGGGCGAGTGGCTGAGTTACCGCGCAGGCGAGAACACCGGGAAACATTAATTCTCTGCCGGCCTTCACTGCCCCCCGGGCCGGGCCGCCCGCGGCCGCCGCCTCAGGGCGCGCGCCCCGCCCGCCCTCAGCGCCCGCCCCGCCCCGCGGCACGTGACCCCCGGGGGGAGGCGGGCGGGGGGCGCGCGCTCTGCCCCTGCCAGCCAGAGCGTCACTTCCGCCCGTCGCCGCCGCTGCCGTCGGGGCCCCCCCGCTCGCGGCTCGGAGCTCGGAGCGGCTGTGAGGGCACGGACGGCGCCGGGTCCAGCAGCGCGGCGGCCGCGGCATACGGCGCGGGCAGCGGCCGGCGGAGGAGGGCTGCGAGGAGAGCGGAGCGGCGAGAAGAGGCCCGCGTCGGCCCCCGGGGTAGGAAGAGGCGGAGGAACCTGCTGGTGGTGCTGAGGACGGCGGGGAGGGCGAGTCACCCGGCAACGGTGAGGGGCGCGGGGCGCATGCGCGGGGGGTCCCTGCTCGGGCTGCTCGGTGTCACGTCAGGCTTCAGGAACCTTCTGGCACCGGCGCCGAGCGGGGCGCGGGAACTTCCTCCTGCCGAGTCGCTGGAACCGCTCGCGGGGAGCTGTCAAGAGGCGGGAGCGTCTCCCAGCCTGGTGTCGGTGGGACTTCGCAGGCAGCGCTGACAGCCCGGCTCCTCCAGGAGTTGTGTGCCCAGGCTGTTCCCTCCTCCCACGAGCAGCCTGGTGCCCCCTGCCATGGGGCTTGGCGCGCTGGCAGCATCAGCCTCGCAGCTCCCTGACAGCGAAGTTGGTCCCAGAAGTTGAAAGAACGGCAGTCACTAAATGGCCTGTGGTCACGAAGGCAGCGCTGGCATTAAGAACGCTGGGTCATGGACTTAAAGCGCCAGCCTGTGACCAAATGTACCTTCCGAGGGGTTTGCCCGGTGTGGGCTTCCATTGTTTATGGAAGCTCCTTAAGGATTAGAGTATTTGACTGGAGATGTTCCTTGCTATCAAAAAGTTCCTTTAACATGAGATGCCACTGTGTTGGGGTGCTCCTTCAAGGTTTGGAAAAAACAACAAAACCCAAAACAACAACAGAAAACCTGCCATCACATACTGCAGCACCAGCTTTTAATGAACAACTCACATATTCTCAGGTTCCTTGTTCTGGTTGCGTTTTAAGAAATTTTTACAAAATTTTTTGCTGCTGCCAGGCTCAAGATGGGGAAAACAGGTAACAGATGAAGAAAGTAAATACCATGTAATAGCTCCTGCCTGTTTAAAAAAAAAATAAAAGAAAGTGAATATATAAAAACCTACACAGTTGCTTATTTTTTTTTTTTGGCATGTCTTCCTGAATGTCCTCAGGGATGGAATTGTTAGTTTGTGAATTTAGAACAAATTGTTAAACCGGATTAGCATTTAGGTTTGAAGTTTTTCTGTCTTCCATGCAGTTTAATCTGCAGCATAAAAAGAATAGAAAGCTGGTTTGTTGGCGTATATTATAAGCAGTTTAGGTATTTTGTTTGTTTTCTTTTTCTTTTTCTGCTCATTACGAGTAGATTGCTTTATGTGTTATTTGTTGCATAGACTTGAAGATGTTTAGAATCTCTTATAATCTTCTTTGTCTGTATTTATACATTGTTTGGCTCCATAGGGATTCTTTCCTTGTCTCAACTATATAACAATAAGGAATTAAATACCTCAGTATTTTGAAAACATCAAACTGGAAATTTACAGTATTGTTTTAGAAAAATCAGTTGAGTGTTCCATGATTACATTCAAGGATGCTGACTCTGAGAAGTTCCTGGTAACTTTGAATGCTTGTAGATTTTGACATGAACAACACGTCAAAACATCTGAGTTTGGCAAATGATAGTTTTTATCTGCTCTGTGTTAGTTTGGGCACTTAGTTTTTGTGTTGCTTGTAACACTGGAGGATCTTCTTGCAGCTCATTAAAAGACATAATTTAACATCTGTCATGTGTGGCTCATACCCTGAGAACGTGTGCAAGCAGTGAAACGTTGCTGTCTAATGTATATAATGTACATAATGGCATGTTTGCAAAAGCAGGTGAGGCTGAAGAAATATTCTGTGCGTTTGCAACAGACATCAGAAAGTTCTGTGGGTCCCTGCTTGCTGTGTGGAAAGGCGTTATGGGCTAGGTTTTTTTCCTTTTCTAATACTCAGCCTTTTGATTTTTGGTCAAATGTTACAGCTGAGCAGTGATGCCCCTTGCCAGGGCTCATGGGGAAGTGAGTAAAACCTGCCAAGTCTGAGGTTTTAGTTTGGATTTTTTTTTTTTTTGGTGTGTGGTGGTTCTTTTTTTTCCCATCCCCCACAAAAGAAACTGCATCACATGGAAGTGATGTCGGTAAGACATTACTTCAAGTTGTCCTCTAATTCAGTGCATAGCACCAGGTTAATTTTCCTGCCATATTCTCACACAAAAATCTAGTGGCCATTTAGGTGGGAGCGAATTAACTACATGCAGGGCAGTTCATCATATGCATCTGTAAGGATGAAGGATGGCAAACTTTTTAAACTTTTTTCCTTGTATTTCAGACCTAGTTGTATATTTATCATATTGATCATTTAAGATGTGAGGACTGTTATTTAAGAACTGAAAAATAACACTTTATCCAAAATATACAAGGAGGAGATACAGAAGAAGCAAAGGAATATTAAATCTTCTGTGAAGGGCTAGAGGAAGAGGGAGATTGTTACTTGTCATGGAGTTTGTAAAGTGATGGCTCTATCAGTTTTTCAGCAGAGGGGCTCGATGTCTTGTCAAAATTGGATTCAGGCAGAGAATACAAGAATTTTACATTGCTCCCTGGAAAGTTAGTATAATTGAGCAATTCAGTCATGATGACTATTATTTTCTATAAGGTGAAAGATTTTTCCTGCAAAAATTTTGTTTGAGAACGACTAGCTGTCTCAAGGCTTTGGTAAATTCAGATTTATCTTTACAGTTTGTACTGGCTTGATAGCCAGCTGTTGACATTTGTGGAAGTTCAGTCAGTTCAAGTGAATTCTGTGGATTATTGTACCCTAAAACATAAGGTATTTGTTACTGCATCTTCTACTGGGCTTTTTTTTCTGAAGAGCTGATTTGTTTTGAAGTCTTAAAAACGTAGTTTAGAAGGTTAACCTGTTATGTTTGGAACATATGGGTGGAGTCGTTCACTACAAGAAATGGGTAATATTTTGCAGTCCCATATTCTGATTAGTGAAAACAGTTCTATTGTGATAATAACAAACAGTTCTACTCTTGTGGTCTTTCCCCAGTGAATGTGAAATCCTGTATACTTGTCTTAAAAGAAAAATATGCCAAATGAGCTTAAAATACAGATAGGGCTTTATGTTTGTGTTCAAACAGCTTGTAACAAAGACTGTGGTTTCAGAGGCTTTTTCCTTTAGAGAGATTTAAATGGTTTTTATTTTCTTCACTGTTTGGACATTTCTAAGGACATTGGGTGGGGCATCTGCTTGATCAGAGCCCTGTATCTGGTGGGAACCCTGGACTGATTGTCCAGGTTCCAGTGTCGCTGGCAGCTCTCCTCATGTGTCTCTTCTGTTCAGTGTTCCCTGCAGTGTGTTAGGATTAAAATTTGTGCTCAGCTGTGTAGGATAAAAAGTACATGGACAAAACTGAAAAGGTGAGGGCTAGAATCTTATGAATGTGGTTCTTTCTTCCTTTTTACTCTTTAAAAAAGTAAAAAAGTGTGTATGTGTGAAAGGTTTTCTCTCCTTTCTGCTGAACTTTACATTTAAGGAAATCTTTTGTTGTCCTCGCACTCAAGAGGAGTAATCAGGTTAGTTAATTTTAGTCTGCAATGTAACTCTTAACCTTACAATTTCTGGTGGTATCTTCAAATTTAGTCATAATCAAGTTTTGATGAAAGACCTCAGTACCAGACCTTATTTTTTTTTTTTTCCCTTTTTTTTTTTCCCTTTTTTTTTTTCTCTCCCCATCTCTTTAAATTCAGAGAATCGTTGCTGCAGCATTGAACTCTTCATTGAAATGTCTTTCACCTGCAGTGGGGATGTTGAGCCTGTCCTTTATTTTGGTGGCATGTGCTCAAGGTTCTGACAGAGGCAGTGTTTCAATAGCGAAGGGGCTGCGTAACCATTTTGTGATCTGCTGAGTTCCGGTGTGTATTTCTGCTTACCTGTTTGGGAGGGGGAGTACAAACTGGTGATAAATGTATGTAATAAGATAACTTATTTATAATGAATTAAGTGCATTATATATTTATAGTTTGATTTTTTGGTGTCTCTGAGATAGCTTGACTTCTGTTCCAAAGTCTGTTTTAACAGCAGTGACAATTGGTAAACTGCTTTGGTTTTATAACATGAAGCTCACAAGTTGCATACTTTTGCTGATAATTTCTTCCTGTTACTTTACTGTATATTACTATTAATACTTTACTTTATAATACCATTGCACTGAAATTCTGCATTATCTGATGCAGGGGCAATGGGATGTGTGTGGTTGGTGGAGCAGAGCTTTGCATTGGGGGGTGGCAAGTAGGATGAATATAATTAGCTGTTACACAAGATACAAAAGCCTTTTTATTTATTAACTACTGTTGTTAAGAGTGTGATGGGATCTGTGTGAGCAGGAAGTTTCTTTAGAATTCTGCACATGTGCATTGGCAGCAGCAGATGAGAGCAAATCTGGCAGTGTGTGGTGGTGGGTGTGAGGCACTGAGCAAACATCTACTTTTTCTGGTATCGCTGATGGTTTTATTTTCTTGCATTTTCTTGCATTTTCTTGCATTTTCTTGCATTTTATTTTCTTGCATTTTCTTGCATTACATTTTCAACAATGTAGTTGGAGGATTATAAGTTTCTGTAATGCTGTTAAAAAGCCTTTGGATTTTATCTAGTAAGTGAATATAAAACATTATTTTTGCATATCAAAACCAGCTAACATTTTTGTGATCTCTCAGCTTGTTCTTTAAAAGTGTAGAATTTTTTTGGAATGTTGCTTAAATCAGTCACTGTATTTGAAGTTTTTCTAATAGATAGGATTTGTCTCTCATGAAGGTCCGTGAATGATGGGCTTTTTCAGAGACAGTGTGATCAGGTTCTGTCAATTGAAATTGTAGACTAAACTTTAATGACTGGAAAAGAAATAGTAATAGTAATCAGTATTATGGTTTTGTGGCTTGTAAATTTAAAAAAAAACAAACACAAAATCCAAAATTCTGTTAGTTTTAGTTGTATCTCTTGCAGTGGAGCTTTCATGAGGTGTTTTGTTTCTTTCTTGCATGGAAAGGACATAAAGGCTTAATTTAAATTGTTCTAATTTGTAAATTAGAAGGCTTGCTGCCACTTTCCCAGGAAAGAAAAATTGAATTAGAATTGCATTCCACTAAATCTTACATTGTATTTTTTGTGCTTCTACTTGCTTTGTCAGTATAACCAGTATTTTGTCAGTTGTGTGGTTTTTGAGACTATCTCAGAAGTGCTGGTGGCAAATGATGGAGAATTTCTGCTTAATGGACTTGAGGTTTAATGTGTGTGTGAATGCACATGTGAACACATACACAGGCAAACAGCTCATTAATTAAAGAGCTGATGTTAATGTTTCTGCTGACTCCTTTAGTGATTGTGTGCAAAACTACAGTGAGCTGGTTTCCTTCTGATTCCTACTTAACCAGAAAGCAAACAGGGCAGTGAAGAGTTAGGAACCATAATGAGAAACAAAGGGAGAAGGAAAATCATATCTGCTTGAGAAGATACTTATTCTAATATGGATTCCTTCAACACTGCAAGTTAAATTTTGTAGTTACATCTAATTTCAAACAGTATGCCTTAATGGGATGGGGATTGTATTCTTAAGAAGACCAGCTTATTAAATTTAAAATAATAACTGAGCCAAATTTTCTGATTTGTCAGTCTAGACTTGTGACTAAAATACCTCTTGATAGCTGATTTCACTGAGTCAAAAAGAGGAAATCTTGCTGTAAGAGTCTATTTTAAGCTAATCTTGTTGGTTTTAAAACTTTTATTTTAAATAATTATTGTTTTGACTACTCAAATGTATTGATGAGTGTGTTATATATCTGTATTTCAACTTAAATGTGATTATTCTTTTTACATGGAGGATGTTCTGTGTCTGTTCAAGCACTGGCACATCTCTGCATGGCTTTTATTGTACTCTTGAGACAAATTTGTCCTTTTCTGTGTCCTGGGTTTGTGGTAGAGTTCTCTTTGAGGGTTTATTTCAGTTTGTCTTTTGTATAAATTTACTCTAAGACATGTCCCCTCCCCAGCTTGGCCATGTTTTAAATTTTGACTGAATTAATTCAAACAAGCAAAATACTGGTTTTACTTATTAATGGAACAAAATCTGAAAATCAGATGAGCAAAAGCTTTTTTGCCCAAAAGCAGTTAATCCATTGGGAATGCTCACAGTAATCTGAGTATACAAATGGCATAAAAATCAGTCAGGGTTAATTGTTACAGTTCTGACATTACATTGCAAAAACAAAGTTTCCTTTTAACTCAACAAAACTTAAGAGTAAGATCGAGAGTGTTGGTTGCCATTTTTTGGAAACATAAATAAATGTAGTTCACCAGTTACCAAATTACTCTGTGCATTCTCTGGTGAGCTGGGACACAAAAGTTTCCCAGGGAAGCCGTCTTGCTCCTGCTCATGCCTGGCAGCTGGCTCTGGGTGATGTCATGAGGAGATGATTACATGAGGAGAGTTCCTGTGATTCTAGCTTGGAATCTGTGTCTTAAGTTTTGGCCATCATTTAGAAATTCTTGGGAAATCTGTTTAAACTTCGATAATTTCAAACTTAGCCCAGAAAACGATTATTTATTTGGATTTAACAGTATGTTTACTGTAGGCATCTTGGGGAACATAGGTTTTGTCTAGCTGTAAGTCATATAAGTAACATAATACGTTTTCTTCATCAAATATAGAGTAAGAAATCAAAAACTTTGAGGCTCTAATGTTTTTGGTGGAATTTTATTTGTAAATAATGGTTGCAGACAAGGAGTACTGATCCTCTTTGTATTGAAGGGTGTGTATGTGATCTGTTAGGACTCGGTCTGGAGGCATGTGATGGTTCACAGGGTTCGGTCACAGCAGTGAGGGCTGAAAGTGCCAAAAAACTTGAGGTGTGTTTCCTGAGAAGCGGGGACAGGCCATTTTGTTACTTTTTTCCTATCTAAAAATCTTAGTTAGTTTTTACTTTTACATGTTACAAAAATACTCACTGGCAATGTTTGCTTGTGCCACAAAATAATACATTAAAAATAGGGCAAAACAGCAGTCAGTGTTAGCTTTGGTTTGGGCTTCAGAGACAATACAAATTTCTTGCTGCATAAAATGGGAAAATAAAGAATTGCTTAAATAGTTGAGACTTGTGGCAAACATTCTACACGCTGAATTAATGTTTTCATTCCTATGGCACAGTTTCAGTTTGCAGTCTTTGTTTATTTTTCCTTGTTGCTTCATTCCTTTGTTTTAAGGAAAGGTGGTGGAACCCTGAGGACTTTAATTTAAAATGATGCTCACATATTATTTGTACTTCAGTCTTTAATATAAAAGCTGAACTAAATGTAAGTCTAAATTTTCATGTGTATTCCTCAAATATTAGCAGATAGCCGTGTATTCTGTGGGGTTTTTAGTGGCATTTCATGTGTGGGTGTAAATACTTCATGAGTTGCCAAGATAAGTGAATGCTATTATGGTGGCAAAATGAAGCTCATGGTGCTGTTTTCCCAGCAGACTCTATGAAGAACTTGCCTTAAAAAAAAGCAAACCAAATTTTTTTAAATAGCATGTGACAGCACTGAAATCCACAATACAGAAAAAAACTCTGTGTTTTACCCTCATTTAAGATGCTTGGGCTCAACATGTTGCAAAGGACATAGTTTTTTCAGTCTCTTGTAAAATTGCGGTATAATATGTAGTTCTAATAGGGTGTATTTTTACTTCCCTACATTTACGTTTTGTAGAGCATGATTGTAGCTTAAGGATGTTTTTGAATGTTTGTAGTAACAAGGAGGGGAAGTAGTTTGAAAAAAATGCAACCAGAATGTTTATAATTAAACTCAAGCGAGGTTGTTTTTTGGGGGGATTTGTTTTTGTTTTTTTTTTTTAACTTGCTATTTTTTTTTCTTGATAGAACTTGTGAAGCATTTAGGTTGTGAAATTGTGAGGGGGAAGCATGTGCTCAAAAGGATCAGGATAATATGGGCAAAAGTAGAAAGAGTTGACTGAGTGGGTTAGCTCCTTTTTCCTGAGTTTTCTGATTGGGGCAAAAAGAGTATTAAAAAACTCCACAGCATTAGTATTTGTAAAAGACTCTGGAAATAATCCTGAAGGTTACATGTCCTGTCCTAGTTTTCATGTGTCTGCAGTGAAGTGCTGCACTTCCTGAGTCAAGGAAGGGCAAGTGGGAAAGCTTCTGATCCATATAAAAAGTGGAGATAAAATGTTTAATTATTAACAGTTTTTACAATAGCAGGAAATAAAACTTGCTGGAAGTTGAATAACTTTCAAAGTTTCCAAGTTTCTCGCTCTTTCTAGATTTGGTAAATGTCAGATTAATTGTACCACAGCCTGTGAAGATACCAAAGCCTGAACTAAAAGGGAAAAGACTGAAATGCTCTGAAAATAGATTGTTGCCTATAATGATCTATCGAAATGTGTGTAAAAGTGTGTGTGTATCCAAGAGGATGAAAATGAGGTTTTCACTTCTTTTTCTTGGTGATAATAAGCCATATAAAGCTTTCTTCAAAGCATAAACCTGGGTTGTAAATCCGGTTTTGCTCTAACAATGAGACAACCAGGCTGTTTCAACTTTATTGTTATGTTGCCAAGCCAGTTAAAATAAAAGTCTGTATTCTTTTATTTTTTTTCATGACTGCTGAATGAATTTAATATTCAGGCAGCCTGTTCATCTGCTGCACCTGGCAAAAGTGGCTGAGCTTTCATGTCACTGAACTGAGCACAAAGTTGCCTTTGCTGAGAAAGCTGGGCTGCAAGATTGTTCATTTGGTGCCAAATTTTAAAGAAGTGATTACTTCTAATTTGGTCTTTTTATTAGGTGATGTTTGTTTTGAAGGTTTGTTTGTTGGTTTTAACAAGTCAGCCTGAAGTATTGTGGTGGATCCATCAAGGGTTTTCTCCCAGCTGCCCTTATCCCCACAGCTGGCCAGTGTGAGGTTTTCTGGTTCATTGTGCACAAGCTGACTTTGGTAGAGCTTGAGAAAATAGACTCTGTGCAACTTCATATTTTAAAATTTGCTTGATATATTGAGATTGATTGAAATCTACTTATATGCAAAGATCATGTTGATTTTGACTTAAAATAACAATAAGAAAAATGGCTGTACAAGGCCTCCATAAATTATAGGGGGTTCATGAATTGCAACTGCTTTACTGTTGCAATCTGGTAGGATCTTTTAGTAACCAAGAATTTGCAATAACAGATTTGAATATGTGGGGGTAAAAAAAAAAAAGTCGAACCCAGTGGCTAGAATATAACCCTTCATTTTCTGTTGTCAGCTCACCTGGGAGTCCTGATACCTGACCAGGATTCACTTGTGTGAGATGTAAGAGATCTACAACCTCTGTGTAATAATACAAGGCAATAGACAGAGACAGTTTAAACACTTTTAAGCCTGAAATATTTTTTCTTCTAGGCCTCAATATAAGGAAATGCTGAGGATGTGAAAGCAGTCTTATATAGAGCTTATGACCAACTCCCTTAGCACATGGATGCAGTTTGGGGAGGGTTGGGAGCAGGAAAGCTGCTTTATTCAAACTTCTGAGAGTACTCTGGGCTCCTCTTGTGATAGGCTAATGAATGGTCTGGCATTTTGGTGCTGAAACCAGAGGGGCTTGGTTGTCAGGAATTTGCAAGCAAAGATAAAGTTTATTTGTCCTGATGTGGAACAGAAGGAGGAGCTGGTGTGGGAGAACAAAGGAAGGGAAGGTACTTGTCTCCAGTCTGTCATATCAATCTTCAGTTATGAAACAAAACGTTTCAGTGAATATACTTTGAAGCTGGGGAAAGCCTCTTTATTGTCTAGTTTTGTTGATGAGTGTTGTGGTTATGTGTATGTCATAAGCTTGTTTTGCCCAGTCACAGTTGCTTGAGTTTATTTAGAGCAGGTAATGGGGGAGATCAGGGGGCTGAGGTGACCCTTTGGCTGAATATGGGCACATTACACTGGCTCTGCTGTGCCATGAAGCTGCAATTTAAATTTTTAATACCACAGAAAATCATAAAGGCGATTTGCTGTGGTTTGCAGCTATTTTGAGAGATGAGAACATGAAAAATGTCCGGATAATCTGGATTCTAAATAAAAGGTGGCAAAAATGTGGGTGGTTCTGTGGAAACTGACTTGGGGGAAGTTACTTCCTGTATCCAGACCTGATGATCACTTGGACTTTGAACTGGCAGTTAGGACATGTAGTCAACTTCCTAGAAAAGATGATCAGTACCACAGAAAACTGGTTGACCCTAAATGTTACTTAGTTAGGATTTTGGTTTTGGTCTTGCTGTTTAAAGATGTTGTATTAGACCAGTGCCTGAGAGCCTTCTAAAAATTTCATAGCCATTAAATATTTTAGTATTTAAGCATTATATTTATTTATTATATATTTTAGTATTTAGTATTTATTTAAAGAGGTACTTTAAAACACTCTGTGTAACCTCCTTATCCCTCCTTCATTCTTTGGAAGAGGATTGAGTGAGTCTGCAAATTATTTCATGATTGTTAAGACTTAGATGTCCCACGCTAACTTTCACTTCAGATTTGGCTAACTCATAAGTGAAAAGAGGGATTTCCTGTTTTGGGGACTCTCTCATAAGCTGTGCTAATGTGGTCTTTATGTCTTCTTGTTCAGGACAAGAAACTGATGATTTGACAAGAATTCCTCTAACGTGATGTTTGGATTACAGACTGAGTTTAAAACTGTTGAAAACTTTATGATCCAATAATATTTTCCTTATTTTCAGATTAACTGCTGAAGTACTGATCGAGTTCTGCTATTCTTCAATGAGGAACTACAGGCTGATCTTTTGCCATAATCTTAAACAACCATAAATGACAAAAGAATGCTTGGTCAGTGAGGGCAGCTGGCGCAGAAAGCGTTTTTCAAACTTGGCTGTTTAAGTACTCTGAGGTGGGTTTCTTAACTTGCTTACCTGTGGAAAAAAAAGCAAGTGTGGATTTCAGAATGTCTAATCTATTAGAATTTAACTCTTAATAAACAGAATTTTCGTTTGGTTGCAGTGCTTTGACTAACAGCATATACTTCTTGTTCTGTGTGCCAGCTTCTGTGAAAATGACTGCTTGCATTCAAGCAAGTATATTTTCTTTTCTTTTTATTATTTATTTTAAAAGGACAGGGTTTTTTTCCTAGAAGAAATATTTTGGTTTTGACAGGATAACAGCTTGACTGAGTGACTTACACTGCCCTTTGTTATCTATCTAGATCCTTTATCAAGTAAAGACTTGCAAGTGAAGCATGATAGAATGGTATCATTGAGCATTTAGAAATTAGCTTTGGGGGTTTTCTGTTCAGTAAAAATTTTAATTTGATGCAGGTGTTGAAAGCTTGATTGTGTTGACCAGAAAATGCCAAATATATTTTAAAATTATTACAGTGCAGTTGTGTGTCACAAAATATTTAATCATTTAATATAACTGAAACTTAGAGTTGTGGTTTGGTGTGATCCACTGGTTCCATTTCCTGTTGAGAGGCTTTTGTATTGAGTTCTGAAAGACTGGCTACTAAATACTGTCAGAAAAAGTCCTGAGGAATCTACCAAAATACCTTAGAACTTAATTAGAAATGTAGTAACTAGAATTTTCTGCATTTTCCTTGCTGCTACATATGCTCTTCTCAGTCCTCTGTTGGATGGAACACATCAGTGATAGTAGTTTATTGAGTTAGCTGTGTTTGGAGTCATTACAGAACTGACCATTAAAGCACTGAATGGATGGAGACAGACTAGAGAGTATTTGCATTAGGTAATTAAAACACTTTGTGGGTTTTTTGTGCTTTCAAAAACATATATTGAAGTGGTTTTTTTTGTTTTCATTTCTCCTATTGACAGAAAAGACAGCTTTGATTTTTGGCTGCAAAAAGATATGAGGAAGAGCTCCTCCCCTTCCTTGAGTAACTGCAACTCTGTTCTTGCTAACAAAATATTTGGAATTCCACTTGATGAGCTGCAGCAAGAAGGGCAACCAGACAATGAGGTTCCATTCATAGTCCGCCACGTTGTGGACTATATTGAGGAACATGGTATGTATCACCTTGCTGTATTTAAAGTAATAGATTTCATTGTTATTCTTACAGAATAGATTGTGGGGTTTGAAGAGTACTTGTTTTCTGAAGTCAGTTGTTCAACTGGATGCGATTTGGTTGTGTTGGGTACTTCCTTTCTTTGCTCCTGTTATGTGTATCACAGTTTTCTAGCCAGCAGTAATGTAGTCAGCTCTGCAGGTCACCTCATAGGAAATGCTGTGGTTTAGGTACTGCTAACACTTCCCTTGTTATTTTATCATTACTGGGCACAAGAATGTGTACATTGGGAGTAGAGCTGCTGGAAGTTATGCAAAACTGTTGTCTGGACAATGTTTCAGTCAGTATGGGAGTTGTGCATATTTGATTATCAGTATTTTTTCCTATATATTTGTCCATACCGGAGCTAAAAGTTTATTTATGCAATTTCTTTTCTAACTCAGGGGGTCTGGAACAAGAAGGACTTTTCCAAGTCAATGGGAATGCTGAGACAGTGGAGTGGCTCCGGCAACGATATGATAATGGAGAAGATGTGGACCTGGATAAAGAAGCGGATGTACCCTCAGCTATTAGCCTTCTTAGATTTTTTCTTCAAGAACTTCCAGAGCCAGTTATTCCAGGCAGCTTGCACACACATTTGATGCAACTTTCTCAAGGTAATACTGACTCTTTTTGATTCAGTGTTTTTATTTTATGATTTGAAGAGTAAAACCCAGTATTGAATTGAGATTTGTAGTGGCACTAAGTTTTTGGTGCTCTGTGTGACAACAGTGAAAATACTGCAGTACATTTTGGTTGCAATGTTATCTGTCAGGACTGGAAATGGGATTGAGGTATCTTAACTGCTGTGACAGCAGAATTCTCTTCTATGGCTGTAAATCTAGAGTGAAAATTAGTTTTTTCCTCCCATCTTTGAATAGAACACTGTGGATGGACTTACATATGGATTGTTTTTAGCATGCAAGTCCCCATTTAGTTCCCTTTTGTTAAATATATAGAGAAACTTCATTTAATCTTGCAGCTTATTCTTTACTGTCATTTTTAATGTGTTGAAGTTATTTCAGCAAAATTTAAAGTTAACTGTAGCAAGGAAGTTAAACCACATAAAACCTTAAACAGTGTTTTCAGATGCTAAAATGAGACTTTTGATTTCCTGTCATTGGGTTTTGCCTGTTTGATAGACATATCCCAGTTTTCAGAATTACATCATCAGCTGCATTTGAGGCAGAGGAATTCCTTAAAGAAATGAGGGTGGTAGTAATTGTTGACTCATATGTTAGTTCTAGTCTTCTCCCTCTTCGGGAGTCTTTCCATGTCGTTAGGTCAGGCTTAGTCCTCACAATGACTTCACTATACAGCAAGGTGTGGCCTGTCTGCATCGTTAGGAGCTCATTTCAGGCAGGTGGTTCCTCAAAGGCAGGTGGTTTGGGTAATTGAGGTGTGAATGTGCCCATCCCAGTGAACGTGGCAAGTGTGTATCCCTGCTTTGGTGCAGAGGACTTCAGTTAGAGGTAAGAACGTTCTGCCTTTGAGTCTCTGGTTGATTAGAACTTAAATTTCAGGACGGATTGGTTAGACGAAACATGGAGATGTGTATATTATCACCTTGCTGGGCTCCCTTTGTTTTTAAAAGTCTACATTGTTAAAGTACTTTTTAAAGGTTTTTTTTTTATTTTTTCGTTCTGTTTCCAATGTGCATTTCTAGAGCAAGAACTTTCAATGAAATGTTCATTTTAATGTGTTATATGTTGAGACAACCATTTTCTGTGCTTGGTTGCCTGTATTCAGCTGCTGTAGTCCTTAACTGTGTCTAAGCAAATGAAATCCTGCAGTTCCTGCTTGGTGTTCCTGTAGATGCTCAACAGGGAATTTATTCACTCTTTGCTTTGATATTACGAGCTAGGATGTTTCTGCTCTCTCATCTAGAGAGCCAGAGATGGCTCATCATCTTCAAATGTGCTTTTCCCTCTCTAACTGATCTTAGAAGAGTTTTCAAGTGTATGAGAAAGAAGGGGAAGCCTCTTTCTATCAATTTTTCTCCCATTTTGCTTTCCTGACATTTCTTTTCCTCTATATGGAATTTCTCAGTTAGGTACAAACAGCTGTAAGCTCTTTGAACCTTGCTGCATGTAAGGCTGATGAGGTAACAAATAAACTTTATGGGGAGATATTTTGATGAAGAGTATAATTGAATGGGGTGAGAATGAGGGGGTTTTATGGTCACCCTTTCTCAAATCTGAAATTGAATCAGCAAGTTTCAAGCTTAGCACGTGTCAATATGATTACATTGAGATAGCTTGAATTTATCAGTTAAGTATTATAAAAGCAGGTAGAGTGGTGAGAATGGGATGCTTGTAAAGGGAAAGGTGTCAAAGTAGCTTGTCTGCCAGAAGAGTTTAACTAGATGGAAGTTAACTCACTATCTGGAGCTCTTGTTGCCTCTAGAGCTCTTCTGTGAAGCAGTTTTTATGTTGCAGTGGTAAAACAAAAACATACAGAGTTTGCCCTCTGCAATCAGGAATTTGAGTGGGCATTAATTGGGGAAAACATCCAGAAAGAGTGCGGTGGATAATATTGAACAAATGCAAGTCAGTTTTCACATTTTAGGTTGGGGTTTGACCAAATTAGTTCTACTTTCAGGAGTAAGCAATTGTCAGAGGCAAAAAAGCTGCTCAATATCAAATATGAAAAGATATCTTCTTTCTGACTAAAGTATTTTTATTACTTTTTCAGATTATAATAATGAAGATGAATTTGGAAGAAAGTTGAGGTTCCTTTTGCAGCAGCTTCCACCTGTTAATTACAGTTTGTTAAAGTTTCTGTGTAAATTTTTAGCTAATGTAGCATCTCATCATGAAGAAATTTGGTCAGCAAGTTCTTTAGCTGCAGTCTTTGGCCCGGATGTTTTTCAGTAAGTTAATTATAAAATTTCATTCACTGTTTCTATGGGAATTTGAGTGTCTCTGTAGTTTGAAGTCATTCCTGGGCAGTGAGCAACAGTTAAAAAGTACACAGTATGTTTCAGGTAGGATCTTTTTCTGTTCCCACCCACTCACCCTATTTTGTTGAGACAATTTTTGATGAGATTAAGCAGCTGCTTGTCTCTGAGCTGTGGCGTCAGAAACCACTGTTTTGATTGTTGCATTACTGTATTTATTCTGAGGTTCAAATATTTTAGTGATAGTACGTAAAGCTACTATTTGTAGCAAGAAAACAGTTCCAGAAGGCTGGTAAAGTACCAGCTTATACTGTTGTTTCCTCTTCACAGGAAAATACTTGACTTTTAAATATCCCTCATGAAAACTTAATTGACTAAATAGTTTCTAATTCATCATTTTAAAATATAAAATAGTATAAAGATTTATAAAACAGTATTGTGAAGGCATGCTTAAAGTTTTGTGTGTTCAGAATGGGGATAATGGTGTGAAGTGTAGCAGTCATAGAGACATTCAGAAGTGTTCTTTGGGGAAATGTTGCATTTAGATTTTTAAACTAAAACAGTATTGAAATCTTTAGCATTTACACAGATGTGGAGGATCTGAAAGAACAAGAAATAGTTAGCAGAATAATGGCGGGACTTCTGGAGAACTACTATGAATTTTTTGAAAATGAAGAGGAAGATTTTTCATCTACTAATGATTTAAGCTCAATAACTGAGCAGGTAAGAATATTTTGAATAGCTATATGTTGCCACTTAACTGTCCGTCATACACATTTGTGTTTATGAAAGATTTATTGAACTACAGTGTCTTTAGTATGACTTAGAAGTTTCTTGCAGACTGAAACCTGGCATTTTCTTAATTTTCTTAATGCTTGTGAAATTCTTGCTTTTGTAGTAAGTATAGCTGTGCTGTATTGGAAAAGACATAGTGATATCCTGCTCAACACAGACACTATTATAAACAGCTTTCTAATTACCAATTTAGGAATGAAGGACAGTTTCTTGATCAAATCAAGAACAACTCTGTTGTCGGTTTTGGTCAATAGCATCTCTAGGCGTATCTTACAGGAACATGCAGGGTCTCGAAGTCCACTTGATGATATCAGTGGTGCTTTCCTGTGCCAAAGTTTTGGAATTCTAAGTATTTCTGATTCTAAGACTTGAAAATTTTGTATTTTCTGTAAAGAGGAAAAAGGGTAAAAAATAAGCAGTTGCTAAGGTAGGTAAAAAAGAGTAGTGAATTTTAAAGCCTATCTCACAAACCCCTCCTCTAGCAAAACAGGTAAGGGGCTGTTGGCTGCTTCCTCTTCCCTGCAGTAGACGTTGGTGTGTTGTGTCAGGCGTGGGCATTGGGTTCTGGAGCGAGCAGCGTCAGCTCCTCGAGTAAATGCTGTTGCTCTGTAAAGCTCCGTGCAGGAATATGTCTGGCACTGAGAGCTGCCACAGCCCTGCTGCTTGCAGGGAGCTGCTGAACAAAACTGGGCTGTGACCCCTGCAGCTGGAGGCTGGGGACTGTCACTGAGTTGGGATAACTGCTCTGTAAACCAGAGCTGCTATGTGCTCTCATGCTTTGAAATTGCTGGCTTGGCTGTGCCTTGTTATATGTTTCAGCAAAAGGGTTTCCTAAGCACAAAATCTGTTTGGTGTGTGGTTTTATTTGTTTTTTCCCTTAGTTAGAGGGCTGGTGGGGTGTCCGTTTAATTTCGTGGTGTCTCCACCAGATGTCAACAGTGCACTTCTGTCGGGCTGGTGCGGTGGGGACAGAAGGGCCGCTGTCCCCGCCGGGCACAGCCCCGCTGGCAGCTGCCCCAGTGTGTGGGTGGGCTTGCCTTTGCTTCACTGGCACATCCTCTTGCAATTACAGAGGAAAATCAAGGATAAGTGCATTTCTTGCCTGGAATGTAGTGACATGTAACATGTTGCACTCCTTTTAAAAACTAACAAATATCTTCTCTCTGTCTTCTGTGTAATCTTAAACTTCTGAAGTTTCAATTTTTCTTAATGTAACATTTTTGTTTTACACTCCTGACAGATACTATAAAGCATATTTTCATGAGGCTGCTGCTTTAATTTTTCGGTTTGCAAGGCTGGGAGATCAGTAATCAATTGCAGAGGCACCTTGGGAGTCAAACAGAATCACTTTTTTTCTCTTTACATTTTCATATTTTAGACATAGTTACTTTTTAAAAAATGAAGTTTGCTGTCTTGAGTTGCCACTTGGCTATATTGTTTTGCTTTTGAAATATTTTGCTGTATTTTGCTGCTTCAGTTAAAACATCTGTGTTTGAAAACAAAGAAACAAAAATAGATGAGCACAGATACTTTGTAAGTGTTCAGTCCCAGCTTTGAAGCTTGGGTTCATAGATTTCTGTATTGCCTTCCCTAGGAGGGTTTGAAAATGCTTTTGATACTTGAATAAGGCTACCTGTGGAATAGAGGAGAATTATCTGTGTTAGACGTAGAAGAAGAAAGGTTCTGTAGTTCATGATTTCAGTGTGGTTGAGATTTTATCGTTTCTTCATTCTGCTTGTGTTCATTCATGGCATCAGAGGTGGTTCTTGCTTTTCAGTTTTTGTCCAGTGTTTAAGAGTAGCTTTTTAATGATGTAGAATTTACAGTTTTACATAAAAGCAAGTCTAGTGTGCCTGTTTTTTCCTAAAATTGAAAAACATTCTTCTTCTTCACGTTACTTTCATACTTTTCATGCTTTTTTAATTCCCTGGACCTCTTGAGCAGAACTTTACAATCCATTGACTTTGATTAAATGTTTTTTAGATCAATGATCTCTTGGAAGAAGAGGAAGATGTAAAGCTTGAGCAGTCAGAAGAACTTCCAGAAGACAGCACAGAGAAACCTGTTGAAAGGCCAGCTGTGGTGCATCTAGATATGACAGGGAGTCTCTCAGATTCCAGGAATGTTACAGCATCAACAAGGTAACTTGGTTCTGCCTTGGAGTTTGGATTTAAAGTTTGGATTGGAATTTATTCTGTCAGAGAGAGCAACTGCCAGACTTTCGAGATAAATGTTGATGTCTACAAACTGAAGCTTTAGAAGTAGATACAGTTCTTGTAATAGTAAAATATGTGTTAAAATATCTGTTCACAAATTCAGCAAAGGAGTACCTTTAGAACTCAGGTCAGATTAAGTATGGGCATTTATACAGGGAAAGGTAAAAAGGGTATATTTTAATGAAACTGTAAAGTTAATACCACTTTACAGTTTCATTGAAAAGTAAATTTTACAGGAGAAATAAGAAGAACTTGCATACTGGTAGATCCAAACCTGTTCTATATCATCCTTCCAATGGGAAATCCTGGGACTGTTTCGTGTCACGTGGTGCTGGAGAGCTGTGGGCGGGTTTGCAAAATGTGATGTAGGCAGGAATGTTGGAGAGTGACCCAGCTTTTAAGAGCAATTCTCATAAAAGTGTGTAAACACAAAATCATACTTTCATTTGAGAGCTTATTGGTGCTTGCTTGTAATACACAGATTTATATTTTACTTGTTTGTAGTATGCAAGGTTTTATTTTTAAGTCTGCTTTACTTGTACTTAGAATTCGCATTCAACAGATAGCGAATTTTACCTCTTCCCCTCTACAGCATGTGTTTGGTATGGGCATTGCATGTAAGAACTTGTAGGGAGGAGTGAGGAGGAATCTGTAATAAAAATGTGACTAAAAGCAGAAGAAATGCAGGGAAAATCACAAGTAAGTTATGCCTAAGAATGGGTAGTATCAAAAATATGGATTTTTGGTTGGAATCTGTTCAGCTGCTGGCTGCATACTTCATTCTGCTTCATGGCAAGAAGCTGTAAAATATCAAATGACAGAATCATGATTTGTTTTGTAATTGAAATTATATTTTAATAGTTAATTATCAGTAATAAAGCTTCTTATTTCTAGTTTGAATTAATTTTACAAGAAGTTTCAGTTTAACTATTCACAGGTATTAGGTTATTCTGGAATGTGTAAACACAGCGGTAGTGACAAACTCAATATGTCAGAGTTTAAATTGGGTAGCTTGAAGAGAAACATTTTTACTTGATGTTTAAGGTTAATTAAAATGAATAGGCATTAATTATGGTTGGCATTTTACATAATTTGTGGGGAAGGATAAGGAGGAATCCTTTAGAAGAAGGAGAATTTTGACTGTAAAACCAGAACAACTGCAGGAAGCAGTTAAAAACAATAAAGTGAATGAAAAAGTGCTCTTTAATAAACTTTTAACCACTATAAATATTGTAAATATTTTCCCAAACCTAATGACTTTTATGTATGCATTTAGTGGCCTTTTTTTGGTCTTAGTTTCTTGATGTAAAGTAAAATAATAATTAAGAAAGCAAATGCTAATGCAGGTTTATTTGGATTATTTATCTTTGTCCTGATATAGAGCCTGTGGCAGCTTATACAGGAAGGAGGAGGAGAAGTAGATCTTAAACGTGATTCTTGCATTTCTTTAAGCTGGGGTTTTGTTGTCTTTTTGCTGTTGTTAGATTTTGGGAATCAAATATCTGTGTATTTTGGTCTCTGTGAAGAGTACTAAAAGAGATTGTTTACCTTGATTTGTACAGTGGGGTATCTGACCTTCCTCCTTGTTATTTGGACTATAACTTGCTTCTAGTTTTGCTCACTGCCTTTTTTCTCTACTCATTCTGTTTGTTCTTGCTGAAACCTATGACCTTCTTACACTGCATGGTGTTAATTTGTCTTTGAGTTAGAGATCTTGTGAGAATGTGAATAATCATTAATGCACTTTGGTTTAGTGACTGCTTGAAAATGGTATTTCTAATAAACCTGTGGAGTGATCTTTGAGCCCATTACCCAGCAGGGAGCATTTGTTGCTCACGAGTTGGTGTTGAGCACGTAAAGGAAACTTGTTGTCCTTTACCAGAAGCCTTTTCCCCATGGCTCTTTCCTTTCTGCTGTCCTGACTTTTGGAGTAAAGAATCACGGACTCAGTCTTGCAGCTGAATTTTAAGACATGCTGTTGAAATAAGTACTTTAGAATCCTTCTCTGTCATTATTCCAAATTTTTCATCCGTGAGCCTTGCCAAGAAGCATTTGCTTTAATTGGGCAGTTCGTCTTAAATATTGTCAGTCAGAAGACTAATATAAAAATTCTTTGGTTTTGGAGTTTTCAAAATTATATGTGTAAAAACTGAGATATGACAGGCATATATATACAATTATATAAACAGTTTTCTTTGTTTCTACTAAATGCAGTGACAAGGGCAACATCTTCACTGCTTCTGTGATATTTTTGTTAACCCTTTTGTGATTTAATTAGCTTTGATCAGAGAGAAGTGATAATACTAACACCTGCCAAGGGAGACAAAATGCATGGTATAGCTGACTGAATAGAAGAGCTGCCTACCTTGCTAAACAATATGTTATTATTTTAATGTAGTGCTGTTTTTAGCATCCAAATACTTTTTCCTCTTTCCATCCTGGAAAATCTGTAAACAACACGTTAGCAGAGCTTTCAAGTGTTGATTGGGCAGCTTATTGTCAGGAGTGACCTCATGTTGCAGTCGATTTCTATTTAGACTGCAGGGTTTAGTGCAGCACTCCAGAGGTGCCGCTCACAGGCAGCCCCCGGAGCACAGCCAGCAGCATGCACAGCCAGCAGCCCACAGCACGCTTTGCTGGCTTCCAAATGAAGCATTTTTACATGAAGTGCTCTTTTGGGATAGCAAAAATAATCAGAATGGCCTGCAAAGTTCTGCTGCACAGGTAAATATATGAAAGAAAATGTTGGTTTTATATGATTGCAAGTAAGGCTTTAACTTCAAAATTATGTGAGATTAAACGTGGTTTGGAGATACTAAATGAAATAATATCACAACTGATTATTTAATGGGAAATAAGAATCTGTGTGTGGTCAGGAAATTACCAAGGAAAACTTGGACATGTTTTATCTCCAGTTAATGTATTTTTCTACTCAAGGTACGTTTTTACCAGGACCGTTTCTGGATAGGGAGCCAGTGCTGGAGGGATTCTCAGAAGGGAGTTAGCATTATGAAACAAAGATGTTTACCTTTCTGTGTCTTGCTGTGTCATGCTGCATTAAGGCTCTGTCTGGCATTACAAATTGCAGCTTTTAAAAAGTATCCTTGAACTGTAGTGGGAGGGCTCAGAAGTTCTAATGAATGGCTTTTCACCTAAGATTGTCACATTTGTTTCACAAAGTGCTTAATTGCTATAATGATTTGTTGAAGATGTAAGATATTCTTCATGTAGTAAGAGGATTCTTTAGGCTTTGTAATACTGCTGATTTATGCACAGGTTTTGCTGAGTACCTCTAATGCTCCCAAAGGTGTTAAGTAAAAGCAGCGGAGAACTAGCCTGTGCTGGGGGTTGAAGGTTACACACTGGGGTGGAAAATTTTGTTCTGAACCATGTCTGAAATCATCTGGATTCTTTGGAGATGAGTTTGATTCTCCCTATTCTTGACACATTTCCTCATTGTCTCAAGTGGTAGAATAAAATGATTTCAAGTCATCACAGTTTCCTATAAATAGTGTTTGTACTTGTGCCCTTGACTGAGTTTTTCTTGCTCTCTTTTTCAATTAGGGTGTTGCAGTGTTCTGTGCTCTAATTGCCTCATTTTTTTTCTCCCAATTTGTCCAAGGAGTG
Source organism: Pseudopodoces humilis (assembly GCF_049639895.1). Lineage (NCBI taxonomy): Eukaryota > Metazoa > Chordata > Aves > Passeriformes > Paridae > Pseudopodoces > Pseudopodoces humilis. Next base: position 7,924,186 of record NC_142216.1, read on the forward strand.
ACTTTTTTAATAGTAAATCAATTTCAATCTACACAATTGTGTATTTGTACCTTTAGAATACAAGCATATCTTTTATAATGCAACTTCTGTAGAACTTACTGAGATGGTTACTTAAAAACTACATTTTTATATTTTGAAGTATTACTGTATTTTTTTTTCCAAGATTGTGCTTATTTTCTCTTACCTTGTTCATGAAGCTAAATTTGTAGCTTCGTATTTTCATTTTTTATTTCAAGTATTGTTAATGTAAAGTATGTTTATCAGAAAACAGACTTCATACAGGTTGTAGGGTTATGCTGAACTTCTGTTCATGGAAATACAAATGAAATGTAAATATCCTAAGCTGCAAACTACCTCCTGCCTTTTTTTTGTTTGTAAGAAAAATACAGAATGTCAGCTTGTTCCCCCTCAGCTATTTGATCTGCAGCTTTGAAATCAGTGGCTACAAGATCTGGCTTCTATGTCAGGTTCTAATTTCCCAAGGCTATGTCTGTTTTGAAATAGTAGTTGAGTGCTGCCTGTTCTGTCAATGCATTTGGAATAGATCAGGTTTGGCTTTTCACCAGACAAACACACAGAAATCATAAGATGAACTAGATTTGTCAGCCAGTTTCCATTTAAAAAAAAAAAGGGAAGAAAAGAAATTAAAAACATCTATGAGCACCTGCTTGTTCACTTGTGCCATATGGGGTTTAAATGCTATGCACTCTGCTCTTGCCCAGTACAAGGTATCTAACACAAACTGGTATAGTTATTTTTAAATAAATACTTTCACCACTTTCTTCATCAGCTTATGTTTAATTGAAAGCCCTTTATTTCTTGTGTTTCGTCTACTTGGAGGAAGGAAGGAAAGTCTGCTTGAGGTGATTTTTCTCTCTGGTGGTGGAATTACTAATAAACATCATAAGTTCGAACCAAGGTATTCTCTGCTATGTTGAAACTATTCTTGGGTAAACAGAGAGACTGTCTGCATTTTTAGTGCAAGCAAGGCTCATAGCAGTTAAAACTGATAAGACACCTCACAGAGGTCATAACTTGCTCAGTTCTCCAGAGGAGTGACAAACTCCCTTGTATTTCAGGGCTTACCTTACGCATTCATTAAAATAATATTTTAAATCAACTTTGGCAACAGTATTGTTGCATGGTAAAGAGTAGAATAAAACCTTTTTCAGCTTTTTGAGCTTGGTTATCTGTAATAGAAAGAAAAAGCCTTTTTTTACCTCTCTCCCTGCCTCCAAGTTAAGCTGAAATTAATATTAACTTTTTTCTGAGTGAGATGTGTGTGTGTGTTGCAACTCACGGCTGTTTATAGTAGATTTCTCATCTTTTATTCTCTACTGTCACTTTATCTAAAGTTTTAAATATTCTGTTTATAATAAAATTTAAACCTTATTAATGAAAAATTGTAAAGGGACCACACATATGAATTAACTGATCTCCACCCTCCCACCCCTTCTCAAGGAGTTTATCATTCTAGGCTGAAGTGGCTTTGCCTGGAAATTTCCAGATGCTTTATAAAAGTCAGGCTCCTGTCTCAAAATCTGCCGTCTACTTGAAATGTTGTAGCTGTTCTCAGAGAGTTGTTGACCTGTTGAGCATTGCAGAACAAAATTTTGCAACAGTGAGAAGAACCTGTGGAGGAAGGCAGAGTTATTTGGAATTTGCTTTAGGCAGCAAGGTTAAAATCTGCATTATTAAGCAAGGTGTCAGGAAATGCTTGACTACAAAATGATTAGTATTTCCCATGGGAAAGACCGTACATCTGAGAGCTTGGAGTTTCATAACACAATATTGGCTCTTGAGAGACAGAAATATGCATTGCTGCTTCTATATCTTTCTGCCTTGTGATGGTGCTCCTTTTAGATTTTGTCATTTAAATAATAAAGGACTGCAAATCAGGGTGTTCCTTACAGGTTTGTTCTACTTCTGTTAGCTGCATCATATGCAATATTTAACTATTTTTTAGGTTGCATTCTGCTGACTTCAAGACTTCTATTTAGTGTGATAAGTTTTTGCATTGTATTAACTTTTTCTTTCTTTATTGCAGTGCTCATATCTCTCCCATAAGTATCTTGCCAGCCTCTGCAGAGTAAGTATAAAGAAAATATAAAATGTTTTAATTGTGCTTTTACTAGAACATGCATAGAAGTTATGTAGCCTTTAAAAAAAATGCAGTAGATTTGATTACATTTATGAAGGAACATATTTTAGTATGAGGGATTTCACTGGTGACATTTAACACTAACACAGGAAATACCAAATGCCTGTCAGTGTTGTTGACTGCAGGAGTGTGACAGTAGAGTGTGCTTGCATCCAGAATCCAAAACTTTGGTTTTACACTTAGATACATCATACGTTTTTTACTTAACCTTACAATAGCATTCATATTGTAATTTTAGCACCAGTGATGCTGAGTACAGTTCAGTGGAATTCTTTGTACAAATGTGGAAGAAAAACAAAAGCACAATTTCAGAGTTAAAAGGGGAATAAATAGTTTAAGATTTTTCAGGAGGATTTTTAAAGCTCTCTTGTGTGTTTTAGAGTCCTTTTGTGTATAAGACCTCTTGATGAGCTGCCTGAGAGGCGCTCAGCAGAGTAAGTCTATTTTTAAAGAATAATGTTCTTTTCTTGATGAAATTTTGGGTATATCCTGTGTCCTTCATCAGGTACTTGCTGATTGTCTCTGCTGTTTGTTGGCTTTTGCCTTTTAGGATGACAGCCCTGTTCAGGAGAGGGTGCAGCCACATAAGTGGAACCTGCTCCAGGGTTGGTTCTGACCTGTTACAGACACAGGATTTTACTATAACATTAATATAGAAGGCTTTCATAAGTTTTTGTATATAGTTGTTAAAAAATAGGTTGGTTATTGTAATGTGTCGATTACTCTTAAAATACTGTTGATAAACTTCATAATACTTTATGTAAATCATCTGGATTCAAAAATAGTAAGTATAGTAATTTCCACTGCCATTTTGGAAAAGTTAGTCCTTTTGCCTTGAAGTACTGCCATCAAAGATTCCTGTCATGTAAAGTTTATCTTGGCCTTTTTGTGTAATCAATCAATGCAAAAGTAGAGTTCTTAATAGGACTTTCCTGTCTTTTTTTCTTTTTAGCATTTTAGAAAGAACAATCAGAGCAGCTGTGGAACAGCATCTTTTCGACCTGCAGAGCAGCTTAGATAACGATCTGAAACATATACAGCAACAACGACTGGGCTGTAACAATGAAACTAAAAATCCCAGTGGGGATGAGGAAGGATCTAACAACCAGTAAGATTTTCTTGTGTCTGTAATGAATTCTCTAGGATTGTATATCTTAATTCTTCCAAAGAAACCTATCCAAGTCCCCCACCTCATCCCAAAAGTTATGACTTTCTGTTGACTTCAGTTTTATCTATTTTAAAATTAATCAACTTCTATCAGATGCCAGTAATCAATAGCTCTTGAAGCAAATATTTTAAATTGATCTTGTAGCTAAAAATGCCATGAAATCTTACCTGCTCTACTGCTGACTTCTGTGCAAGTAGCACAGGAACTTAAATTTACTCAAGTAAAACTTCCATTCTTATCTCATGGATGTGAGTTACAACAAAATTGTAATGTATTAAAGCTATTTTTCAGTTTCATAACTCTGTCATAGCAATTTTATTGCTTTGGCTGCCAGTGGGAATAAAACAGCCAAAAATGGATATAATGACCAATGTGGGTCTATTTGCATGGAATTCAACCTTATTTGATCAGATTTTATTTTTTTTTGTAAATAAGGACAGATTCCGAGTGTAGTGATTGCCATGGAAGCATTTGGAAGCCGGTACATTTTGGTGCTTCATTAAAAATAAGTAGTCATGATTAACACCCAGACTTCAAAAATGTGTTGTTAAGATTTCAGTACCTAAAATTCTTAGTTGCTGAGAGTGGAATACGTGAACAGAGCCTGAAATGCATGAAGTGTTCAGCAACTCAAATGCTCTTTTCTAAATTGTTCAATCTTCAGTGGTTTTAGAAGACAGGAATAAAGTTTGCAGTGGATCATAAAAGTAATAATCATTGCTGGTAATGATCAATTAAATCCGAGTTTTAGTGCTAAAGATTCAATGTCTTTGAAGTAATTTGTAGGTGGGTAATTGCCTCACAGCCCTGTAGCAGCTGAATTCCTTCAGTCCCAGTGTAAGTGCTGTAAAGGTTGGCTGATCTCAGAGGGGGAGGCTCCAAGTGCCATCACTGCCGGTTTGAAACCAGTATCCTCCTCTGGCACAGGAACTATTCCAAATGCTTCTGATCATCATTCCACTGTGGATTAACTGTAAGAGAGGATACATGATATCGTTCTTCAAGGGGGTGTCTGGGTTCTTTAAAGCAGCAGTCTGTGAACAAGGCAAATACACAGTTAAATTAAGAACTAAAAAAAGCAATGATCCAGTACCAATTTCTTAGTACTAAATGGCTGGAATGAAGAAAAGAAGAGTTAAAATGATAATTTTCAATCCATCCTGTGTATTATCTCTATATCTGATGGAAAAGGAGCTTTCTTAACATAGTTTGGAATTCTTTTTGAGGAGAAGGAAGGCAAAGAAATCAAAGGCTTGTGATGAATGACAGAGTCATGTGGTAATGGGGTGGTGGCACATAAAAAATATATGTGAATACAAATATGGTGTCAATTAGTTTTAAACTGTCTGTAATGTTACATGCCTTAAGTTGAAGTCTTGGCAGATTAAATGTTAGGAATAATGGGATTTCTCACTCGAGGGGAACAGTAGCTATAAACTAACTGGCTGTGGTTACTGAGAGGAGTGTATCCACAGCAGTGTCACTGAGTCACTGTAGTTTCAGGATGTCATTGCTTCTGGCTGTTGTTTTAATTTCTTAGGTTGGTGTGGTAAGTGTGGGGTGTATGCCTGGCCCTTCAGACAAGAACCAAATAAATACATTTTAATATGTCTATCATGTATGGATGTACAAAACATCACATAAGTAATTAATTTTTGTCTACAGGTTAGAATTAATTCTGTTCAAAAAAAAACCCAAACAAAAAACATCCTGATGTTTGATTATGTTTAAGAGGAAGGGGGAAAAAAGTGTTCTGTTTCTACTTTTTTTCTTTTGAAGGTTTCTAAAGTCTTTCTGTTTGTATCTTTAGGAACGATGTTATTGAAGATAATGACACTGGTAGCAGTGAAAACACAGGAGGTTGCTCTGAAGTATTGGTTTGCACTGATTTAGACAGTGAAGCTGTGAAACATGATACTATAACTGAGGAAGAAGAAAGCATTCAGGTGAGAGGAAGAGTCTTCTGAATCTCAAATCATAAGTTGCTCCAACTTTAGTGCTCTAGAGATCCAAGTTTCCTCAGAGCTCTGATGATTACATGGTGCTCTTGCTATGTGCAGTCAGGTGTCTTCCTTGCTGTGCCACACACACTGAGAAATTTTTGTGTATTTTGGTATGACTTATTTGGACCCTCTCTGATATTTTGCCATTCTTCTTTCACAGATACCAGCCCTTCCTTCTGCTGAGGTAAGTCGGTGTGTGAGGCGGCACTGGTTAGTACAGCATCTGTGTTAGTAAAGGCTTTCTGAGGAGCAGAAGCTGTAGAGCTGAGATTGCAGCATAGCCCACAATCACCTTGCATGGATCAGGAAGGGGTAGCAGTCACCTTGAGACTTTACGTCTTCTTGGCTGTGCTTATGCTAGGAAGGTGTGGTTTATCTAATTACAGCCTTTCCTCTCAGTTTCTAGTTCTGTGGTAGGCAGAGATGTCCTGTTCTTTTCAGCACATCTTTATCCCTTCCCTAGTTGATGCAATCAAGGAATTTGTAAAATATGTGCTGACAAAAATGAAATCAAGGGTAACAGTGAAGTGTAAGAGAGGAGAGTATTCATCCACTCTGTATCAAGTAGCACATATGCAGCTGTTAGATAAGCCCTTCTAATGAAAAGAATCAAATCTATAGTTCCTTTTTTTTTGCTAACACTTCTGCTGTTACGAATCTGAATGGTGAATTCTGTGGGTGGAGAGGTTTGTTACATGTGTAGAGAAGTTTCTGCAATGGTTTTCAGCTTTTTGCCTCTGAGCCCATAAATCTTCCTGAGGGTTTCCTGAAAGATAACCAGATAAGCAAACCTATTGTTAGTAGACTTCAATTAAACTAGAAGAATTTAATGGGTCTTTAAACTTGAAAAGATGGGAATGGGTGTCTTAGCATAGTGAAACTGAGTCATCTGGAATCTGTATTTTTATTAAAACAAAATGTTTCTGTAGTGCTTTTCACTATTGTGAGGTGTTTTGTTCTTGGACTTCTGTTTGCTTTTGGGGATCCCAAATAACTCTCTTGAATCAGCTAGCAAGCCAGATTTTCCAGTTGTTCCCACAAACTAGCCTATTGTTTTGGAATCCCATTCTGTAAATTAATTTTCACAGAATGTATTCATTGTCCTGGTTCTTTCCTCATGCTTTAATGCCAAAACTTGTTCTAAAAAAATAATTGGATTGTTATCCTGTAGCACAAAATGCATGAAACATAGTGTTGGATATAAAGGGGGAACATGATGCTTGGGAGTGCACAATAGAAATACTTTTGTTGTCACACCTGATGTCATTCTTGGCCATTTTTGCTTTTTGATAGACTTCTGTCCATGGCTGTCAGTCACATTTTGGCATGAAGTTTTTGGGGTTTTTTTCAATGTTAGTTTTTGCCATCTTCTTAATACACTGTTTCAAATGTTATTAGTTTTACCTTTTGGGGAGAGGTTGAAGGGAAATGTGGTGATTCTCTTGTGTGGAAGGAGTTTGACAGGAGCATGTAGGGTTGTAGGAAAAGAAAGCTCTGCACGCGAGTTCTCCTGTTGGCCTGAAATGGAAATAGAAGCAGCTGTTTCCACAGCTCCAGTAAGTGTCACTATGCAAGACTTATACAGCTCATCTCCAGGGTGGAAATTATCTGCTGGAGTATGGCAAATGCACTGTAATTAAAAATTGTTTCCCCAAATTGGAATTTGACTTAAGCACTGAAATAATGTCAACAGAAGAATGGTGTTTTTTCTGATAAGGGTGTAAGTTGCTGTAAGCAGCATAAAACTGGCAGTTGTTGATGTGTTTGAACTCTCCTGGTAACTTCATATTATATTCAGACATGTAAAAATAATTTTGTGAGAATTCTTGAAGTCTAAAACCAAATGACATGTTTTATATTTCAAATTTCTTGTATTTCCCCAAATAAGACACTTTTCTGAAGAAATCAAGTACTTTGGCATAAATACTTCCAGTGAACAAAGTGGTGACACAGATTCATCTAAACTTGTTTTGTGAGATGGTGTCATAGAACTGACAGCACTTCTTCATCTCCTTCCAATTCTGTTGCTGCTTTATTTAGTAACAGGGATTAGTAGCTCCTTTAAAAAGTTTGTCAGACTTGTTTAATTTCATGTATGCTGGGCACAACTGTTTTTGAGATTAGGATGTACAAACTGCCATGATTTTAGTCACCCCAAACTTCATGTCACGAGTGACAATTTTAGGTACCACTTTTATTGAAGAAATAATAAAAAATGTTTTGTCTGAAGGTGGAAAGTCATTGCCTGACTTCTGGTGATTAAAACACCTGGTCGCTGGCCTTGCGATGTGAAAATGTCACATAGTTAAAAAGCATGATTTCCATTCCCATACACAAGAAGCTTTTAGTTCTTGAGGGGGTTTTGTGGTCAGAGATGATTATGGAAATGTTTTCTGTTGAGAGAGCCATTCCCAAATGTCTCTAAACATACTTTTTCCCAACAGACTGCAGACATATTATTGAAACCATGTGATGAAGATGTTGATGGAGAAAATAATAGTGAAAGGTTTGTTTTTTTCTGTAGTCATACAAACTTACATGATTAACCTACAGCTTTTTTTTGTGAACAACCCTATGTTCTGGGCAAGAGAAACAGAAGAATAAAAATCTATTCTCTTTAAAATATTTTGGCACATTTTATTGTTTTTAATGATTGAAGAATTAATGTTAGGAACAGTGACTAGCCAGAAAGCTTTGTTAATTTGCAGCTTTATTCAGCACTGATTGAAATTTCAACTTTATTCAGTTGAGTTTTAAAATATTTCCTCTCAATTTGAGAATAAAGGTCTGAACTGTTTTTATTTCCAGCTTTGTTCAAGTCTAGTTGTTTACATGCTATTTGAAAACTTGAACTTGAAATCCAATGCGAGGATCAGAGTGTGGAAAAAAAGTAATATAACTTTTATCCCCCCAGAGTTTTAATTATTGCCTTAAGTAAATACATTGCCTGGCTGCTAAAACTGCATGGGGTAAAAAAAATATAAGGGGAATGTATTGTGTTTACTGTCCATTTAAATGATGATGTCCATTTAAAATGATAATGAGGTCTGTGTCTTCTCTTTAGGGAAAATATTATATTGCTTGATGGCAATGATAGAATATCTTCAGAGGCATTTCTGGTAAGAAATATTTAATTTATATACAGATACACAGTATCTTATAAGAAACACAAATGTGAAGTAACGTAATAAATTTAGCTTTTAATATCTTACCGTGGTTGGTGCTGCAAGGCTTGCAAGACCTTTCTTAGAGAGCTTATGTCACTTCACAAAAACTTAGGGCAGCACAGCAAGTTTATACTTACACATCTCATTTAAGAAATGTTTTGTAATATAAATAATTGACTGTTGTTGGGGTGTCTCTATTTGTAATTCCTTGAGTTTGGGAAGATTTAAATTTTTTTCCTTAAAATTTCTAGAAGTGCTCAAACTGATTAAGTACCTGTTTTCCAGCTGCTAAGTAATAATAAAATTGTTCTGTCCTTTAAATACAGGATTCAAGTAGCAAGACTTGTGATCTTAATGCAAACACTGATTCAGAGGTGTTGGGGGATGGCAGCGTTAATATTCCCGAGGAAGCTCCAGGTGTCCAAGTACCTCATCTGGATCTGAAGAATGTATCTGATGGTGACAAATGGGAAGGTAATTTTCACTCTTTAGCTCACAGTATAGTTAGGGAGGAGTGATAAAGAAAACAATTTACAAAGTAGAAACATCAGACAACATGTTCCTGTACATGTGGTAAGATCAACCAAGTTATTACATAGGTCTCATCTTGTTTCAGAACCATCTGCAACTTAATTAAGTACTTTAAAAAAATACAAGGAAAAACTAAAGAAAGAAAGCAAAAAAAGTCCAATTTTCATTCTAGGTGGCATGTTTTATTTTGTTGGGGTTTTTTTTCTTTATTAAAGTTCCATGACCCTGGGTATCTCATCAAAGTCTTTAAAAACACTTTGTCTAATTGTATTATTTAGTTAAAATTCTTATTATGTCTTGTTTGTCTTTGTTTTATTAAATGGAAACTATTGAATTAGCTGAATTTGACTTAAAATCACTAACCTGCCAAACACAGCAGTTCATATTTCAGTTTTTCTGAAAAAAATCTGTCAGTTGTTTTGGTTTCCATGTCACTGGACAACTTGAAGCAGCTCTAAATTTTCAAATAAAGGGTGAAGTTGCAGATGGATATTTTTCTGTGTCCCTTCTCCTTCCACAGTTTGCATTTTAGGAAAAGGAAAATATTTGTAACTGTTTTCTCTCAGACAGGATTCCCTATGTTTGTGACCTTATTCTTCACTGGCTTCCAGGGTTAGCAATCCCCTGAGCTTGTGACTTGACTGAATTTCATTGTTCAAATGTCTGGTTATAACTGTTAAGACTTTTGTTTTACTTAAAACAACCATTAGCCCTTTGTAACCAGAGTAAAACACTCTTGTCAATACCTTCTTTTCAAAATACTTCTCTATTTATGTCTTCTTTATATCATGTTTCCTCTGCCTGGTGTTGATATTTGGAGTCATCACACCTTAAAAAATGCAAGTGATCTAAGCTGCTAAACCACTGTGAGCTGTCACAGTGCAGTGGCCACAGGCCACTCGTTTCTGGCTTGGAAAACTTGCAGTGCAGCTTGATAGATGTAGTGCAGGTAAACTGTGCAGGGACAGGGTTTTAACTTTCAGCAGGCTCTTCCAGAATGACAGCTGTTCCTTGAGATGCCTTTTAAGTGTCACAGTGAAACCTTAGCAAGACACTGGTAACAAGGAATCACTGCCCTCAAGTTGTGGTTTCAGTGTTAGAAATGTTAAAATGAGGGAAGAGAAGCTGGAATGTGTGTCCTGTAACAGTGCAGCTTAGAGCTGTCACACATCAGCACATACAGCTTTGTCCTGAAGCTCAAGGGGTGAGAACCACTTGTTAATTTATCACTGCTCTTGACTATCTTGCCTTCATGAGTCCACACTTCCCTTTTAACCCTTTTGCAAGTAATGAGGTTTGCAACTTGTGATTGGCTTAATTTGTTTTGTTTTATGCGGTATTTGTTGGTTGGTGCTCTTGACCCCTAGCAAACTACACATTCAGAGTGTGTCATGGCACAGAGAAGTCAAATTGCAGGCACCCAAAGACACTGAGTCTAGATTTTCATTCTTGTTGCCCAAGTTAAGAGCAGTCTAAAGCTAAAAAGGCCATAAAAATTCTGCTTATGTTTTCAGTCTTTTATTTAGTTTAATTGCTTACTTGCACATTACATTTTATTGCATCCTCTATTTGTGTTAAGATGACTTAATACGTATTCTCAGAAGATTTGTGGCGTCCATTTTCATTATTTCCTTAAATCTGCTCATTAAATTGCTTTTGGTTTTACTTCCCCAAATAACTTTATGACCTTTGTTTTGAAAATAAAGCAGCATATCTGCTTATAAATTTATATTATAACTTCCTGGTATTAAATCATGTTCTTTGCAATAGGTCTTATTTCACTGTGAAGTATTTGAACGGTGACTATTCTTCAGTCCTGTTTAGGATGGTTATTAGGAGCTCAGCCTTCCAAGGCACTGCAAGTCCTTGTGGCATTACATTGAAGTAGAGTGACTTTGTTAAGAAGTCTGTACTAGTCAAAATTCAGTTACAAGATTTGGGTTATTAAAGCTAATCTAATAGAAAACTCCAATGCCTGTATGCAACAGAGTTCTTGAAAATCAACATCAAATGCTTGCTGGCCCAAGGCAAAAATGCAGAATGGTTGATTTATATTTCTGAATATTTTTTCTGCATTTGCCCTGCTTTTTGGAAATCACCGCCATCTGTAGTATATTTACGAGCTCTGAGCAAAAACACTGGAGCTTGTCTTTTGTTCATGTGAGGATGCATGAGTCTCTTATCAAACTGCAGTAAGTCTTTACTATTCCTCTACCAGTTCTTTGTAAACCTTTCAAGTAAAAAGTTCAAATTGGCTGAGGACTGAGCATCCTTACCTGCCATGGGAATTGCTTGGAAGCTGAGAATGCTCAGGGCCTGGTCCAAAAAGATGGGATGTTTTTCCCTGGTACTGTATCTTCCTGCTTTACATGTTATGTATAGTTTGTTCTGACTGTGCTGTGTGTTCACTTCAGTATTTTTGCCATTCTTTTTCATTTTATTAGCGCCATGCCCTATCACTTTCCCCCTCATTGATTTCAAAACAATGCATCTGCAGAGAGAAGGGGAGGGTAAGTATGGTTCGCCATACGTTCAGTTATCTGCCTTTTGATAGTTGATGGTTTGCTTTCTAACTAACCCTTCACCTGCTGTCCCTTATATCTTGGGAATATTCTGATCTGCAGTTATTTTGTTGATTCAAAAAGGTCCCTTTCTTGAATCTTGTACTGTGCAAACAGGCAAGATCACAGCTGAAAAACAAAAAAATTCCCAATCATACTTAGTAAATGTGCAGTGGAAAGCAGGTACAAGGGTTATTTTTTTTTAAAGATTACTTTGTGGGTTTTATTGTTGTTCTGCACACTTTGAACCCAGTTTTCAAATTTCTGATTTGAACTAGCAAAAAAACAGGCAACTCTGAAAGGAAAAGAGGGGTGGGATTTTAAATTAAAGGAATTGAAAGGCTATGTCAGCTTTTTATTTAGGCAGCAAGAAACCCATGTCAAAGAATTATGAGGGATGTTAATAAGGAGCTTTTCATAGGGATTTGAAAAAATTGATTGTTTTGGAATCTCCTTCCTAAAAAATCACCTTCCACAAATTAAGAAATCTCTTTTTCTCAGTGGTGTCAAGATTGATTTTGTCATAAAACCCAAAACCACTCCTTGAAAAAGACTTAAGCAAATGGGCATTGTACCTAAAGAAGTACTGTCAGACTTATCTTCTTCAAAACCAAGAGGACAACCTTTCGAAGTACATGTCTACGTTATAAAAACTATTTTCCACAGCAAAATACTGCAATGGACAATAAACATATTCTTCATATTTTCCATTTATGATATATAAATGAGGCTCTTTTATACTGTTGAACTGCTCAGAAATGCATACTCCCAAGATACACTTTGAAAAAGGGATCCTAGTGTGCATACTTCATTTCAGTACCTTTTTCTTTCAGTTTTATGACAGAATTTGTAGCTTTCTGATGTATTTCACTGTTTTTATTCACTTTGTGTATGACACCACATCCTCTAGAGCATACAAGACTAAGCATTGGGTTCGCATTTTTGTTTCGACTCTTTTTTTATAGTTCTGTTAACAGAAAAGTACCATTTTGTGTCTTTTTTTTATCTTCTAGATCCATTTCCTGCCTTCAAGTCTTGGCAGGAGGACAGTGAATCTGGTGAAGCTCAGCTTTCCCCACAGGCTGGAAGGATGACTAACCATCCATTGGAAGAGGACTGTCATCCCATATTGTCACATCGGAGTTTGGATTTTGGGCAAAGCCAGCGTTTTTTACACGATCCAGAAACGTTAGACTCTTCATCCAAAGCACTTTCTTTTGTTAGGTGTGTATTTTAATGCAGTCTGGTAGGCAGGAAGTGTTATTGGCAGGATGAAAATACAGCTGTTTGAGATTGCTGCGGGTTTTCATGATCTGCATGAACTGAAGACCAAGGTCAGACTTAGCACTATGTGGCCATTTGACTACTCTGGAGTGAGTCAGAGCAGAGGTTCAGCTGGGGTGGGATTGTGTCTCTCCAAGTGGCCACTGACAGATGCTGAGGGAAAGAGGATAAAAATAGGACAAGATTGCAGAGCTTTCCCTGGCATTTGGTCAGGGCTTCAGACAAATGGCACTTCCTGGGCTGAAAGTAGTATTTATATCCTTTGTTTACCAGGCTTTGCTAGGCTCTGATCTGTGATTTTATGTAAGCTCTGGCTTTTTTTTCTTGTGTTTTTTTAACCTAGTTTATTAAAGCAGAGTTGTCACTAAAGTTGCAGGTTATTTGTATGAACTGCTGGGCAGTGTGACTCTCTAAATCTGTAAGTAACCTGTGACCTATACTGTCTGCTAGTGTTACTGGGAAAGGGATGTTGAGAATTTTCATGCTTTAGCTCTTTAGGGTAGAGATAATCTCATAAAAATGAAAAAACCTGAACCAGGAGATTGGAACAAATTTAGAGTTTCTAGTTGTATTTCTCACAGATTTATTGATGGAAAAACATCCTTGTGCAAGTTTTCTTCAATTAGCCACAGAAGATATTTAACAAGTGCTGTTAAAATTACGTAGAAGACTGATCTGCAGAAAATTGCTGATGATAATAGCTCTTCTCCTCTTTCTCAAACTAATAAGGGTCTGTTCTAGTAAATTATTAGATTAGTGTTGCTAATATCTTGAAGTACATAGATGTTACTGGCTGTGTTGAGGGATGTTTCAGGCACCTTGTATAGTAAGTGTTCTGGAAAATTCTTATGTCAGTCTTGAAACAAAACTGCTTTGCAAGAGCAGCAAATGTCAAGGAACTGTGTGAAAGATTATATAAAACCAAAACCACATACTTTAGAATTTAGAATATTAATGAAATTTATATTATAAATATATATTTATATTATAATGAATATTAATGAAATTTAAGAAATTTATCAGTAAGACTAACGAATTACGTGGCTACTTTTTGGCTTAAGTATCTCTTCATTTGCCTGGGACAGTTGAGTGAAGCTGATTAATTGCTAAGGATTGTTCAGTGGTATTTTCTAGCCTGGGCTTTGTTCTGTGCCAGTACATGACGAACAACAGTGTATATAATAACTTAGGTAAATAGCCCAGGCATCAGAAAGTTGGTAATTAATGGTACATTACTCTTGAATTTCAAATATGGTTTTTCTGTTATGGGTATTACTGATGTTAGGGAGACAAAAATTACATCGCATCTTGAAGGCAGCAGCTCAATGCAGTTTGAGTAAATAGCTCTGAAAACTTGAAATTAATGGATTAAGAACTGAAGAAAAAATGAAATTATTCATCTCTTACTTAAATACACATGTTTTTTGCACTCATTTAATTATCTAAATGACATTTTGAAAATGTTTTTAAGCAGAACACGAAGAGCATCCTTTAGCTCAAAAGATGACAAAAGGGAAGACAAGACACCTTATCAGCTTGTCAAGAAATTACAGAAAAAAATAAAGCAATTTGAGGAACAGTTTGAAAAAGAGAAAAACAGTAAGGTAGGTTAGCACTTCTGTCTTTGCTCAGGATAAAGGACTGCATGGGAGGATGGGGTGACTCTTGTTGTTCATCACTGAATAACTGTGTTCACGAATGAGAATTTTGTTACACACTGCTGTCTGCAAAAGGGAGCAGAGCAACAGCAATATTAGAAAGTGTGCCAGAATGCCACAGCCAGAGGAGGACAGAGTGACAGTTCTGCTGTGGGACTTAGGGCATTTTAGATGAGATGTGTGGAAAAGCAGAAGTGTCTTACCACTATCTGCTTCAGCTGCTGAAGTTGTTTCAGTTTTATTTTCACATGTGATGTCCTTATTTTGGCACTGAGATCTGATCTGATCTGAGTGGCATTCTTGTAACTGTTCACATTCACCATCACAAATATTACCAAATCTTGAAAGAAGTATTTATAAAGAAGACCTACTGTATTTGTTTTAATATGTAGTTTTTTTGTATTTTTTTCAGCCCTCCTATAGTGATATTGCGGCCAATCCAAAAGTTTTAAAATGGATGACTGAACTTACCAAATTGAGAAAGCAAATAAAAGGTAAGAGATTGCTACACTTTCTCATTCTCTACCAACACAAAGTATCTCCATGACTGAAATGGCTTCTTTGTCAATCATTAAAATTACGCAGCACACAGAAATGTTTCGTTTCTACATTCTGCACTATTCAAAAATCAAATTATTCTTAGGGCTTTAATTCTTTAGGAAAGAAACTTTCCCTGTGCAAATTGGTATGTTCCTGTATTTAGAGTTAAACAAACTGAGAGTGTTATTTCTTTTAAACCTTTGGATTGAGCAATTTTTCCCCATTTCAGATGCGAAGCAGAGGAGCTCAGAGGGAGAATTCATACCTCAAACACGTCCACGAAGTAACACTCTTCCAAAAAGCTTTGGTTCCTCTCTTGACCAAGAGGATGAAGAAAATGAAGATGAGATGCGAGTTGTGCAGAAAGAGAAGAAACCCAGCAAGGAGGCTACACTTGAACTCATTTTGAAAAGATTAAAGGAAAAACGAGTTGAGAGGTGTTTACCAGAAGATATAAAGGTAAGCATAAGGTTATGGATAGGCTCTTCCTTAGAGAATAAGGGGGAAATAGAGCACTGACAGACACTTGGGATACCATTTTATCAACTGCAAGATGCCTCTGGCTAGCAGCCCTTTGCCATGCCATCATATTTCAGACTCAGTGGGCAAATGATCAACAAGAACCATATTTTCTTTCTCTATATTTAAATATTTACAAGTATGTGCTGGCAATATTGAACAGCTTTAAATGGAGGAACTGGGTTGTATGATGTGAACTAATCTAAGTTTGGCTTAGGCATCTGTATAGCGAGTAAAAGTGATTTGTGTTTGATTAAATGCTAATTATTCTTGATAGAAAATGACAAAGGACCATTTGGTAGAAGAGAAAACATCTCTCCAGAAGAGCCTCCTGTATTATGAAAGCCAACATGGACGGCCGGTAATGCTTGGCTTTATTTCAAACTGTGTCCTTGTGTGCACAGACAGCAGTAACTCTCGAGCAATAGTAAGACCAGAATTTAATGCTGGTGTGTGGGGTTCTTCTTTTTCCTTCTCCAAAACACAAAGGTATCTATTGGCCTCCATGTTGCCATCTGAGGAACTTGCTGCACTGACTTCTAAAAAAAAAAAGTATGTATTAATAGGCCCCCTTTTCAGAAATCAGCAGATTATTGGAGTGTGCAAAGTGATGGGTGTCATTTGGTGCCTTATATGTCTGTGAGGCAAAGAGATGTCTTAAAAATAAACAAGATTATTGAATTTCCTGGGAAAAGCCAGAAATGTTATTCTGGATTTCACAGAAACAGAAATGAAAAGACAGTTCCCACCCCTCTTCTCTACAATTCCATCTTTTTCTTTTTTCCCTTTCATTTCTGTAGAACCATTGTCATTGCCAGGCACACATCTTTTTCCTGAGTTCTTGTTCCCTTTTTTGCCTCTTTTCCATGGATATTTAAAGACAGAGGGTTTGCCTGTGCTGAAGCTCCCCTAATTTATAGGAAGTGTTTAAATCTTTTCCCTGAAAAATTTAGGGCATTAAAGTGAGAGAGAATGAAAAAGCACTCACTTATTCCCTTTTATCTGCATAAATTCCCTTTCATAGACACAGTTTAAGGTAGTTTTATATTCCTAGTTGGAATGTTGGTGGCCTGGCAGGAGAAGCACACGGCTTTGTGTTTGCTTGTCTGTGATTGAGTGACCGGTATAATTAATTCTGTGGTTTCTCTGCCTTTAGGTTACTAGAGAAGAAAGACATATTGTGAAGCCACTTTATGACAGATACAGACTTGTAAAACAAATGTTAACTAGAGCAAGCATTACTCCTATTCTTGTGAGTAAAACAAATGCTATTTCTATTTATTTTCCCGCTTTTGAACTGCGAGGCTGCCTTTAGAAGAGCTAGTAACACTGTTCTGTGAAACATCTTTCTTGTGGAACATGTAAGATATTGTTGTCATTGTACTTGGGGCATTTGATTTACTGCTGAGAACAGAGCACTTCCAAGCTGTCTGTGACCTTGATGGCTCTTGGGAATTAAATGGTTCTCTGTGGAAGTGAGTTGTGCTAACTTGCTATGGCTGAGATGTTCCCAAGTGCCTGTGCTAGGTATGGATCCACAGGACATACTGTACATCTAGTCCTTCCCAGAATAGTAACACCAGTTGCAGTGCAGGTTGCTGTCAGCAGAGGCTTGAGTGACGGGACTGCCATCACAACCATTTCATTCCTTCATGCTTCCCCAGAGAGAAGTTACCAGCAGCAGGTTACCAGCATCTGTACAACATCTGTGCTTTTTCACTGTGTTTTCACTTCATTTCCTTCTGAATTTTCTATCCTCTCTCTGTGGTCTTCTAAGAGAAGAGGAAGAAAAGTTTTCATAATGTGCAAGGAAATCGATGTAACCTTGTTTATAGTACCTGTAAAACAGCTGGGGAGTGACAGCCAGCTGATTTTGTTCTGCATGAGCCATAATCCAAGCCTTGTATGTACTGACCCAGACTTTCTGGATGTTGGCTGCTTACCATTTTGGAAGGAAGGGACTGCATAGCTGATGTGAGATAATCTCTTTGCATACAGACAGTTCTTCCCAGACATAGGTAACTGAGCTTACTCAGCAGGAACCTAATCTGCTGTTTACATTGTCACTGACAGTTCTTGGCTCTCCCCTCTAAGCAGGAATGCATTGAGATACAGGGATCAGGTCAAGATTCTGCATTTCTTGTATACATTTTTTTTGGTGGCTCCTTTTAAAGAAAAATATGATTTTCATCACAGTCAAGTTTAAGGGCTTTTATATCAGAATCACTTTCTGCACTCCATAAACCCAGGTTGCTCTTAAGCACTGATATGTTTCTTTGTGTCTGGTGAATCACAGCTTTCTGGTAGTGCCCTTGACTGATTGAGCTCTGTCCCATCTCTCCCCTCAGAAATCTGACTCTTTAGCTGAGATGGATTTTACATTCTGGGTAGCCTTATGACCATGCCATAGTCATTCTGGTTTTTTTGGCTGTGAAATAAAGGGATGGGTGGTAGCCCACCAGAAGGATTTTAAATTCAGGAGAGATGTGAGTAACATGATTCCTAATCTCTGGTGCAGGCAATACCTGTAAAATCTTTTTCACAGGTCTTTGCTTTTAAAAACTCTTAAGAGCTACAAGGAGCTCTCTCTTACTGCCAAGGATTGTTCAGTGATAGCTTCTAAGTAGTCTATATTCAGTGCCAGATATTTCAAGGATGGATATTTAGGTTTGTATGGCAATTGATTCCATATCTCTTACTGTATTCTGGTACACTAATGACATGCATTGAAGCCTGTATGGAAATGTCCAGAGAAGCAGGAGACTATTTTCCTTTCATGAACTAAAGTTTTTGACACGTCATTGTCTGTGTGGATTTTGTGTTTCACCTTTTTCCTGTCCAGAGGCCATCTGTTGAAATTGCTTCTGCTGTCTGGGGATAAGGGTTGAGCAGGACATTATGGCAGGTGTGCAGCAGGGACCTGGACAGCACAGGGACACCTGTTTTAGGCTGGAGTTCAAAGGACTTTGAGGTGGAAACAGGTAGCTCTGATTTCACACTTCCAACTGCGGGGCTTCAGAATGGTCTGGAAAAAGAGCTTGGCAGGATTATTCCCAGTGGATGCCTGTCAGGAGATAAGCAGCTCTGGCCTCTATAACTGTGCTTTGGTAGGAACAAGAATAAATACAGAATTCAGAGCTGTCATTGCACTTTATTAATCTACAAAACATGGAGAGAGTAAATGCTTTTTATTTTAAATCTGGAAAGGAATATTTCAAAACAAATTATAAGCTACAACATTTATTTCTGTGTCAAGGATACCTTGGGTATCTGAGCTTTTTGGATTGTATGGTTATTTTATTTGTGCTCTGTAAGTATATTTGCAGTCTTTTATTCATCTCAAAGAGGAAATATTGGGTGACTTCAATGTAATTCTGACTTCAAATGGCACTTGATGTCTTACCGTACATTTTGAAACAGATCTCCATTTTTTCAGGGATCACCATCAACCAAGAGGCGGGGGCAGATGTTACAGCCCATTATTGAAGGTGAAACTGCCCATTTTTTTGAAGAAATTAAGGTAGGTACAGTGCATTAAAAAAAATATTTCCCAGTATTTGTAACGGGGAAGCAAAATAGATCACATTTGTTTTGAATTTCTGTTTTTACTTTCAGGAAGAAGAGGAGGAAAGTGATGGTTTGTCTACAGACCTGAATGATATCTTAAAAACTGCTGCCCAAACACAGCCTGTTCTAAGCCCAGTTGAAAACTCTGAGTCTGATATTGAAGATGGTCAAGAGAAACTCACCCGGGACCTGAGGCTCTCCAGCACCCGAGCTGCTTCTATGTATGGACAATTAAATGGATAATTTAATTTTAGTAGTTGTAATTATTGTTGTTAGAGTCATGATACTAAATCTGTGATGTTGGGAGGGAGTGACATGTTCAGCACTTCTCGGGAAATGTTTGGATTGAATGAGTGCTCTTTGCTCTGACGTGTCTGACTAAGATCTTTTTGTACTCAGTGAATTATTTAGTATCTTCTAAACCTTCAGCCTTACTTGAGCTGTGTAGACAGCAGAAAATTTATACCCCTTTATTAACTGCTAGTTTGTTCTCAGTATTTCACTTTCAAACTGACAGCATGTTCCTTATGAGCCAGACAAATAAATTATTAGTACAGCCAGCTCAGTTGTTTCTGAGGAATTTAAGTTCTATTGTACGGCAAACATATTTTTCTTTCACTTCAAATTTTTAGGCCTGAATTATTGGAGCAACTGTGGAAAGCCAGAGCTGAGAAAAAGAAGCTGCGTAAGACATTACGAGAATTTGAAGAGGAGTTTTATCAGCAGAATGGAAGGTTTGTTTAGCACAAAACCAGATGCTGGGCTGCAGCCTCATTATGTAGCCAAGTACTTTGAAAGTTGTCAGCTGGAATCTGATCTGTTTTGATCTGCTGTGAATAATCTCCTGAGGGAGATAACTTTGTGTATTTTTAACAGTTCTGTTTTTAAAAAACAACATTTAAAAATACCTACTAAAAAGTATGATTTTTTTATTATAAACCCACCCCTGTTCTGAAACATAGGGCAGGGGAATTTTCCCATCCACCCCTTGTTTCCAGTAGGTCAGTTCTGGCAGTGAATATTTGCTTTACCAGTAAAGGTTTTCATAATTTTTATTCTTCTCCATACTGTTTAGTTCTTATAGGCTTCTTATTTGAATTTGTTTTGTCATGAATTGGATTGCATTGCTGCCCATTGTATTTTCATTTTGCATTTTCATATCTCATGTCATGAAAAAAACTAACAACACTCCTAAGAGGTCACTTTATTGACTTACAAATGCTCTCACTTGACTGTGCCTTCTCCTGTATTTCTCCTGAACTACAAACCCCTGGACCATCGGTCACACAAATTCCAGTAATGTGGCTTTATTGTGCATGTACTGAATTTGGGACAAAACTCCTTTTGACTTTGATAGCAATTAATGAGGTTAATCATATTAATAGATTATTTATTATAGTCCAGTAAGAATAATGCTCTGCTGCAAATTTGTGAGTCAATCTGCTTACAGTGAAAAATGTAGATTGACTTAAATTTGTATTTTTCTGTAGTGTGTACACAGGATCTGAAATTAATCTCTTCGTATCCCATTAGTAAAATTCCCAGGGGTGCTTAGGACAATTACTATTACACAGTGCTGCAGCAGTTGTTCTGAATAAATGCTGCTGGGTTTTCAATTCAGTTTTTTAGGTGATGGCAGTTTTAACTACAATAAATTAAAATATAATATCATTCCTGTTATTG
This sequence comes from Pseudopodoces humilis, assembly GCF_049639895.1. Taxonomy (NCBI): domain Eukaryota; kingdom Metazoa; phylum Chordata; class Aves; order Passeriformes; family Paridae; genus Pseudopodoces; species Pseudopodoces humilis. The sequence goes on from NC_142216.1 coordinate 7,945,028, forward strand.
GTGAACAGGCTGCCAATAATGTTTTCATCTGCCCTAAAATAACTTCCTGTAGCTGCTTTTCCATGTTTGGCTAGCTGCAGGATGGAGGATTTAGTTGAAATTTTGATGTTTTTGTTTTTACAGGAACGTACAGAAAGAAGATCGGGTCCCAATGCTGGATGAGTACAGGGAGTACAAGAAAATCAAAGCCAAACTGAGGCTGTTAGAAGTCCTTATCAGCAAACAAGATTCTTCAAAATCAATTTAAATTATATTCCTCCAACCTGTTGAGTAACATGCTGTTTTCATATACTACCCCTGTACTTACTGGGTGCTTGTGTTCATGTGTCATGCACTGTTGAAAGAATCCAGTTTGTGCACTTTACTGTGGTGCCACTAGGACATGTTTGAAGGGTAAGTAGGTCCTGTCTAGAGAGCAAATAAGGTTTCTGAGTTTGAGACTGCTCTATCCACCTTTAGCAAACACAGTTTCCATCGAAATTTTGTATTCCAGATGCATCCATCCTGTTCCAAAACAACCATAGCTTTTTTTTTTCTTTAGCATTCAAGAACTTTGAAACTTTTGTTATTACCAACCTTTTGCATTGTTGAAGAAATTATTAATACTGTAATGCTACACCGAACTACTCCCTTGCCTAAAAAAAAATCAGCAAATTAAGGGTACAGCTCTTAATTCCTGGAACACTTAAACAGACTGTAATTCCTTTCAAAGGACTGCTGTGGAACAACTTTGATTTTTTGGTGTTCTAAATTGCATGTATACACAGTAATAATTAACGTCTATGGATTTTGCTCTTTAGCAGTCACATTTCCTCCTTGATAAAGATGACAGTGGACAAACCAGAAAGTGACCTTTTCTTAGTGGCTTTTAAACCTTGGAAAACTGAAAAGTTCAATCACATGCTGCCTACAGGACTCATGTCATTGTTGTTCATTTGATCCCTTTTTCAGTTGTTGTTTATCAGCCAGTGGTGATGTAGTGTTTGGGCTGAATTGGATACGGCATCTCCGCTTTCGGAAGATTTGAGGAGCGCAGTGAACACTTTGGTGTTTGGGAAATCTGATGGCACTCAGACTTGTGTGGCTCCACAGAAAGGAGCTGGCTTAGGACAGTTAAAATCCCACTGTACCTGAAATGAGTATGGTGTCAAGGGCTAAAATCAGTGTAGTTAACACGCACCACAGGGAGAACTGTCGGTTTGGAGTGGAAAGATTACTGCTGTTTATCACGGTTTTGTTTTACAGTTGGAGAATAAAATACATTATCTAATCCTTACGATGTAAGCAAAACAGTTTATGGGCCTTGCATGATTTAGCTTCAGAGTTGAATCTAAATAATGTTTTGAGTATCACATCTGCTGTGCTGAATGATGATTTAGGGACTAGCTTTGCTCTGCAGGAGCCATCTGCAGCTGTTTCTGATCTGGCAAAATCAAAATGTTAATTTCAGCTGGTGCTTTCTCAGTTTTTTTTTCTTTTATTTCAGTGTATCGATTTGATTGTGGCAATGTTTTGCATGCACCTACTCTCACTGCATGTTTTTATGACTGGCTAATGTCAACATAGCAATGATTCACTCTGCTTTATGAAAGACCAAAAATGAACTTTCTCACAATGTAAGAAATGGCTCGCACATCAACTCAGAGACTTGCTGTTCTGTCATGGAGCATATAAAATAGGTTGCGAGTAGGATTTTAGTGCTCAGATTTCATTTGTGTACTGTAGTATACTTCTTGGTTTGTTTTACTCTGCTTGTAGGCATGTAATTTTGGAATTCAGAAAAAAAAAAAGCACTAAAACTATTGAGCACTGGTGGTATGCCTTTTTTTCTTTTTCCTTTTTTTTTTAACTGCGAAGTGATCTGGGACCTTAGAGAATTATGAGGTTAAACTAGTCTTGAGACCATTTACCAATTTTATTCTGTTCCATTGTGCAATGTACACTTCAGTTCCTTTTCTATCAGTCTGCAGACACGGGTGTATCCAAACATTGAAACTAATGTGTACTGTATAGTGTTGTACATGAATGTTTGTGTTTTATATACCACATGCAAAATGTCAATATGCACTATTTAAATGTTTTAAATAATATATTCCTCCTTTATAATGCTTAAATCTATATGATTCCAATATTTTTATAAGTGAGTGAGTGATCAGACTGGTTCCAATTCAGAATTAACAGCTGCTTTGTGTTTGTTATGCAGTGTTTGGCTGTTTATTCAGTATAGTAGATAAGCATGGCAACAGTTATGCTGAGTGTGTTTTGTGCCATCCTTGTTGAGCAATAAATAAATGGTAGAACTAGGCATTTTGTGATATAACAGTTTTACTTTGGTAAAAGCAAAACCTATCTATATAGGTTTATAGCATATATCTATATGGATATATAGATATGGAATATATACAACTAAACCAGATATAATTGCATTGCTATGTCTGGTGGTCATTGTATAGACTTTTGTAATAAAAGTACCTTAACCTTTATTGTCTTGTATCTTTGTTTCTCATCATGCTTTGTCCTCCTCTGTCATCTCTTAGAAACGAGTGCTGAGTCCTTTGCAGCTCCTGTTGATAGCTGCAGGGTGTTGTGAGGTGAGTGTCTGGATCATCACGATGTGCCCTGCTGGTGGTTCGGGTGAAACTGCGTTTCCTGGAGCCGTTCTGCCCGTGCCGGCTGTGCGGGAGAGGGGCCCCAGCAGCTCCTGGACTGGCAGCTTGGATCCGTGGTCCTGGCTGGGCTTCAGTTCCTGCTGGGAGTGATGCAGGAGCACGCTGGGAGTCTGGCTCCTTCCTGCCCCAGCAGCAGCCAGGCAGCAGATGGAGCAGGGAGCCACCACTGGGACAATTCATTCACTGCCAGTGAACGCTCCCTCAGCTGAGCATGGCTGTTGTGTCTCTGTATCCATGAGGATCTGTATCCCTGGAATCAGTACTGCAGCAGTCACTGCTCTCTGAGGCCAGGAAACACTGCTCTTGCACACTGCTGTACACACCAGAGGATGCTTTCTCTCTGAACCAAACAGCCTTTATTTCATAGTGTGTTGTGGGTTCATAGAAAGTGATCAAGGTCTTGGAAGCTGATTCTTGTAGTCTGTGAAAATCCACCTCTCTTCAGCCTAAGGTGTGGCAGGGGCTGAAGAACTCCTGAAAGCGAAGACTCTGCTTGTGGATGTGTGGCACTGCAGGTACATGGGAACAAGAAACCGGGAAGTTGAGGGAGCAAGGAAAGGAGATGGAAGGCAGCCTTGGGCATGTTCTTTGGGTTGGGCAGAATAACCTTCCCTCTGATCACATGGCCTTTCTCTGAAAATGGGGGAATTCCATTCCTGGGACATTGGCCTGAAGAATGAACAAGATTCCTACAGGTCTATTGTACAATCCCCTGTTTTTCCTTAATTACATTATTTATTCAGTGAAGCTTGCTGTGACCAGGATGCTAATAAGAAAACAAAATTCCGTCAGAGACTGGTTTAGTGGGAACTGCTGCAAATCAATGTGCATTGAACTAAGATTTTAAGGAGGAAATAACTGTATTGAACAGTATTGGTCAAAATGGAGGAGAAGCATGTTTTTGAGGGTGCAAAAAGCTTGGTTATATTGGGAAGAATTACGACTGGAGAACCAGTTCTGAGACAAGGCAAGTCTAGAGTCTTCCAACCTTTCCCTCTTCAGATTTGTCAGAGCTGTTGTCGCTGTAGGGCACAGAGCTTGCAGGGAAAAGCCAGGCAGGATATGGAGAGGGTGTCCTGTGCCCCAGGGGAGTGGGGTGGGGTTGAGGAGTGCTTGAAAGCTCTTTTGGGAAGTTCTGGGAGAGGAAATGTGTCCAAAGGTTTTGAGGCTCTGTATGAGAGGGCTGACAGCAGGAGGAAAGCTTGGAGATGCCAAAGGTGCCACACACCTGCTTTCTTGCTGTCAGGCTATTGAGTAATCGGGATCAACACATCCTCAGTGACCTATGTGTTCAGGGCCAAGTGTCCTGGGCTACTGCCTGGCAACAAGATCCCTTTGGAGGGGAAGGGAGGAGGGGTTTAGTTGTTAAAGCTGGTCCCTTCAGAAGAGGGTGGATGGATTGGTGTGGCCAGGAGATCATCGTACAGAATCAGTGACCCCTGGTGGGGGTATTGCTTACCCTGTTGGGCTGGAAATCCCCTCCTGGGACCCTTTGAATGCCTCTGCTCCCTTCTCCGTCACCCTGCTCCTCCACACTGGGATTAGACACAGGAAGAATGGAGCCCATGTAGCAGCGTGATAACGCAAGGCATCGGCTTGAAAATACAGCTGCCTGTAGGATTTGTGTAAGATTCAGGGGCTGTGGGGGCTGGGGCTGTGTGTCCTGCAGGAGCCGAGATGTGCAGCAGCAGAACTTGCCTGGCGCAGGGACTGGGGCTGCCCCGGCTTTTCCCGTGGCATCGTCCGGACGGCGCCTGGACGCGTTTTCCTTGTCCTGCAGCCGAGTCCTAGCGATAAACAGCCAGCAGTGACTGCCTGGGAGTGCACATGACTTGTCTCTGGGGCTACGGGAATAAAGGGATTGAGGAATAAAAAGGATCTTCCCGGAATTCCGGCTGGTACAAGGATGAAGCGAAGCGCCCTCTGGTGCCGACAGCTGTGAGGTCCTGAGCCGAGGAGAAGAGACTTGGGGTTTTTCCTGAAAGCTTAAATTTATTCTTTTTTCTCTGAAGGTAACCGATACCTGCGGTAGGAATTGTTGAGAGATAAGCATTAACCTCGGCAGCTGATGCATGAACGGAGCAAGGGCAAAGGGAGCGCGGATGTGAGGGAGCAGGTCCGGGATGCTGCCAGGGCTCGGGATCTGCTCCCCCTGTCACAGCTGGGTCTCAGAGCAGCAGAAGTTGATGTCATTCAGGCATCTGTAGAAGTGCCTGCCCAGAGCCCCAGCAGGGCTGGGCAGTTCTCAGAACAGCACCTGAAAGGTTTGGAGAAATGAGCCAGAAGCAATTGTTGTTATACATTTATTGACAGTCCTGCTCCTCTTGAACAGATATGGAAAAAAAAAAAGAGTGGGGGTGTGTAGTTGGTTTTAATTAAACTGCATGAACAGTCTGTTCCCAGCTGAGCTCAGACACTCTGCTGTGCCCTCTTTCCTGAAGCTCTACTAAATCCTTCCCTCCCTGAGGGCAGCCAGTATAAAAGCATTTAAAATATCTTAAAATCACTGACTTTGTGCAGTTCTGCCTCTCGGATTGTTGCTCAGTGAGGTTCCAGCAAGCACTGAGCTGCCTGAGGATGGGAACAACATCTGCAGGAACAGACTCCCACACCCTGCTGGAATGCTGCACTGGAGATGTCACTCTGAGTCTCTGTCCTCAGAGACTGGATACCCTTGATGAAGTTCCTTCCCTTCCTGTAGATTTGATGACTCCAAATTCAACACCAGAGGGATGTGAAAAAAAAACCAACACGTCTCAAACAAAGCCAGCATGGCTGACTGGGACACCAGTACCACAGTCACTCCTGCAGGAAGAGATACATTTTTGTTTGTTGGGAAAAATGTTCCACATATGGCTGTAAGTAGACTTTCCTTCTGGCCCTTCCAAAAAAGACAGGATATAGAAATACACATTTCTTTTCAGAGTGGAGAGAGATGGCAGGGATTGTTGTGCAGTAGTGTTTACAGACAGCCTGGGGGCTTTTCCCTTTCTTCTTGTAGAAGTGATTTTAAAATAAAAATATGTTGTACAGACACAGACTTACTCCAGATATGGAACTGGAACAAAGACTGCAAGAAACCTTTTTAGCAAAGCAAAGGGAAGTTGCAGTAATATTTCTTCTTGCTGTAGATGCAGCCTGTGACCCAATAGATTGCTGTGAAACTTGTTTGTTTTCCATACATCTGTTTCTGGTTAACGTTTGGGGAAATGTCCAGCTCACAACTTTATACAATTGCTAAAACTCCCTGCTCTCGCCCTGCTGCCAATTCTACTGTTGCAGTGTAGGACCTGGCCTAAAAAAGATTTCATTTTACTTCATGGGTATAATTGGTGATTTATCTTTATTTATAGGTTTAACTTTTGGTATTTCTATGATGTTAAAAATAGTATCCTATGGAAAAATAGACTTTGTAAGTCACAGTAGGGGCAATTGTGACTCCTTTTGTATTCAACTTCCAAAATATAAACAGCAGTTTCTAAGATTATAGGTAAGAATAAAGCCTACCTTTTCCGTAGCACTGTCTCCATTGGTTTGGCTCCAGAGGTTAGGAACAAAGGTAGTTCCTAATTTTGGAGAAGTTTGCACTCTCTGTCCAGAGATCAGCAGATGTATTTACAAATAAAATACAATTAAATTAGGTGTCCCGTCATGAAGGCAGTCCTGAATCAAGGTCAGAACATTTTGCCTCCTTCTGCAGTTAAGAAATAGTTACATTTTTCATAGCTGTTGGCTACAAAACTGTGATTGCCTTCCTCTCTTGCAGCCAGGCTGTCTGTACAGGTCATACCTGGCTAACACTGGGTCTAGGAAAAGGCTGAGTTTAGGGAGGCTCTTTCCCTGTGGTGTTATCCCAGCTGCTTCAATGGAGACAGCTGCCCATGTGCAAATTTTTTTTAAATGAGCTTGGAATTCTCATGACCCATGTTCATGAGGGAGAGGTGATTTTAAACTCTGGAATCTTATAAACAGAATTCTCCCTTTGAGCTCTGTCTTTGCAACTCACCCATGAGAAGGTAAAAGTGAACATTTACGCTGTGCTTAGGAACACTGTGATTCCTGAGTACACAGAAAGGGAATAGAGCCAATACATTTATCCACAGAAGGAAGATGTTGACGGCACATTTACTATATGTTGTAAAGAACTCACCAGGATGCAAGGAAACAGCAATCTGGATAAACATGGGCATCAGACAGCAGCTCTTCCTTTAGCTGGGACCCTTCTGCAGTGCAGACAGTGTTGGAGACAAGGGTAAGGATGGATCCTGGATGAAAGCAGAAGCCAGGGAGACTCCAGTCCAGCTCCCTGCCCTCTTTTCAAGCTGTCATTTTGCACAGGGAAGATTGGATCAGCTTCAAAAGGCCCTTGGTTAGATTTGAAGAACCTGAGCTTTTTGGATGTTTTGTTGTAAGCTGCAAATACGAGACTTTACTAGCCAAACCTTCTGTGTTTGTGCTGTGGCAGTTCTGGGTTTGTGCTGTGCCACGCACCACACACACTCCAGTTTTACTGTGCCAGCTCCGCTGTGCTCCAGCAGTTCCCTGCTCTGCCAGGATTCAGGCTAAAACAAACAGGGTGGATAAAGGCTAGGGAGGACACAGAGCCACAGCAAGGCCAGAAGGGGGTTTCTGTTCTGGACCCTGGTCCGTGCAGCCTCTTCAGGGTAGGACAAGTTAGGCTGAGTCTAACCAGGGGCTCTTCTGCCTCATTGACTCTTTAGCCAGTTCTGGCCTAGGCTGGCAAACACAGAGGTGAAAGCCAAGGGATAACTCGCCCCCACAGCAGCAAATGCAGCCAGCTCTGGGCACTTCTGAAGCATTTCTTCCTCAGTTTTACTGTCTTTGTAGATCTCTAGACCATGGGTGCCATGACAAAGAGGCAACACAAGACTTGGCAAGGACACAGGAATTAATCACAACATGTGACTGATCTGATGGACTTCATGTAGGATGTGTGGGGAGCAGAGAGCGGCCTTGGTGTCAGGGAAAAAACTGGGGGCTGGTGATAAATACAACCCCTTCGAATCATCTCAGGCCTTAATTGTCTAATATTGCTAATAACAAGGACTAATAATACAGTCTTTGACCTTGAAAAAGACCAAAAAATCTTTTCCAACAGCCAGCAGCAACCAGTGTACAGACCAGACACCAACTGTTGCCAAAAAATGGGAAGGACAGATCTGGGTCTGTTCCTTGATCTAACTGGATTTCTGTATTTTTTAGGAATTACTCTCTTGCCAGCTGCTACCTATGGAAAAGTGGCTGCACTTGCCTGAGGTACTCAGACTTTCCTTGTGTCTTTATGGAAACACCATGCCTCAGTAAATTGGATTTCACACACAGTAAAGCTAAGAGCTCACCTGATTATCCAGAAGAGGTTCACATTAGCATTACATCTTGAGAAATACATATACATTTATGTTTATGAAATGCAAACAAGCTGTTGATTAATGCAGCTCTGCTTCCTCTAGAGAGCTGGCTGTTCTGCCTGAGAAACATCAACTTCTCCACACTCTCCTGCTTTGATTTAGGTGAAGATATATCCTCCACTGTTGTACCAGCCCATAGATCCCAGTTCCATGGGGATAATGAGGGGGCTGAGGTGTATTTCCATCTCTCAGAAATGGGAAAACAAAACAGCTCAGCTTATGGAGCCCAAACTGATGTAAACCTGAACTTTAATTTTGTAATCCTTGTTAGTTCTTGTGTTCTTCTGCATGCAAAACTGACCACTTAAGACAGACCTTAAAATAGCATTTTTCTTTACATTAAATACTCACAAGATATGCAGCTTTAACATATTCCCAGTGCCTTTATTTTGTTGCTCAGTACCTTCATAAAGCAGCTATTGCTTACTAATCTGGATTTCACCCAACATGGGCTGGGTAGTTTATTACTTTAAAACTATATTTCATTACCTTAAATGAAATAACTCTGGTTTACATAGATCATTGTTACTTAGGCATGTTCACGTGGTCTCTCATTGTGTTAAATCAGTGCTAAATGAAGTGTGTGAAGCAGAGCATTTCCAGAGTATTTTTGCCTGATTCCAATTTATAAACATGCGATTTAAATTCAGGCCTCCTATAATTGATTTCTGCAGAGATGATAGAGGAGATAGGAACACTAACATGTGCTTCTGCTCATCTGGGCTCCTCTTTCCAGTTCTTCCTGTCTATCTGCTGTGGATTTCCCATGCCAAATGCCCATCTCTAATGTTGGCACAAAAACAAATCCATGTTTTATCTCAATGTAAACAAGAGAAAAGCTCAGCTAATTCCACTCATGGCTCTTACTGACTGCAGAATCGTGGCACTTTCAGAAACATTTCTGTGTTCAGGCACGATTACTTGCTCAGATTGATTCCTTAGACTGAAATCAGACCTGTCTTCAGCTCAGTAATGATGTTTGCTGTATGCTAAAAATGTGTGGAATTACAGGTAGATGTTGCCTCCTTTCAGCTGGTGGACCTGGGCTACTCCCAAATTCCTGTAGCCAATATGGCTGTTGTTGTTTGGGAGGGTTAATGCTGTGTTGTGATAGCATTTCTCCCATAGAGTCCATCCAACAGGGATCCCTTTGCAAACTATGAAAATATTTTTTATTGAAGACTTTTTCAGACCAAGCCCTGTATTGAGTACATGATGCAGCAATTAGCTGGCCTGTTGCTTTCCTAGGCTGATTACTCAGAAGTATCAGTATTGTTTGTACCCAGAATTTCTTCAAATGCATTTGAAGGTGTTGGTTGCCTTTCTTCAGCTGAAAGCACAACTTTTAGCACATGGTTTTCAGGGGAACCTTGAAGTGAGGTTGCTCTGAACTAACACTAAGAAAACATATTTACAAGGAAAGCTTTGCCCTCCAGAAATCAGCTCCCAGAACTGCTCCTGTCACCCTCAGAAGAGGAGAGCTCCAGGCAGAGCTTTGGGACATGGCTGTGCCCAGCACGCTGAACATCACCAGACAGAAGGGGCAAGGAGGAGGGGACACTCACAGGCTGAATTTAGAGGGTGACAACAGCTTCTAACCTTGCTCTACCATTTTCAGTTGTCACTGAGTGCTGCTGCTGGGAATTGGGAGCCATTTCCACTGCAGGGACGTTTTTGGGTGGATGATGTGTGGAGTAAGGAGTGAGTACTGAATGAGGTGCAGCTGACACAGTGATTGCTGGTAAAGAGTGGGAGCCACCTCAGCTATTCCATGACTTGTGTGTAAAGACATCTGTCAGAGAAATGACGCAGACTTTCCAACCTTCCAGTGGAGCCTGTGGATAAACTGGGTACTGGCTTGCATCTGATCAACTCCATCTCCAAACATGCAACAGGAGAATTATCTCAGTGTGTTTCATCACCTGGGCAGCCCAGAGGAGATGTGTGGTGGTACAGCTGCAGGATTTTTGGGGAAATTAATAGTCAGTGTTATGCAGTTCAGATTTGGGGGGGTTATTTAATGGGACAGCAGTGCAGGGTTAACTGAGGCCTCATTTTTTCTGTTCTGGAAGATGCTTGAGAGTTTTGCTGACTGCACCTTGCTGAGGAGTTCAGGCTATATCAACCCCCACAAATTTTCTTGCAGTAAGTACAGTTGAAAAGTCTTGGTTTGCCAGAGTTCAGCAAAATCACATTCCATGGTATTTAATACTGTTTTAAACAAGGTGTCTGAACAGCAGCACACAAACCACTTGGGTGACTCAAATCAACAGCTTGTTGAGGTCAACAGCAAGATAAGTTGCAACCACTCCTTGATAAAAGGAGGGAAAATACGATAGCCCTCATGATTCATATTATAGAGGGCAGCTTTTGGGCCAAGTGTGCACGGAGAAGAAATATTGATGTTGCCTCACTGGCATTGGTGTAGTGTTAATAGGGTGTCGGCATTCAGTTTATGCTAAATATTTTATATATGTCTGATGACAAATGACAGTGGGAACAGACAGGGGAGGGGACAAGTGGAAAGCTAAGAAGCTAAGGAGGGTAAGAATCCATCTTTCCCAGGCTGCAGCTGATGCCAGACATTCAAAAGTTGCTTTCAATAGATCAAGCAAGGAAGTGTCATAGCTGATGTTGGTTATTTAAAATTTTATTTGCCTCTAATTTATTCTCATAAAAACACTCTAATCTATTTGGTTTAGTATTCAGACAGTACAGACTTCCTATATTATCACGAGTGATATTAGAGAAGCAGTACAAACCAAGCTACCTTAGCATGTAACCAAGCACAGGTGGAACTAAGCCCACCCACACTTGTAAAAACTAATTAACCTGCTTTCTTAGGCTTTCTAGTTAAAATGCAATACTCAGTTAATGGCTATAGTCACCAAACCATATAAATAAAATCTAACATGGTAAAACAGGAAGAGCTGAATGTGCAAGAGTCAAAGTAAAAATATGTAAGTAGACATTTTGCTAATTAGAGCAATCACCAGTTAACTGCATCTACGTTGTAACTGTCTCTTATAGGTGTGAGGTTTTCCTCTTCATTTCCAGTTAAAGTTCATCACTTTCATACAGTCCAGACTGCTCAGCCAAACGCTGAAACTCCCCTTCTGGTGAGAAAGCTTGTTTCACATCCAGTCCTCTTCCATTAAGTGCCAAATACTTGCTAAAAGTTGGTCGAACCCGTAACTGCTTTGGGGCTGGAAGTGGCTTATTTGCATGTGCTGGAAGAGAGAGAAAAGCCCTTTTCAGTGCCTTCCCAGAGTGTAGAGAGACCCATGGCAAAGCAACCCCATTGCTTTTTATCTGCAATATAAACCAGCAAGCCCTTGGGAAGAATTTAGCAGACAAACCCATATCTCAGGCACTAGAGATTTATATTCACTCTCTTGCTTGGTGTCAGGGAAATTGTAGTCTTTAAAAGTGCAAAAGAACATTCTACAGTGTCCTGCACTAAACAAAAGAGTTTTTCCCAGGTTAGTTACTTTTTGCCTAGGAAATAAATCCTCCCAGCAGTCTGAACTTCATGAGATTAATCTTGAGGGCCAGTTCTGATTATAAGATGCACTTTCTGTGGCACTGGGACCTGGAACTTACTTGCAACCTCTAGCCTGGCATGGCACGTGGCCACCCCTGCCCCGTTGACAGCAGACACAGTGTACCAGCCAGCATCCTTCTTGTTTGCATTATGGATCAGGAGGCAAATCCTTCCAGTATTGTCATGGAGCAAGCTGAAAAATGAAGATGTTAATGCCTAAGTGCTTTGGGGGGAAGGGGAGAAAGCAGTTTACATGCTGAGGAGCTGAGAAAGCCCCAGAACAATTCTTGCAGGGCACTGCACACTGCTCAGACATGAACATTTGTGGTAGTGCCACCAGTGATTCACATCTTGGCACCACGCAGGTGGGTCAGTGTGTAACCCCACACTGCACATTTCAGTCCCAAAGCTGTGGTTCTCCATAGGCATGGAGAATATGGGCATCTACTCCTGCTGGTGCTCAGAGGGGCACCTGGGCACAGCTCTCTCCCTCTGTGCCCTCAAAACAAGGCTCTCAGCACCGTGCCTGGCCAGCACACGGGCCTGTGCCTCGTGTCACATATGAGGGGCAGATCCAGCTTTCCAGCCTGCTGCTTTTAGAGACCAGCCCATTTACATCTGATTTGGCAAATACTGGCTGTTGTTTTCTAACACACCAATGGCCAACTCATCAGTAGGATACCTTATTCGGTCTGTATTATATTGTACCATTTCGTTGTTTCTTTTCCAGTAAATCCGAGGTGTTGGGATGGCAGAGATCTGGCACTCCAGTCTGGCCGTATCTCCTTCAAAAACCTTTTTGCTTTGTGGCTTGAAAATGAAAGTTGGGGGCATGTGATGTTCTTTTGCTAAATTAAAGAGGAGAGATAAGGAGGAGTTACTGGAAGTGTGGAATGTTGATGTCATTCTTGTTTTTTAAGACTTCAGGATGCTAAATCCAGGAGGACATGTGTTCCTCATTGCATCTCTTAAGCCTGCAGGCAGTTCCCATGAGCATAAGGGTGTAGTAAACACAGTCCATTTTAGAAGAAGAGTAAATTAACATGTTATCAATCCTGGAAAATTAAGAACACCAATTAAATTAAATCCTGGACATCTCATTATATCTAAATGTCCTGATAGAAGTGGCTTGAAGAAATACAGCATCCTAGATGTAGTTACTAAAATAGTCTTGGAACAGGTAAGTTGAGTTTTATTGTTTGAGCCTGAATATGTGGAGTGCTATGTGGGAACTGACAGTGGTCAAATAAGAGATTTTTAGGCTTCAGGCACTAGCTTGAGCTTGTGAGAAAGTCAAGAACACAACTTTCTCACTCTGGCCTGGGAAATCATAAGGAGGAATCCAAACAGTCCTTAGAGAAGGAAAACAACCTTTGCAGGTGTTGTTTGTTCCTTGTTGTTTACTTGCAAGAAACAGTCAAGGAGTGTTGTTCCTGGCTGTCCAATGATGGTGATGTGTTAGTTTGATGACCAATGAGAGTTTTATCTTTTCAGACCTTCTCGGAACTGTCTATAAAAGAAGATCTGGAAGAATAAAAAGTGCTCTCCTTTTGCAACTAAAGCTAGAGAGTCTGTGTTGTCACTTTTGCCGTTCCTAATACAGTGTGACAGTGCTGCCTCTGCTTCTTGTTAGTTTAATTTCCTAAACACAGGGAGGAAAGCAGTAGAATGCTGAGACTTTCCCTGTGTGGCCAGGGAATTATCAGGGCTCTCAGTCTTACCAATTACTTCCACTTTTACTGTGAAAGATGCTTCTCCTGCGCGGTTGACAGCCACACATTCGTATGTGCCTGCATCAGCTGATTTGACTGCTTCAAAAATAAACGAGTGGAACCCCTTTTCTGACACTATCATTTTATGAAACTGATCCTGGTGAACCATCCTTCCATTCTGGTACCACATCACATCTGGAGTTGGGAGCCCACTAACCTGTGAGGGAGAGGAGAGCAGTGAAAAGTCAAACACCTTTAAGATAATAAAATCCCTCCAATACTACAGGGAGTTTGGTGCTGATAGGTGATCAAACCATGTTTCTACTGCAAAACTGGATAATGTTGCCAACATCACATTAATATTCAAAATGTGACATTGCACAGAAAGGCTCATGGAGCGCTGTGGAAAGATGAGCTTTAGCTACAAGACAGTAGATGTTGTTCCTGCAACCCCCTGTTGTTCCCTTCTTGTAGGTGGCTTTGATCAGGCCCAAGATGCTCACTGTGGGTTCAGCCTTTTGTTCCCACAGCTCTCACTGCAGCAATGCTGACACCCATAACTGATAATGCCTGTAAATAAGCTGTTCTGCAGACATGGCCCAGCTTCTCCACAGCATGCAGAAGTTTAGGCAACTCTGAGGAAGATGGCTAAAGGCCACGTGTAAGTCTGGCCAGAGTTTACTGTAGCAAAGAGATTGGCAGTCATTAGAAAAACCCAAACCTATGAGGGAGAGAAGGGTCTTTTCTTACCCCAGGGCTGGTACAGGTGCCATGAAATTGAAGGCTGTTCTTGAGTTTTGTTTCTCTTTAAGGCATTTCCTTGCTTGTCTGTTCCAGCAAAGGTACAGTTACCTCAGGGATGACTCATTAAAGGGAGGTGAGTCCTACACAGACCTTGCTGGACGTGTGTCCACTGAAGTAGTGGAGTCCCTGTGCAAAGCACAAGGTTCCCTGCCAAAATACCTTTTTTTCAGCAGGGCATTAATATTCATTCTTCACAAGAAGGTCTAGAGACATTCTGCAGTGGTCTATATTTACCTCTATTCATCTTTAATCACAAATTTTATGCAGCTAATTCCACTTATATTTTCCAGGGGAAATTGCTGAAATATTTAGCCATCTCCTGTTTCTTGGTTTCCATAGCCTGGAGAGACCCTGAACCATCTGCCTTTAATAAGCCAGAGCACTAAAGTGCAAAGGCACTGCAGAGACCTCTCTCCATGCCCCACACCCCAGGAGGGAATGGAATGGGAAGGGAGAGGGTGGCAATGGAATTGGAAGGGAGAGGTTGGCATTACTTTGAAGTCGAGCCTGCAGAACCGCCCCTCCTCAATCACTACATCTTCAGGCACTTGTGTAAAACGTGGCTGAAAAAACTTTTCCTGGATTGAGTCATGTCCACGATCATCGCCTCTTGAGGATGGTCTGCTCCTAGAAATGGGACAGGAACAGTTAATTGTGTAAAAGCTACTGTAGCACAAGTGACATCAAAACTCTGATTGCAGCTGGAGTCCCTTAACACGTTTAGGAATCCAGCACTACAGTTCTGGTTGGTTTTTCAGCTGTAAGTCATAACTTTTGATCAGCCACTTCTCTTGCTCAAGTTGTTAAATTCAACACAAAAGCATAACCTTCATTATGGCCTAATATCCAAAAGAATTGATGAGAAAGGCTGTGTTTCATTTTCATAACTTATATTCATTTAAATATTTCTATTTCTTTGACTAGAAATTAATCTTATGGAATACAAAGAATATTTTCCCAATCTGCATGGAGCTTTTAAACCTCTAATGCTATGCTTAGAATTCACTGGATTAGGATCACAGGCATCATCACCCATCCACACATGGTAGCATTTTAGTCAAAAGGGAGTGAATTTAATAATTACTAATTTATCAAAATTGATAAGTAGTGAGATTAAACCAACGTTGTCTAGGAATGTTTGAAATAAGATCTTGAAGAATAGCACAGCACAAGTTTTTGCTTTACCTTACATGTGTTGTAGGAACCTGCAGCCTGATGTTTTCTGCATTCTGGTGCTTAGGAAGAGAAATAGGAGAGGTGAGTTCACTTAGAACGATTTATCTGTAGACTGAATGAGAAGCCATTTTAAGTTCATATCATGACTGCTGCTTAAAAACAAAATTATTCTACTTCAGGAGTCATTGGGACAAGAGGTAGAGGAACTTGTATGAGGACCTGACACACTCTGTGTTCACCATAGGCTTTGCCATAGCAGGACTTCTCACTGCTGCCCAGGTGATGGGTGCAGCAGCTTTGTCTGGCACACAAAGTTTTCAGCCAGCCCATAACCTTTGTTAGAGAGGAGCAGGACTCCTGGCAATATCTAAACTGGGAGCTGAGTACAGAGTGTCCTTCTCCACAGCAGGAATAGAAGTGGAATTGCTGGCAAGAGCCTTGTATTGTGCCCACTTAAATATGGTACCAACAGCGATGGACACATGCTGAGCTGGAAAATACTTTTCTTTCTAGATCACAGCACCAGCTCAGCTCACTGACAACTCTGCAATCACATGACTAAATCTGCTAAAGTACCCAGGACTGATTCCTGTTAGGAGCCTGGATGTTTGGAAAATGCGACTGCGTTTGGTGCCAGCGACTTGTTTTAGCAGTGGAGTCAGAGAGAGCAAACGCTGCCTGGAAATTTCTGGAGTATTTGCATTGAGCCATTCCAATGTTTGGTTGGAGCTGTGGAACTTTTAAGCCTGGGTTTAAACTTCAAGCACACAGGTAGTTTTAAGTTCAGGGGAAATACTGCATGAATGAGCGTTTGGCTGGGCTGAGTTCAACATGGACTCCAAAGGCAATTGCCTGTATCTGCTCATTTACAAATTTGGTACAATAATTGCTTGTCCTGTGAATTGATGCTGTAGTGATGGAGTTGCTGATTATTCTAATGACCTGTTACATGGACTGAATTAAGTTTCTGAGGAATCAGGAGGCTGAATGAACCAGTGACTACAATATTTAAAAGTAAGACTGAACAATGGGAGTAAGATGTCCCAAACATAAGTCAATCTCTGCTTCCAGTGTTCTTTTTTTAAAGCAGCATTTCACACATGCTGAGAAGTTGTCAGTCATCCTGTTTTGACTGAATATTTCCTTGTTCTGTGCAAAAGATGAGGCTTCCCTTGCTCTCTGACATTCGTCATTTTCCCTTCTTTCCTGCTCTTACCAGGTGATTGTTGAGGAGAAATACCTCAAACTGTGTATTCCTCCTTTGCTGTCATCTTAAGTGTCTGTTCTATGCAGGAGTTTTGCTGGGGGCATTTTGGCAGGTGTGTGCCTGCTCCTGGCTCTCTGCTGCTTGCAGCAGGAGGGGTGTTTTCCTTCCTGCACAGCCCAGTGCCACAGCATGGACATTTCCACTAACTTTGAGCACAGAAGTGCCAAAGAGAGCTTCTAACTGGTCTGAATAACCAACCAATGATGCAAGTCTTCAACTAAAACACTTTGGAAAATGCCAGTAGTGATAGATTCTTGTCTATCAGCATGTGCACTGCTGAAATAACTGCTTTGCATTCTCTTAATGACTGCAGCCCCCTGGAAGGGCTTAAACCCAACCAATCCCAGCCCAAGGCCATGACCTCTTGAAGCCAATGCCACTTATTCCAAACAGTGACAGGTGTAAATCTTGCTGTCCTGGCCAAGCCTGCACTCAGGCTGTTGGGAGTGGGTACCTGGCTCCCTCATGGTGCTGCTCCCTGCCTGTCACAGGCACTGGGTACTGTGATGTGCAGCAGCTGTTGTAATTCCTCCTGGAGAGGTCATTCCTACAAATCAGCCACAGTAAGGGAATGGTGCCTCAGTTTTCCCCCTCTGCCATCACAGTGTGAAAACACCAAACCTCTGCCACGGAGAGCTCTGCCTTTGAGAGCCATCCCCTCACCTACACTGGTACCAAATAAACCCCATCTCTGTCCCGTCCAGGTACAAGCAGGCCACAGCACAAACACAGGAAATCCTTGCTCTAGAGACAGGTCCCCAGTTACCTGTGCATTCTGCATGTTGTCTTCACCCTGTGTGTCCAGCACAGAGGCAGCATTTACTGGTCCGAGCAGCCTGCGAGCCATTCTTTCTTCATAAGTCAATCGCTGAAAGCAGAGCGGAGAGGAATTCCAGTCAGAAGTCCATTTACTATTTCACATCAGCTTGTTAAGAGCACATTAATATGCCACAAATTCAGGATGTTGTCAACGGAAGCAAGAGCTGACCAGAAGCCCCACGTCTGGCCCAGAGGGTTTGCAGTCTGTGATGCCAACTGAAGTCAGCCTCAATATATACAGCACTGAAATGCATAAAAGATTAAACTGCCTGTTCATCAAAGCCTCCCTAATGCCATCTGTGGCCTTCCACTCCTCCTCTTTCTCTGCTGGGATTATTTATGGGTAGCTGATGGCATCATCCTCAGAAGCCAGAGTTAAGTCCCAGGGTACCTTTCTGTTAGGGCTGGGGAAACTTCCCAGGTCATTCAGCTGTGGAGCTGGAGGCATGATGGATGCTCCCAAAAAAGCAAGAGCCACACCAGAAGCAGGCACAGCTAAAGGGGAGCACCACTGCCCCTGAAAGCGGTGGGGAGGTTTATGCAGCACATCTGCAGGGTGAAATGCTGTGAGCTGTCTGGTGAGGAGGCAAGGACACATTTCGGGCATGACATAGTTCCAACAGTCTGGATCTGTGTGCCCTGTGTGACACACAGGGATAAAAATGGGAAGAGCTAAATTCAAGCTCAGTCAGTTGGGTTACATTAGAAAAGTATGTTAGTGCCCTGAGCACCAGAACACCTGAGACTTCACTGCCCACAAAGTTTAACTTGGGTTTGGATTTTGTGACACGAGGACAAGCTGTGACTGAATTTCTACTCTGTGCAGACACATGGTTCTACTGCTGGGTGGAGAAAGGTTTGGGATCCTTGTGGGACTTTTCTTTAGAAGAGAGCACAAGACCTTTAGCAAAACCTGCGAGAGCTGAATATCCCTGAGGTCCTTACGTGTGTATCAAGTGTGGCTGAGATTGGCCAGTTGGCTCAGACGTTGCTGGAGGACAAGGGGAGGAGGACACAGTGGTGATTGCATAAGCCTTATTTTTAGCCTGGCTTCCTATGGGAAGAAAAGCTGACTTGCTGTGACAAGCTTTCCTACAACACATAGGACATTCCTGTTTAGGGGCATATTCAGTCTGATTTGACCTATTTGTTTGCCCATTCAGTATTTAAAATTACATATATGACACAAACCTGTTCTCACTGATGATCATGAAAATACTTCTTTCTACTTCAGGGAAAAGAAGATGGAAACTTTAAACTCTGGGCTTTTACCAGTCTGCCTCCAATCAGCAGAAAGGTTCCCACATTAGAAACCTGCCTGCTTTAGCTTGCTGCAGTGGGCTTCCCTACTGGTAGCAAATTTTTCTCCCAGATTTTGATTTCTTGGTGAAGGGAATTCCATTGTGACCCTCTGCAGAATAAATAAATAAGTATGAAGACTAAGAAGCCTTCTTATAGGAGACAGGCTTTATGAAAAAGCTCATGTAATATCTTTCATTTATTGTTGTTCATATTAAAAAAATATTTACCCAATTTGCTGGTGGTCCCTAGAATGAACTTTCAAATGTTCCAATTTTTCCTCAGGCTCTAATGATTTTGAGATGTTTATTAACCCCAGTATTGAAAACCAGGTTGTAGTCATGTCTAGAGAACTGAGGCATCCTCCTTGGATTTTTAATTTTCTGAGGATCTGATGTTCCACAGGGTCCCCAGAAGAGAGTTCAAATTTGTGCCACAGCTCTAAACATATTCCTTTTTTCTTCACACTGAAAGAATATTCTGGTCATAAATGGCTTTTGCTGCCATAGGATCTGTTGAGGTTCTGAGTAAAGGTCTTTGGGCAGTGCTGCTCCTTCTGCTTTTAGCTCAGTTTGGAGCTCCAGCCTCTGGGGTAGTAGGAGCAGTCTCTGCACCCCTGCTTGCACTACTGAGAGTTCATTAATCCCTTACCTGGTTGCCATTCTGGAGAAGGCTGTCTTTGCATCGGAGTTTCTTTTCCAAGTCCTGAATGAGGGCCTCTTTTGTTCCTCGAATTTCTTGGTCTGATGTCTTTGGCGTAGAGTTGATGCTGGCTTGTTTGTTATACATGGGCTGTGAGTAACTACTCATGCAGGAAGAGAAAACAAAGTTATTCCCACAGGCCTGCTGGATTATTTACTGCAACTTCACAGAATGCACATGAAAATGTGAGCCTGTCTCCTAAAAACTGCAGTTCAAATGAACCCACAAAGCATCTGGGAGGTGAACAGGCCAAGTTGGATAACTGAGTATCAAAACCTTAAGGGGAAGAAGCATCATGGTGCAGCCAAGTCACTGAGTGTTCTCCCACAACACTTGTTCAGCATCCCTACATCCTGCAGAGGCCCCTCACAGCCTGACCCAGCAATCCACACAGGATACAACCAGCTCCTGGAGCTGGGTACGACATTTGATTCTGAAAGATGCTAGGTAAAGAGATGCATCAGAACAGGTTCAAAGGTCTGCCGGAGGTCACAGCACTCTGTGCTGACAGGCCCTAACCTGGTTTGTGACTTGCAGTGGGGCCTCCTATGCTGTGCTTGTGTTCAGAAATTATTTCTATTCCAAATCCTCTTCCTTCTGTTACTGGGGAATTTGTTCTGCTGACAAGACTAGAGTAGGAGGGTTATAATTCCAGAATACTCCCAGCCCAGCTTGGACATAATGCAAGTTATAACTTTAAAACTTTACTGATTTTCCCAACAGATTAATACATCTCATGTCCCTGTTTGCCCATTAGTAGTGTGATTGGGAAAATAATTCCTGAACTCATCGCATGACACAGGTAAGAGCAGCTTATATGAAAAGCATAGTGAAGCACCCAAACCCTTTGCAATGGAAACAAACAACCCCACACTACAAACACAAACCCCAGCAGTCACTCCAGCTGCGTCCCAAACTCCCCACACTCCTGCAGGACTTCAGGAAACATTCCCCAGTTAACCCACCCCATCTTACCTTTCCTCTTCCCTCAGTGCTGTGATTCAGAAAACAGAAGTATTCTGATTTCCTGAATGCAAACTGACACTTAAACCTGGTTTTATATCCAAGTCAGCAGGACCCCCTGCCCCTATCAACTTTCCAATATCTCACTTTGTGCATATTCTACCCTGACTTTCCCCAGGACCTCCAGTTGATATTGGCAGGAGTACAAGTTGGTGAGAAGGCAAGGCCTAGCTCCCTTTGAGATCTCACTGACCTTGGAAGATATTTGGATTGCAGCCCAAAGGCAAAATGATATAATACATATTCAGGAAAGAATTTAGTCTTTGGTCTGAAGGGGTAAAATTTTCAAGGGTCTGCCTTTCTTTTACATGTATGATTAATTAAAGGGGTATTGTAGGTGAGTTTAGATCCACATCATGATGTGCAACCTGACAATATTGCTGAGACTTGCTAGGACTCTCTAAGTTGTTTATGTGTGGAGAATACTACTGCTTTCCCCCTGTCTCCTTGTTCATTAGCCATGTTTTTGGAAAGAAATTAATTGGACTGGGCGCCTGTCTTCTGTTCTAAATAACCTTAAGAGATTTCTGTCAAATGAAATGAAACAATTCAAACCAGCTCCAGAAAACTCACACAGCAGCCTGTGACATGCCCACTGTACAGTTTAATTCCCACACAAGGGCAAGCACTCAGCCTCCTAACCCTACTCATGCCGAGTTCTGCCTTGAACACCAGCAGACAGTGGGAGCTGTGCCACCGGCTTCAGCCAGCCTGGTGCCTTCCCAGGGCACTGGGTATGGGATGGTGAGTTCTGGGGACAGGCCAGGCCACAGGGAAGCAGGGCAGGTTAGAAGCCAGTGGATACTTACTGAGGTTCCATGGGAGAAGGAGCTGGGCTGTTATAGTCAGGCTGCGAGGGGAGCACTGAGCACAGGAAGGCTGCAGGGGATTGGTTAGGCATGGGTAGAAGCCTCTGGCCAGATGATGAGCTAGCAGGAGACTGTGCAGATGCAGGTGTGATGGGATATGTGGATTCCTTAGGGGCACTACAGGAAGGAGAGGAGAGCGTGATTGAAGAGCTCAGCGATGACGAGGAGGAGAATTTCTGCCCGCTGGGGTTACGAGGCTGTATGAGGATGGAGGACTGTTTGATTTCTCTGCTTGACTCTGTAGAGGCTGCAGGTCCGGGAGGCTGCTGTTGCCCTTGACACACACTCTTAGACTGGATAAAGTGTTTTGGACGTTCGTAGTTAAACATGGTTGGTTGGCACATAGATAAAACGGATGGGAGAGTAGGGACACTCATAGGAGAGGTTTCACGGCTGTCCTGGGTTTTTGTTGGTGATAATTGGCTTTGGATAGGTGGCTGGTAAAAGCTAGGTGGTAGGCCACAAAAGTTTTCTTGGCTGGGCTCCTGGATAGAATGGAACCCTTGCCTTGCAGAATAGAGGCTTTCTTGGAGTGGATTTTCCCTTAAGGAAGACAATACAGATAAAATAAATTGTACGTCACAAGCTGAATCACAAAAATACTGTGTTCTGAGCAGTCATTAACAATCTAAATACTATGAAGTTAAAGTACAACTAAATTAAAGCCTGAACTTAAAGTTATGTAGGATTTGTTAGAACTGTCCCACAACTGTATGAACATTTTGGGTTATGATAACAAGCTATGCAGTCTGGCTCAAGTGCAATAACCACCATGCTTGTCTTATATGCTGGAGCTCAGTAAATTCTAAAGGAAATAGCAATCGTTTAACCACCTGCCTAAGTCTACAGATAAACACAGATACTACTGCTAAGCCAGGTAATTTCCCGTGTATCATCTTAACTAAAGATCCCTGGATCCTGCTGTTTTGTGCTCTGTCAAAATACTAAATCTACTATTCCCCAGAACCAGCTATCTCTGCCAAGAAATTTCTCATACCATAGGAAAGCACAAAAGTTTAACTTTCTTTTAAGTCTAAAACTAAACTTTTGAAACCAAATCTCCTGAATTCTCCTCTAATGGGTTTTGAATTCAGAGCTTCTAATATCCAGCTGAGAATTTGGATTAGAATGCCAAGGACTGTGTATCTCTGTTTGAGGTGATTTCCTGAGATTTGTTATTAAGGCTGCTAATTGCCAGAATGACATGAGCTGCAAGATGGGGTAGAGCAAGCTAAGCTGCTCAGAGTCCTGCATTTATTTTGCAGGTGTTTGATATCAAAACCTGGGAAAGTTTCATAGAGCAAGCTTTTTAAAATGGACAAACTGCTTCAGCTCCAGGATAAATAAATAATCCCCCTAAATAAACATAAAGCCACTAATAAAAAAATTTTTAAAAAAATTAAAAAAAAAAAAAAGAGAGAATACAAATCCTCACAGTTACATGTGCTGGAAAAAATGGTAATCTTGCCCCACTGAGATCAGCTGTTTCACTGCTATATATACCCGGAATATTGTATTCCTCTCGTTGGAGAGCCTGGAGAAGGGCTCCAAGAGGTCATAAATTCCCATGGGGGGAAATAACTGGAGAAGTTGCTCTGATATTAAAGACTCAAGGCTTTAATTTCTTAAAGATAACCATCAATATTAGTTGTGAATTAGCTGTAAGTAAACAGAAGCCTAATAGTAAAAATTCCCTAACTTTTCCCTTGTCATACTCTTGGAATTTGAAGCTGGCTCAAATTCATGGACCATGTTCACACTAAGTCCTCATTCACTGGTGCAGAAAACTCATTAAGTCTAGTATTCATCCCATTTTTATATCACTACCTGTGCACGGATTTGTACATTCACTGTACCACAGGCTGTGGACAGCCACCAGCATTTACTTTGCTTTCTAGAACACTGCACTTAACCAAGCTCAGATGCGCAGCGTCACTTCTCACAGCAAGGGATAAGCCATGTTCTCATCAAATCATTCCACCTTGATTTGGGAGGGAAAAAAATAAATACGAAGAGACATTTGACCTTACAAGATGAAAACAGTAGGTAATAACAGAGACAGTTTGCCTGTTTAAAAACAAACCCACGTTTTTGGCTCTGCTGCCTCCCACGTTCCCTCTGACACCGCCACACCCTCCAGGTACGGTGTCACCTCAGCATTCCCTGCTCGCTGCAGCCCCTCACGCCACCTCCCTATCCAGCTTCCAAGTGAAAAGCGACGTGGAAAAACCCCGAACAAGCACCTTACCTACAGCCTAGGGGTTGTCACCTGGGCCGCGGGCGGTATTTTGGGAAGGCGATTCACTGACCCGGGCTGTCATAGCCGCCCTCTGCGCGGCGGTACGAGACCGGAGGCTTTAATGTGCTGCCAGCGGTGACACCGCGGGCCCGGCCTGGCCCCGGCGCCCGCGCTGTCACAATAAGAGTCTCGGCAGCGCGGCCTGCCCGGACCCTGCGTGAGGGCCGGCACTTGGGCAGCTGCCCGCGGCCAGCGCTGGGGCCGCCCGGCTCTCGGAGCTGCTGCTCTCGAGGGTGCTGCTGCTTTGGAGCGGCCAGCCCGGCTCTGTCCCCGGCTCTGTCCCCGGCTCTGTCCCCGGCTCTGCCCCGGGGCGCTGGGGTGGCGGTGGGCACAGCCCTGGCCCCGGCTCAGCGCTGCCGCTCCCGGGAGCGTCCCCGGGCACAGCAGAAGGGGGTAGAACTGAAGAAGTCTCCAGCTTTTGAAAAAGCAGGTGTTGTGCCCACAGCACCGTCAGGGAGCAGCGAGCAAGGACCGCTACAATATGCTTGAACGTCCCTAAATCTCGTTTTTCTTATCCCAAGGAAATTCTCACCCAGAGAAGCTGTCACTGACCCATCCCCAGTGTTCAAGGCCACGTTGGATGGGGCCCTGAGCAACCTGGTCTAGTGAAAGGTGTTCCTGCCTATGGCAGAAAAAAGGTCATCTCTTTTCTTCCCAGCCCAAACCATTCCGTGGTTCTGAATTCCTAGTTTAATTCATTTACTCATTGTTCGTAGCTAATTGCCTCTGTAGTGATAAAACTCTGGTACTGATTTTAAGGCTGTGCGCTTAAAAGCAAGAGATACTTTAGAGCCAGGTTTAAAGGTGATTTAAATCCCTCCAGCCGCAGACCTGAGAGAGCCCTTCCTCGCCCCACACAGCCCGCTCCCGCACGGAGCTCGGTCAGGAGCAGCGGCACTGCTCAGGGATGTGTCTGAAACTGATGTGAGTCATAAACTGAGCAACAAAACGAGCCTTCTGGAAAGCAGATGATAAAAATACTGTAAATATTAACGTTTTGCTGTTTGTTATTACAGCTATTTACATGGATGGAAAAAAATGCAGCTGTGGTGTTTTCACGAGAGCAGCAGCAGAACCTGCTGGCAGGTTAGGTGATTCGTATCCCTTTAATCACCAGCTTCAATGCCTAATTACATCTTAAATTAACATTATAGTGTTTTAAATATCTTAATTATACTTTGGCAACCCTCGCCTATTGTTTAAAATCACCCCAAGCCTGGAAGTACCGCAGCTGGGCTGTGTGTGGGCTCCCAGCTGCTCCCATCTCCCTTCTCTGTGCCCGTGACTCTGTCAGCATAGCATCTTCAAGAGGTTAATCCACCTCCAGTGTTTGTATTTAAGCATCGCCCCATCGCTTGCGAACTAAAACTGCAGAGCGGGTGTTAATTGAGTGCTAATTTATATAAATTCCTCGCATGAAAGTGATTAAGGGAGGGAGTGCGTCCCTAGTTGTTGGAGAGATTATTTGCTTTTTACGTTAAAAAAAAGAAAACAAAAAGTAAAGTAATTAAAAAGAGGTGGTTTGTACAGAAAGAGGCAAGCACTTGAAGAAAAAAAGTACCTAGATCATATCATTGCCCTGCAGGAACCTGTGAGCACGGTAAAGGTCAGGCTTCTGCTCAGACAGGCTCCCTGGCTTCCCATCAAGCTCAACTTCGTGCTAAAGTTGTCTGTAAGGCATCAATTTAAGGACAGTTTTATACACTTAAAAGACTGGGCACAATCGGAACAGCTTGTGTGAAAGAGAAGGAACAGAAAAATGTGACATCCAAAAGGTAGGAAAAAAGGTGAAAGAACTGGAAGCTGAACTGATGAAGGCAGAGGAATAAATCTCATCTCCTGTGCCAAGTAACTTAATAGTGCTGTGACCAGCACTGCGAGGTGTTGGAAATCAGCTTTTCTGCCCTGCTTCAGTTTACTCTCTAAGAATGGTGCCCTGCTGTTTCTGATTGGGTTCTTTCTCCTCATTGCTTGAGTCATATAGCAAAAAATATATAGAAAGAGTTAAGGATCTGTTGCTTATTAATTAAGATACTTAAAAGCTACCTAAAATACCTGGCAGTATATTAGTGACTGAAGCCTCTTTTGCTTTGATTGAGTTTCTTTAATGAAGTTAATGATCAAAAATGGTTTTATTCTACTTCTTCAGGGCTGTTGAGGACACTGTAAGCTGCAGGTATAAAGGGCTCAGAAGGGAGTAGCTAGTAGTGACAGCCTTGTTGAATTGCATTTTCTTGCTTTTGTGGAGTGCCTGTTGCTAGGCAGTAATTGGGAGAATATGGGTACAAGAATTTAATTCACTTTAGAGCTATTCCCAGTAATGGCTTTGTTCTGTCATTACTGCATTTGTTGGTATTTGCCATTGGTAATACACTTGCAACCACATACAGTACATGAGGGAATTATATGCTAAATCTGACTAACAAGACAGTTATTTCACAGGCAGCCATTAGCCATGATTGCTGAGTTTGAGGTAACAGCAATATTTACAATGCTGAGTCACATTCATAATGATGTTTCAAAACACCTGGCAGTATGTCTGTGGGATTTAAAGGTATTTAAATTCTCATAGATGAGTATATCTGAAAATTTTAATGGTTTCTCTCTGTATTTTGAGATGTGTCTAAAGTCTAGTCTAGTTAATGCTTTTTGTTTGCATTTATATATATATATATATATATATACATATATAACCTACATTTTTAAAAGCCATTACATAGCTGATTTTGGTGGCGTCGTAAATCCCTTTATGCATTAGGGTCTGCTTAGGGTCCCAGCTGATTTTACTAGAGTGAGCCTGGATTTCATAGAAGGGCTTGAAGCCAAACTGAGAGCTTCCTCTTAATGATCTGCATGCTGGTTATAGAAGCATACCCATTTTTACTCAGTGATTTAGCAAAAAAGTAACTCTCCTGCATGGAGATATCTATATTGAAATATGATCTCTCCCATGGTAAAATTCGAAGGAGGGTGTTCAGAATAGTAAAAATAACTGGTTTAGTTAAAATGGTTGAGTACATCCAAAAATAATCTGTAAGCCAGTGAATGCTTTCTGTCAGGGACAGCCGTTTCCACACTGAAACAGGATCACTGCAGCTGCAGGCTGGCACTCAGCTGGGAGAGCAGGCACACGTCTGCTGCCACGTAGCTCTCACTGTCACTAACAGGACTGAGGGAATCCTCTGCTGGGCTTGGATGGCTGAACTGTCACCATTCGAGGTCATTATTAGGTCTATAAAGCCCTGATAAGCCCTCCAGAAAAGGAGATGACATCACCAATCTATGCATTCTAACCTGTTTTGTTTCTCTGGATCAATCAAAATGCGCTAAGTATATAGCAACTTGAGAGCTGCATTTGGGATGGAAATTGGATCAAGTCTTGTTATAAAATGGAATACTTTATTACTGGGGGAGAATCTCCATCTCCTGAGTGGGGAGTGTCCCTACCATGGCACGGGGCAGTTTTTCTTCTATCCGATGGGTCACTGGTTCAATGCTTTTCCTCCACAGAGTGCTTTGCAGGTCCTGTCTGCACCATGCTTACAAGATCTTGAGTTTTATTGCTGTCTTTCAGAGTAGGAAACAGAAACATGAGGTGATGCCACTTGGCCAAGGCCACCAAGGAAGGTGGCAAGGTACAACAGAATTGTACCTTGAGATTTCTCAGGTACTGTGATCTTTGCCTCATTTTCTGCTGTGGAGCCAAAGGTCTCCTAGAGGACATTATTTGGGGTGATGGTTTTAAGTTATTCACAGGTAGACATTCCTGCAAATGACATCACGCCCTTCCCTGATGCTTTAGGTGTTTACACACTTGGTCAAATGGAGCCTGTGCTGTGACCTGCCAGGCTGGTGCTGCACATTGTCATTGTCACCCAGGCAAACAGTTCAGGCATATGATCCCTGTCAGGGTAAGGGGCACCGGAGTGTGCAGCTGGGATCACTGGACTGTTCATTCCTTAAGTGCTGTAAAAAGCTGACCCAGGGATGTAATTGTTTCTCTGTCTTACCGCAGAGGCGAAGCCTGAGGTGAATTTTCATAAACTCCATGGAAGTCTTCAGCTTGGCTCTTGGAGTTCTTCTGACCAAAGCTTGTGGCTGCTGCTCGGGTGCCCAGCCCAGGGCTCTCTGGGCTGTAGGATGGCAGAGCAGCTGCCCCACGGTCCTTGGCTCCTGCCTGGCTGTTCCTGGGGAGGGTGGGCTTCTTCAAGGTGACCTGCACAGCTGGCCTGGGGGCAGCACCTCCAAAGCTTTCCAGCTCTTTAGCTCCTGGAAGTAGAATTGTCCCCATGTCAGGCAGGAAGCAGTGGTGGCTCACCAGTATAGCACTGCAATAACAGGGGATGGGAAACTGGAATGTGAGCAGGTGGATGAGGCTCATTCTGCTCTGCACAGACTGAAACCTGCCCAGCTGCATAAGCCAAACCTGACTTCTGGCCAGGGCTGGTCAGCTCTGGGTACATGCCAGGTGCTGTTCTGGTTGCAGATGGCTTCCAGCATGAACCAAACAGGTCAGGTAGTACCATAAACAAGATATAGACACAGCCAATATGTTGGGCCAAGAACCCCAGAAGGATGAAGCTCAAGGATGAGACTCCTCTGAGAGAGGGAACAGCATCTCCACCTTGTCATCTTTGACCCAGGGAGAAGAGGGACCAAAAGTATAAACACAGAACAACTTGCATCCAGCTTTGAGAGGTACCCAAGCAGACTGCATTTTTGGGACTTTTCTCTTCTCTTGAGCCTACAAAATTGTTTGTAGGCTTGGGAAATATCTGTGATTCTGTCTGATGTTGAGCAGCAGCAAATTCTTGTGTGCTTAGTTGCTCAACACAGAAATTCATATGCTTACCTGGGGAAACAGAGAGATGTGCACTGGATGCTGCAGACCCAAATTCATTTTCAGCAACACATTTAAATATTCCAGAGTCTTCTGGAAAAGCTTCTGTAATAACCAGGGTGCAGACTTCCTCTGAAATAAGAGATTCAGGCATAATGTTGTACCACAGGAGGCAAATGTTAACCTGTAGGAACTGCTCTTTTCATGACTCTACTTAGTGATGGGGATTGGCACTAATAAAGTGCAAAAAAGTGATGTAGAGAGCATAGGAAGTCAAGGAGTTTAGAAGGAGCAAGATTAAAGAAGACTCCTTCTGTGACATTAATGAAACACAACACATTTTTTGTGGTGGGTGTTTTGTTTGTTTGTTTTTTGTTGGTTTTGTTTTGGGTTTGGTTTTTTTTTGTATTTTTTTTTTCTGAATTCTATCTTTTCTTGCACAAATTTAAAAGATTATAGGTCAGAATGGTTGACATGCTTTCTCTTAGCACAAGGTTCTCTTCATTGGCTGAATGTAAAAAGATTTCCCAACTTTTCCCAAGTGTTGTGGGAAAAAACAAGGCCTTTTGGGTGCCTGCAGCAAAATCAAGAACTTGAAAGCTCTTGGCCTGACTGACTATTGTCTTCTGGCTAACTTTGGACGTTATTGTTTCATTTTGGATGAGGTGGGAAGTACTGAGTGTGGTGAGGAGTCTAACAAAAAATGCACAGTGTACTTACCAGGAACTGCTGAAGAACAAGCCTCTGCTCAAGATAAGAGAGAAAGAATTTAAATTATTATAATGTCAGAATGGAAAAAACCAAACTCTTCAGCCCTCACTCCCTTTCCCACCTCAGTTGTCACCCTGGTTACAAGGGAACCATCTCCCTTTCTGTCCATCACAAGGAATAGTATCTGGATAGGGAAAGCTCAGGTGTGGTGGGGAAACCTAGTGGTACAAACACCTCTCCATTGAGGTGATGCACAAAGAGCTCTACTGACTTTGGAGTTGGTTGCTGTGGGTTTGGGCCTCTGGAGCTCTGACTGCATGCCTGGGAGTATAAGAAATTGTTTGAAATAAGGTCATGCTTTTTTTCCCCATAGCTCATCAGTAGTTCTGGTATATGGTGACAATGCCTCCATGGCTCAGTAGGGCTGTCATTAATAACTAACAGCCTGGAATCTCCCCTGTTGTGCCTGACCCACTCATGCACTGCCAGAGGAAGTGCAGACTGTGCAGCAGCCTGGGTCATCTGATACTGTAAACTTAACTCTGCTTCCATGAATGATCTGATTTTTATAGCAGTTCTCATTCCTGTCTTATCCCTGTCCCCAGAAAAATCTGTACATCAAGTGCAGCAACACCTACTTTTCCGCAGTATTCGGAAATCAGCAGAATCCACAATCTGATCATATTCCCTGTACCAGTGAACCTGCAGGGTGGGTGTGGAGTGAATGCGACACTCAAATACCACCAACTGACCCTTGGTAGCTCTTATGTTTTGTAGACCCTGGAGGAGAAAATATTTGTGTTAAATGTCTTATCTAAGTATTTCCCCATTGGAGCATTTATTAAGAAATGTTACACACTTTGGTGAGGAAGATGGTCTTGCTTGTACTTACAATAATTGTTTGAATGCTAAATGCAGTTGCAGTGGGTTGTGAGTGGAAGTTTTTTCACCAGAAGGCCAGTGCTCATTAAAGCCTTGCTTGTGCATTTAAATAAAGATACAAATGCAGGAAAAACATCTATTTCACTGGATGCAATGTAATAAGGGCAGTTACAATGTGAGATTTCCACTTCAGCCTCCTTTGCAGGAAATAAATGAGATGAATTCCTATAAGTGGTTCTGTCTGTCTGGATCGTTTACCAATTAAGATATTAGTTTGATAGCATAGCTAAGAAAGTATGCTGGCTTTTTTGAATTGTAAATGAACCAATGTTCCAGCCTAGAAATACCTTCTGATGGAAGAAAAAAATGCAAAGTCTAGTGCTGGTAGTTGCAGGACAAGCTGTGTTGTTCAGACAACTTATGGTCTTTACCTTTGTAAACACAGGTGTGGTTCCATAGGCAGACCCAGCCAGGCTCAGAGAGGGACTCTGCATCTAGATGGCAAAGAGAAGAGATTTTTATAGATTGAGTTTTTCACATGCAGAAACCTGGCTGTGTTGCTGGCACTTTACTTTGAAGAAGATTCAGAGTGTTTTATCTGCTGTTCATGCTCTGGGCTAGTAAATACCACATGGAGAGTCTCCTCCACTCAGGTGCTTCAAGAGGAAACAACTCCCTGGCCTGCAGACGCCAAGTTAGTGGGAAGAGGAGCTGATAACCTGTAAATGTTGCTTGGAGCTTTAAGCCAATTACTTGCTCACATCTTGCAGTCTTTATGTAAAGATCAGTGCTGCTGCCAGTAGCTGTCCCCTTCTACAGAGATTCTGACCTGGTTTAGCTGATCCCAGGTCTGGCATTCCCTGGCTCGTGTCATGTCTGTGGTTGTTACAGTGAGGCTGCATGTACAGAAATGAGCAGGATTTTTTTCTACTCTCTCCTGATATCATGCGTTAAGGCTCAGCTGTCACAGAAGTTGTAAGGCCAGTTAAGTCTCTGTAGAGCAAGAAAGGCAGTTTTGAGATGGTCAAATATTTGCAGTGAAAGATATGTCCTTATTCCACAGTGAAGTGTTGATGGGCACTCATCTGTCTCATTTAGCTTTGGAACTATGTGCATTGCATATAAATGTGCAACTGAAGTGTTTGGGTTTGTTTTGCTGTGACACTAGCCTTTTTTTTATAACCTTATTTTTGAAATAACCCATGTTTTCATCTCTTTCCTTCCCAGCCTGGCTTAGGATGTGAATCTGTCCCTAGGTGTTCTGACTTCTCCAGCCCTTGGCCACTAAAGTGCTGTAGACCAGCTCTCTGTTCTGAAGTGAATCTTTGAAGCATAGCCCCTTGGTGGTAGCCCCTTGGGCATTTCCGGCCCTGTCACCTGCTCCATCAATTATTGGCAATTCTGACTAGGAAATGTTCCAAGCCAGAAAGCTTAGGGTCCAGACCTTGATGTTCATGCTGACCCTCGACTCTTAGACACTTGCTGAAGATGAGCCTGAGCTGATCCTTGTAAAATATTTCTAGAATGTTACAAATAATAATTTAAAACATGTGTAACCCGCTCTTTGAGTGTCAGTAGATAAGACTGAATTAAAGTGTTGTAACTCTAGTGAACTGAATGGTTGTAAGAGACTGCACTGGCTGAGGAGCCAATGGACAGAAAAACACTGGTGGCTCTCTGCTTTTACCTAGTGTGTGGGAAAAAATAAACAGGGCAGGATGGAGACAGGGGCTTTAGGAGGCTGAGTATACTTGATCCAATAATATTTACACTTACTGTGACATTCCTCTGGCCCCGACAGGATGCTGAGACTTGAAGGAGACTTAGCCTTTGGATTTACCCTAAGAACCTGGAGAGACAAACATAAAGCAGTGTGTGTTTAGAACTATCTCCTTTTCCTTACAACACAACCATGACTGTTTTGTGAACTGCAGGCTGGGGTCACACAGAGGTGCCAGAGGAAATAGAAGCACCCTGAGCATTTGAGAGTAGTTCAGGTCACCTCCAGAACACAGAGACACTTTAAGAAGATTATTGATACAAACCTCTATAAAAGACCCAAGTTAGATGTGAAACCTGGCTTCATGCTGGAACTAGGGTTTTCCTGTATTTGGATGGGAAAGTCTAAAAAAACCCTTGTTACTTTAGTGAAAATGAAACTGAAATCTCAGCTGCTAGGTTCCTCTGCATAAAGACTGCAGCATACTGGATTGACAGAGAAAAAGTAGTTATTGAGATCTTAATTGCTCACCATGGTAATTAAATGTTTACAGGTTTCGTCTTTGCTTCCCTTTTGCTATAGCAAGAGGGATTGCTCTTGCTGGTGTACCACAGGATGCCAACTCTACTTCTCCTGGGGCCACCTGCACCAGGACAGAGGCCAGCCTTGACAAACACCCCACAGGAACAGCAGCAGTGCTGTTGTCACACACTCTACTTCTGGAGTGAGCCTTAGAACTGTGCCTCTGGTGAGGGATAGCAGCACGTGTGACACATGGTGACAGTGCTCCTGTGCCTGTGTGCCTACAGCTGTGGGGCAGGAATGGAGCCTGGTTTGTCAGCCAGGAGAAGACACGGAAATGCCTGAACTGGCATTCTGCTGGCTGCAGGAGCTATGGAGGTCCCCTGCTGCTCTCTGCTGTGATACAATCCTTGTGAGCAGAAGCAGGCCCTGGGATTTGCATTCCCCATCCATTAGGGCAGCTTCAACCCTCTCCTGCTCTTGGCACCTTTGGCATCAAATTTGATGTTGCCTGGTAGCTGATGTCGTGTACAGCCCTGTGTCTGTGCCTGAGCCTGTGGATGTGCAGACAGCACCTGAAGGTGTTGGCAGATATTTGCAGTGCTGCTGTTTGCTGTTGAATGCTCAGTTGCTAAGGTCACTGTAGTGTTCCCATGTGAGCTCCTTGCCTGAACCACTGCCTGTGTGGCAGTTCTCCTTTGTGTTTGCCATCTGTGGAGAACCAGATGTGAGATATGAAGTTTGGCACCTAACTCTCGTTCAGGTTGCAGCTGTTTTCTGGCACCCTGACAGTGCTCTAAGTCAGAAGAGTGTGGGTGTTTCTTCAGGGTTTGGATCTTACCCGTGTTGATTTCACATGGTAGAGTTTGGCACTTAGAGCATTTGTTAGATGTTACGTAGAGTAACTGCAAATTGGAGATCTTTTAGCTGACAGTCACCCTGTCTGGGAGTCATATTGGTGGAGTTACAGATGGGTAGCTGTGTAGACACAGAGACACCTCAGCAGAGTGGGATTTAGTTACCTTGAAGAGGTCAGTAGGCTACAAATAACACATAAAATAAAATCAATGTATGTGCCTGAATTCCTCAGAGGCTTTGCATAACTCTTTGGTGCAAATAATTTACTTGAGATCTGTTTTCTTTCTCTTCTGCTTTCCGGCACTCTCCAAGAGTGACACCCAATTACCGTGATGGATATTTTGCAGTCTGGTTGGATTTGCCTGGTTAAAATAAGAACATATCCCTGTGTGTCTCATTCACACCTGCAGTGTGTGACTGAGCCCTGAAGGCCCCAGACACAGTTACCCATGGACTTGGACCACCCATGGCCTTCATATTTCTAGCTGTTGCTCTTGATTTATAAATGTCTCTCAAGTAGTTCAAGGATGGCTCCTGTCCAAGGTTATATCATGAGGCCATCAGCAGGACTGTGCTGTGATGCAAGAACTGTTGGATAATCCCAAAGCCTTGGATGTGGGAGCCGGGCCTGGGAAGCCAATGTTTTTGAGTTGCCCTGAGTTCCCACTGCAAACCAATCCTGGCTGGACTCCACCACATATTCCTGTGGTGCTGGTTACAGTGCTGCCTTCTAGTCTATCAGGTAACAGTTGGTATAGTCAGTTTTCAGGACCTGGAATATTTGATTATTTGGGTTTTTCTGTTTTGTCTCCAAAGTCAAAGGGTGATGAAAACTCAGATGTGTTCAGATTATGAAAGGAGTTCCTGGACTGATATATCTGCTATAAAGAGTGTCCCATGCGCCTGAGACACCATTAACAAAAGTGGATTGGAGGATCATTGCCCCTTCTTTTTCTGGACAACAAAAGACTTCATTATCCTTAGAACTGCCATCACTCTTCATGTTCCACTCTGTTTCCAAAGCCATGATCAGTCTGGATTCACACAAGACGTGCACAGAAACAGAGGCCACCGAGGTTGCCCTGTGCAGTGGTCAGAGTGAACTGTGGCCATCTGTGGCTTAGGACCACAGCACAGTGAGGTGCTGCAAGACACACTCTATCTGGAGTGAGGAGCAAGGTCTTGGAGTGATGTTGCTCTACTGAACTGAATAAGAGCAGCTCCTGACAGGTTTCCAGTATGATGAAAGAGGCACTGAACTTTAGCACTAAGCAGGAATAGCACCAGCTTATGAATTTGTGCTCAAGAGAGTTACTCAGTTGCATGGCATTAGTTCCTCGATGTGATGATTGCTGCTAAGACCTCCTGACGTGGCAGAGACCATGGCCAAGGGATGGTGGCTGTCAGGGTTGCAAGTGTGCCTGGCCTGATGCCCTGTGACACACCAGGCAGTCAGTGTTCCCACAGTAAATGCAGGCAGCTCTATGTGGGCTGCTGCAGCTGTCTGTGCTTGAGAAAGGCTGGGTTAACCTCTCATCAGATCAGATCCACTCGCTCAGCTGAGTGAAGACCCCATCACTGGGAATTCTGATTGTTCTTGGCTGCTGTAGGTGTCTACAAAAAAGCAGAAGCCATCCTTGAAATCCACGTTGCTGGCAGCACCTCTGTCTGTAGACACATCCTTCACACACATGGTTCACATTAGATGCTCTGTTCTCACCTCCTCTTGTGTGGTCCTTCTATTTCACAGTTTGCTTCTCATGAGTGTGTTGGATGCTCTCACAGTTAATATTAGATTTAGGTAAAGGAGAGTTCATGGGAACAGATAAAAGGCTTATGAGCTTCAGCACTGGGTCACTGCTTTAGTCTGAATTCCCTGGTTTTGATTGAGACCTAATGACCTTAGGGCTAGGATATTTAGTAAACCAGGAGAGTTTCAAGCCTGCTGAACATGATGGCTCGTGCTACTTTAAAGGGTGGAGTGTATTTGGGAGACTAAATGTCCTGAGAGCATTTGGGCACTGGCTGAAATGCTGACTAGCCCTGATATTACTAATTGGTTTCAAATTGTTGAAATAGTGGGCTTCTGTAAGAGGCCAAAGCTGTCCTGTGTGTGTGTCTCTCCAACTGGGCTGTAAAAATGAGAGGAGGTCATTCAGCTTCCAAGGAAACACTGGAGAGTCACTCTTAGGGTATCTGTTTTCTCTGACGCAGATCCTTTTCCTTACGAGTGGTGCTCCAGGCTTCTGTAACTATCAGTTCTCAGACTTCTCAGATCCTGATCCCACATCCTGAGGAGCTCTGTATGTGACCTGTCCCTCTGTCTGTGTTTGCCTTGCTGAGCAGAGAGGTTTTCTACAGCAGGTTAGCAGACCTTGTTCCCTGTGAGGGTGCTGAGGCCCTGGCACAGGTTGCCCAGAGAAGCTGTGGCTGCCCCATCCCTGGAAGTGCTCAAGGCCAGTCTGGAAGAGGCTTGGGGCAACCTGGTTTAGTGGAAGGTGTCCCTGCCCCTGGCAAGGGAGTTGGAACAAGATGGTCTTTAAAATCCTTTCAAACCCAAACCATTCTGTGATTTTACGAGTCTGTGAAAAGTCATCACCCTACAATTTACGCCCTTGAAAGAATATCTAGCCAAGGTTTTACCTTGGTGAGTCATTCTAGCAGTCCCAGTGTCTCATGTAAATGTCAGCCTTTACTTAGTGTAACTCTAGATCTTTGTGGACAGAATTAGACTCAGCCAAATGAAGAGTCCAAGGACCTTTGCAACCCAACACCAGAATGATTACAAGGTACATACAGATCATGCTGTTGACACAAACCGTAATGACGACATTCTGGCATTACCTGAATAGTTGACATGACTGCAGAATTATGGTATATGCAACACTAGGACAAATTTAATACAGGGCTAGGAAAGTATTAAATCTGCACGGAGCTCTTTTGCCAGGTGTTTAGATCATGGAAAACACATTAAATCTGTTTTAGGAACAAGACAAGCATCTGCTGGATCTGAAATACACTGCACTGAAAAGAGTGAGTGTAGAGGGGAGGAGTACATTTTAAAATTTACACTTAGAAGTAAGGCAGAGCTAGACTCCAACATCACATTAATATACTATCTTGTCTTTATTTAAAAAACAGGCTTGAATAGACACGATAACACTCAGCTTTCAGTTACTTTGAAAATGATGCATTTTGCGAGCCATCTGCATGTACCTGATGGTGCTACTCATTTTCATAGAGGTGTTCAAGCTTTGGGAGTGTGTGCTAGACACTTGGGTATCTCGTGGCACTACTCTGTAGGGCTTAACAGAGATATGAATAGGTCTGCAATGAACAAGACTCTCCCAATGGCAGTGGGCTGCAGAAAGCTCTGTGTGGAGCTGCATTACTTCTGTGCCATATGGCAAAACAGGGAAATTGTCACCACTTCAGTAGTGAGCTCTCTAGTTGTGAGTTCTTTAGTGGTGTGAATGTGTGATTATAAAGTGGCTTCTCTGTTGCTCCTGGGGTGTGAATAATGAGACTTCTGTAGGAAGCAAGAAAAGGGTGATTTTATTTGCTTCTTTTCCTACATTCCAAGAATCCTGAGAAGATCAGTTGGATTGCAGAGACAGTTGTGATTTGTGGAATGATTTCTTAAAATCACTGCTCTTCAGGTGGGGAGTGGGGCAGGTCTGTGTCAGCTGGGATATTCTGAAAACAATCAAATAGCTGCAAAAGGTTATTGTAGCCATCGATAAGGTATTCACAGAAACTGCAGAATCCTGGTTGGATGTGAAGCTTGCTAAAAGTCTTTCTAAATTGCAGAAATGCAGCTGAGTGTATTTCAAAGACCTGTTTTATTTTTGGCATATTTTCAGAACAGGTAGCACCAAAGAGCACAATTTCAGAGTAAAATTTTCAGAGTGAATTCTGCTTTTAATGCTTCCCGTGAGGCAGGTTGGAGATTTGCATCTCAAAAGTTGTGTCTGGCACTCCTGTGGGCATTTCAATACACATTTGGGAAGGGCAGAAAAGTGTGCTGACTTTCAAGGAGTGGCTCCCTCTGGAATTAGCAGAACAAGCATGGAGACCAGCATGGCTGCTGGAATGAGTGTACTGTGTTTCATGCTTCAAAGTCACTGCTAAGTTTAAGTTGGGCTTGTCCATTTTACAGAGCAAGTGATGCAAAGAAAAGAGCATCAGCACTCAGAATGTAATGGCATTTGAGCAACAGCTGCCTTAATATTGGAAGAATCATAGCAGAAGGCTTAATTTTGGAACTACTTAAGGCACATCCCTGATGAGATGGTGAACAAACATACCCAGTGTGTGGCTCATGTGGCCGTGGAGCCTGTGGGCTGTTGGTGCAGGTGTGCACATACTCAGGGTGCTTGTGCTCACAGGCACAGCTCCCACTCCAAAGTGCAGTGTCAAGAGATGGGGCCTCAATGTCTGTCCCTTCAAATCTCCTTTTGATTGTCTGGAAGGTGCCAGGGGGAGAGCAGAGTCCCTGGTGGGGCTTGGGGGCCGCCTAGCGAGAGGCTCCCCATGGCCTCAGCAGCCCCATGGGACATGCTGGGCAGGACTGGCCCTTCATCCAGCGGCTGCGAGCAGCTCACACACCAGGGCTGGGGAGGAATTAATTTTATCCCTTGTGTTACATGTTTCTTCTGAGCACAGCTGTTTCTCAGGGCTGGAAAATCCTGGCTTTCCCTCCCCTTATTTGGATAACAGCTGAACTGCCGACAGATATTGGACACTTGAGTCAAACTGGAGTTCCTAGAACCAAGTGACTAAATCCCCTTTTAAGCACCGACATTAAAAGACGCCTAGAGCTTATTTTAAGAGATGCTAAGCTTACACTTGAAGTCATGAGGCTCCATACTTGTTGAAGTATATTCGTGTCGAACAGAAATCCTGCTAATTTCCTTCCTTTCTTCCCTATTAAAAAAAACCCTGCCCTGCCCCATTTCTCTGCATGCCAAAGCATTACAGAGATGTAGAAGGATTTTGAGCCCAGACTGCCTGATGTGAGAAGCCTGCAGGCCCTGGGATGAAGGCTCTGGTGCCCATGGCTGTGACCTGCAGAGGATGTGCACGTGTGAATACAGGCAACAGCATTTGGGGAGCCCCTGGGCATCCTGTGGCACCTGCCTGCTGCTTTGTGCTGTATCTTTGGCATTCACATGGCACAGGCACCTCCCAGAGGCTGTTTAGTGGATGCTGGGGGTCCCTTATGTGAATCCTATGGGCCATTCAGTGTCATGGAAAGAATATTGTATCAAGAAGCTGTAAATGCTGTCTCTGCAGTTAGGATGCTGTAACAAAGCTAGACAAAATTCTTTCCTGAAAGCTGTGAGGGAACACCCACAGTCTCGGTCTCCAGGATTCCTGCTTCCTAAGAACTCTGTGTTAGTGCTGAGCTGGTGCACTGGGGCAGGGCTGGGCTGCACTGTTCGGGTACAGCTCTGAGCCCCCATTCCCACCTCGCAGCCGCCGGGACATCGGCTCCTCTTGCTGCACAATCCTGCCTGTGCCTCAGGAGGGGATGAATCTCATCCCAGCTCTCCCTTTCCTTGCAGACTGCTGGAGGCTGTTATTCCCATTTCCACACAGATGCCTGCAGGTAATGATGAAGCAGAGCCTCAGCCACAATACAAAAACTCACGGTCTTTTTCTTTTTTTAAGGTAGAAAATGTGCGATGCACTGTTCAGCCAGTGAGTGAGTTGGCCTCCTCACCGTGGCCCAGAGATGACTCTGCTGCATGTCAGGGGGGGATTAAGCTAACAGGGCCAAAGAGGAGGGTGAGAAGCCTCCAGTTCCATGCAGGGCACACCTTCCAAGGAGGTGGCTCTCATTCCGGCAGGCTCAGGAGATGGGAATTGTGTGATCAGTGCATGTAACTGTGACTCATGGCTTTGCTATCTGGAGCCCCAAAGATGACTCTGCTGCCGTGGCTGTACCCTGACGTTTGCATTTGCCACAGAACACAGTGAGTTCTGATCTCCACTGGCCCCAGACCACTTTGTGTGTCCTTCCTTCAGGAAGAAGCGTTTTTGTGAACAGCATGCAGGCATTGCAACTGCTACAGCATCCTGTAGCACAGGATGTCTTTGCTATAGTAGTAATTACCAAAACAGAAAAAGAGCCTTTTCTGTCCCCAAACATCATGGTTTTACTTAACTGATTTCATTTGCATAGAAATAAAAGGAAAGTATATCCTCAGATGGGAACACATTCAAATGGGATGTCTATAGAGTGACAGCAGTAGCTATGTTGCACTCAGATGCAAATAGGAATGTGGGGTAGCTTTTGCAGAGCCTGCATAACATTTTTCTCCAAAGTGTTATGCAAAGCAGCACGTGCCCTGCTGTAGCTTCTGTCATCTCCTGTCACACAGGTGTGCCTCAAGTGGTTACTGACTGGTGGACTGATGCTTCTGCCATCTAAACCTGAAATCATCAAAGCTGGCAGATCCAGAGGTGAACCAAAGCTCCTGAGCCTGAAATGTTGGCTGTCTTGTCCCAGTGCACATGAGGCTCCTGTGCTGCTCATGCTGCTGCTGCACAATGCAGGAGCAAGGGAGTGAAGGGCAAGGGAGTTAGTTGTGCTCTATGGGAGCTCCCCTCAGACAATGCCCCAGGCAGGGGAGCTGTGCACACAATCCTTCAGTTACCAATCACCTCACATCTCTGCCCTCGGTGAATTCTGGCCTAAAGATCTTGTCCTAGTCCAGCTCCATCAGTGCTGCTCACCAGTGCTCACAGGCAGTGCCAGCAGTTCCACGAGCAGAGCGAAGTCTGTGGGTGAGATCTGAATGAGCACAATTAAAGAGCAGCCCAGGATCCCCCTGGAGTCTGTTTGCTGTGAGGAGTGCTATTTAAAGCTCTCTTGTCTCTGGTTTCTCTGACATGCCAGGAGATGTTTTTAGCTTACTGGTCAGAGAATTGTCTGTGGGGCTGCTGAGAGGTGGTGCAAGTGTCCCGATGGTGGTGGTGCAGGGTTCTGGCCAGAGGTGCCTTCCCAGAGGCACACACCATTGTTGGCATTCCCCAGGAGCTAGGGGGGTTTGTGCTGAGCATGTGAACCACAGCAGAACTGCTTGGCATCAGAGATGTGTAAACCTGGCTCCCTCCATGTGCAGTGCTGTGGGCTGGGCAGCCTGGGAGTGGGGAGGAGGGAAGGATGGGGTCTCTGGCCAGCTCCTGCCCAAGCCAGAGCAAAGCTCTTCCCTCTGCTGCCACCTGAGCAGCAAAATCATCTCAAGCACCTTTCAAATGCTGGAGCAGGCTGTTAGTGCTGAAGTGTGAGAGTGGCAGAGAGGGAGCAGGGGGTGCAGCTGGTGCCAACACCAAGAGGGCATTTTCCATATTTTTCTCCCTTGCATTGGCCTTGCAGAGGCTAAAGGGCTACTGTACAGTGAGGCAGAGCTGGGGCTCTTAAATACTTGTTCTCAGTCCTACATCTTGTTCAGGTCCTATCTCTGATTTCTTCACCAAAGAAGCTGGGGCAGCTTCAGCATCTAAAAGATAATTTCAGCCTACAGCAAGAGAGCTGATTCAACAGCAAGGCTCATGGTAATTATCTAAAATTGCTGGGAGCCAAAATGCTCCCAAATATAACCAAGTCAGGAAGAACAGTGGTCAGAGCACTCAGCCCATTGCATGTGCTGCAGTGTCACCAGAAAACTCAAAGCCTCAACAGGGACCTACCTGTTGCACTGTAAAATGTGGTAAAGAAAACTATTCCTGTCTGGAAGCCTTTACACAGAGCATAAATCATGCATTTAAAAAGTACAAATAATCAGAATATAGCTAAGCACTGTAGTTTGGAAGCCTGTGTGTAGAACTAAGGTGTAGACTATGAAGCCAATTCCCCAAACCATCATTGTTCAAATTGCCTAAATTAACCTGTCACTGTACAGTCAAAGGAAGCTTTTTCTAGAGAAATAACTTTACAAATCCCAAGCCATTTCACAGAAAATTGAGCTGGCAGAAAGCATTGCATAAAATTAAATAACTTGCACAGATGCTTCTTGAATGAAAAATAAGTTCTAGTGATTATTGCCTGTACCCAGCAGGCTTCAAGACTGCGCCATCCAAGCCCTCCCAAACACCTCCTGTGACAGTGCCATGTGCCACACCCTGTGTCCTAGGAGGAGGAAAGGCTGGTTTCAATGAATGCTGTGGCATTTGGGCTCCCACAGACTCCCTTTCCCAGCAGGTGCCAGGCAGTGACTGATCCCAGCCAGGAGCCCATGTGCAGATGGGCAGTGGCTGCACAGCCAAACCCCCCAGAAATAGAATCAGGCTAATTTTAACTCCGTGGACAGCATTTGATATGGAAGCAGCTGGTGTCATACCAAACTCTGGGCCTGTCAAGCAACCCGAGTACATCACTAAAGCAAATATGTTCATTTCCACCCAAAGGCCATTAGGAAGCCAGGCCTGATTTTAGCTGGCACTTGACTCATTATAAATCAGAGCTGTAAGTTTGTAACCATAGACATGCAGTGCCTAAACTCTTAGATTTTAATGCCATTTCATTACAAAAACGAGGCATGACTTACCTATTTTTCCCTGTAATCCATTGCACTGCTAGTATGTTTCACTGTTTCTGTTTGCAACTGGTGTCAAGGTGTTTTGGTCATGCTCCCTGTGTTCCCCTCTTGTGAAAAGCTGTTCTGCACTGAAAAGTTGATTTACTAGATATCATGCTAGTAGTCAAGAGCACATCTAGGCAGTGATCTCTGTGTTTGGATTACCTTCTTTTTGGCAGCTAAAACAAATGTCCTGGGTAGAAAACCCCTAGAAATACAGCAGAGCTTTGATTTTCTGTCTTCTGTCACTCTGGAGAGTGGCAGAGGTAGCACATGTGCCAAACTTCAGCTCAAGTGTCCCACAAGCAATTGATATTGCTTACTTGTTGGAAAGTCTCTCAAAACCAAAAATGCCTAATTTAATATGTACCCAGCTGCATTGGAAAGTTGTCACAAGTACAGCCATGACAGGGTGGCTTTGAACTCCAGCTTGTGCTGCAGCTCTGGCACCCAGCAAGGGGCTGTCCCCTGCCCTCTGTAACCTTTGGAAATTAGGAAATGGCAATAGGAAGGCACATGTGCAGTGCAAGGCACCAGAGAGCCAGGGCTTTGTGTCTGCCTGCCCTCCCTGCCAAAAATATCGTTTGCTTCTGCTTAGAGAGCTGGTCAGCAAACACATTTAAAATGTTATAGGTCAAATTAGCAGCAGAGGTAGAGGTGAGTTACAGTTCTTGTTAATAGAATTTGTGAAGTGACAAAGTTCCTCTCTCAGGCAGTGAAGACAGACCACTCCATTTTCTTGCTACCTTTTGCAACAACAGCAAGGAATTTCTCTAGGAGATAACAGTGCTACGGACAAAGCTTTTGGATACCCCAAACCTACTAATTAATGCAACTGAAAAGAAAAACATGAAAAGGAAGATACTCAGGCAACAAAGGGGATGAAGTTCCTTTCAAGAGGCAGGTCCTGCCCTCAAGTTTGCCTCACTCTCTGATCTGCTGAGGAAATACTTGATCCTCCACTGTTCTGTCCTTTGGAGCTGGGAGGTCCCACACTCCCATCCACACCTGGCCATTCTCACAACCCTCTGGATTAAGCCTACAGATGATGGGTCAGGTGTTCATTGTGCCTTAGGGCCCGGGCTGTGGCTCCTACCCTGCTGGGCCAGGAGAGGAGGGCACTGCCCAGCTCTGCCCATCGCCTGAGGTCATCCTCTGCTGCTGCCCTGTTGCAGAAGCACAGACAGGCTGTCCTTCCTCCTTGGCTGTGGCATAGGAAAAGCCAGTGATGTGTTCTGG
Source organism: Pseudopodoces humilis (assembly GCF_049639895.1). NCBI lineage: Eukaryota > Metazoa > Chordata > Aves > Passeriformes > Paridae > Pseudopodoces > Pseudopodoces humilis. The sequence goes on from NC_142216.1 coordinate 7,987,997, forward strand.
TAGCAGAGTGCTGGACAGTGAACTTCCATAGCTGTAAATTATGTGCTGTTAGAGAATCAGAGCAGCCTGTGCTGCTGCAAGGTGGAGCACAGGGTGAAAGACTAAATCCAAATCACACTGTTGTGGTTCTGGTTACCTACATTAGCTACAGGTCTCAGAGCTGTGACAAGACACCCACTGAGAAGTTGTATTATATTTTCTTGCCACTTTCTTCCCTGTAGCACCTCTACCACTTCTCTCTTTCCCCTGCCACAAGCCATGTTTAGGAGCAGGCTTTGGAGCCCAGTGGGTGCTCAGCTGCACAACCCAGCCCACTTCACAGCTGAGGGTCTTCTGGACGATTTCATCTTCTCTCAGCCCAGGACACTAAATGAAGCACAAATGGACTGGGTGCTTGCAGAGTACCTTACAAATGAAGTGAGACATTCAGGGGGGCAGAGCTCATCATGGCTTCACCCCTTGTACCTGTGCTGTGGAGCTGGGATGCCCTGGTTGGCAGTGGAGTCCTCTCTTGCTTTGGAAAGCACAATCTTCCTGGGTGTAAGGGTAAGAGATGCTCATGCAGACAGCAGGACTGAGCCAAGCATGCTGTGGGTTTGGAGCTCCTGGTTTGCCAAGATGCTCAAATTACCACCCTTGATGAGCCTAAAGGTAAGAGCAGAGCTTGATGTGCCAGCAAGGGGAATGCTGCTCTCTGAAAAGGAAAATCATATCCCTGCCTCTCCTCCCCACCTCTGAAAAGCCTCAAACATCCCAAGAACATAGTTAATATGCTATAAATTAAAATGTTACTTACCTCTATAAGCCATCCATTTGGTTTTGGGGCTCTTGCTGCCAGCAGTTTGTGTCAGTGCTGAGTCTTGAAGCAGAAAGTCTCCTCTCCAGCAGCTCCCCTCTGAGGTCTGGAGGCTGTCTGGGGTGGTGGGTTACATTTCTAATGTTCAGATCCCTGCTTGTGAGTGATGGCATGGCGGGAATGTCAGCTGTATGGGAATAAACTGCAGCGATTTATTCCCTCTAGCCTGTTTGAAAGTCAACAGAGTGGCACCATTATCTGGAACAAAACAGGTCTGGTGTTGTGAGATACAACGGTGGCCAGATCCATAATTGCTTATAATTTGAAATGCTAATAGCCCTGAGTGCTGGAAAGATGCCAGCTCAGGTCGATTGTGGCTCTCTACATTGAAAGAGAAGTGTAGAAAAACTTCGTTAGAATCCGGAGTCTCTTACACAGATCTGGAATGTAAAGAATTTCCTATTCACTTGGAATATAAAGAAAACCTGAGCTTCTTCTCAGATGCTGAGGAATGCAGGGAGATATCTTGGTGGAGCCAGCATATGTCTAGCTGTTTTGAGCAGCCTCGTGTAACCACCCTCCAGACTTGGGAGTGTAAACTTGTGGGAGTTGAAGCCATGTGGTGATGATGGCAGAGGTGCAGTGCCATTATACTCCTAAATTTCACACTAGGTGCACTATTCAGTGAGGTGGCCTGGGGAGGGAGCAGCAGCGAGGGCATTTCTGAAGTGAAGGGATGTGTCCATGCCAGTCTCACTGCAGCAGGTGTAGTGGGGTTCCTGTGCTCCCACATCCTTGGAGGAATTGCTTTGTGTGGATGCTCAAAGGGCAGGATCCCCAGACAAAGCTGCCCATTACTCTGCAAGTGTCTATAAACAAATTGGTTCTTGTCTGCCCCCACAGCGGTGCCCTTCCATGGCTGAGAGCTGGACTGGGCTTACCCTGTTCAGGCTCGGCTTAGTCAGCCTTCATCAGTTTTGTGGCCATGGAAATAACCCAGCTGCTTTGTAGAAGCCTATCCAGCAGTGAGAGGTACTGAATAATTAGTTACCTCTTGTGGGATTCCCCAGATTCCCATTTTGAAAATACAACTTGTAGTTTGCTTTCCTGCATGCACAAGCTCTTAAATTTTTCCTGTCGCCTTCCTGCTTCATTCATACTGAGTCCCAGAAACTGTGTGAAAAGGTATAAATTACTTTTGGCTAAAGCATCTCTCCTTGCACTGTTTTTAATGGCTGTTACATTTTTTGTGTCACTGCAAATCTTATCAAGACCGTTTGGGCTCAAGGATGGGATGGACCCTGCCCTCCAGCACAGGCTGTGGTGTAGGGATGCTCTCCCCTTCTTCTGGACAAGAAATTCTGCCACAAATCAATGGGATTTACTTGGATCCCCTCACTAGGCAATCCAGCCTGAGGAATTTAAACTATTACTCACCTCTTAGGGACATAATTAGCAGATGAACTTTTGAATCTTTTTGAATGCAGGAGTGGTGGGAAGAGACTGCCTATTCAAGCCATCTTAAACCCTTCCCAAAATGGAAAAGTAGCAGGTGCAAAGGCCACAAATGCTGGGGCCCTTCTTCCTGAATTGTTTTGTCAAGGGCCCCTGAACTGACATTTCAATTTAATACATCAAATTCTGAGGCAGACGAGTAGGGACATTTTTTTTTGTTGTTTATTTTTATTTGCTTGTTTTTGTGGTGTTTTGTTTTGTTTTGTTTTTTTACAGAGGGATTTTTGAATGAGGAGTGCAGGTAACAAAAATCTTCTTGTGGAGATGAAGGCATGTGCCCTGTGCAGAAGCTGGGTATCTTCAGTAGCAAGTTGTTGTCTGGGGTAGTTTTGACAGTAAAAATTGAATTAATTAATTCTGACTGTTGTATTCAGAGTTCAGACAGAAACTTCTTGCTTCCTGAGGAAACCCAGCACATCTTTCCACTCTGTGTGAAGAAGCTGGGCACAAGCTGGTGTTGGTGTCACAAGCGAGCTTGGGATAGAGAGTGAGCTTGGCAGTGCAATGAATTTTGGGAGAGAGAAGCTCCAGGCAGGCTGGCAGGTGCCAGCAGGTGTTTCCCAAAGAGTTCCCAGGGTTACCTGTGGCAGTCACAGGCTGGTTGTGGCTGGTTACTGGAAGGGAGGATGCTGAGCAGAGGTGTGCCAGGACAGCTTCTGCACCCACCTGCAGAGGTGTGTGCTGGTGCAGGGGACAGCCAGGGCTCCTCCTCCAGGAGAGCCTCAGCACAGAGAACACGACTGCAAGTTGAACATCACCCTTTGTGAGCACAGGAGAGACTCTGGGAGGTTTCAGTCACATGGAGGTGTCATTAACAGAGGATATCACAGCCTGTCTGATGTCCCAAGGCAGTGGAGGGGCTGTGAGTGGGTCCTGGGAGTCTCCCCAAGCCTCCCCTTCTGACTTCCCACACTGAGGACTCCACGTGGGTGGTAAATTCTGGTAGACTCTGCCAGGTTTGGCTGGTTATACTTAGTCAAACCTGTCTGAAACTGGACTCACCAGTAGACTCAGCCAAGTTTGAATAAACTGAACCAAGTCTGAGACTAGCACTGGTTGGGCTGCCTTCATCTTTAGCAGTACACTGCTCCAAACCCAAATTTGGGCTGGTACGGTTCCTCTGGCTTCAGAACAGCAGTGCAGGTTCTTGTAAGGGCCATGTTTGGACAACAGGGACACATTTGACCTTTCTCCTGACATTGTTGCTCCATTTAGGATCTGATATTCTCAGTGAGCCAAACAGATCAGTAGTTTTAGCCTAGGTGCTTATCATGGGTATCTTGCAAATTCAGATTATCTCTGACCACATTAGCCAAATATTCTTCTAAATTATGCTGGTGCATATTTGTAGACTTGAAGGGGATTGAGCAAGTGTAGCGGAAAAGGTCTGCAGATGAGTATGAGCAATTTGGAACTTTGTTACTACATAACAGAAGTGGCACTGCTGGCAGATATCCTCAGTCATCTGTCAGTATTAACTTCTGAAAGCAACTTAGCAGAGGTGCCTGCTTGCTCTTCCCACGCTGAATCCCAGGAACGATATTTTAGTGGGGAGACTGACTAGGCTCAGATTAAAGTTCTCACAGTGTTGCAATAAAGACATTACTGGATGCTGCCTCAAGGCACCTCTTTATTGGGTGCTTTTACAGCTCTTTTAGTGGTGCTTTCTGGCAGCATTCCCTGGGGTTTAATTTCAGGTATTTTGAGGTATCTAATGTATTTTCCACTGTAATTTAAACCTGTGCCAGTCTGGGCTATACAGACTTACCTATAGGCAGTTTGAGGAGTGGTGAACATTGTTGGAGGCTTGCCAGCCCTGGGTAGGACACTTGCCCTGATATCTATAGATTGTACTGATGTGTCCCCCAGCTGGGTCCTCTGCAGGCTGCATCAAGATACAGCTCTGCAAAACATGTCAGTTTTATGTGAGTTTCCCCTGTGGATGTGGGTCTAGGTTTTGCAGCTGAGATATTTCCAGAGAGGAATCTTTTATCCTGGCCTTTCCCTAAGCAACCCACTTGCTAAAGCAGATAGGCTTGCACTCACCATGATCTCTCATTCCATTTCCCATCATAACAGTGGTTCCTACAGCTGGGTGTTCCCCTTGGTGCTTAGGAGATGGAGTTAAATTATTGAGGCAGAGAAAATGGCTCCAAGTAGAGACTTTTCCCCTCGGCTGCCTCAGCCAGGGATGGTCAGGACACGTGCAGAGTGTGGATTGCTGGCACTTTGTTCACGCTGCCCGCGCTCGCTGTTTTTAGCTCTGTCAGGAGCTCCCTCTGCATGCTCAGGATGCCATCCCAACAACTGCAGCTCTCTTGATGGACACACAAGCACCTCTGGTCCTCAAGTTTGCAGGTTTTCATGACCATAAACAAGGACATTTAAAAGTTATATTGTCTGTGCTCTGGCAGAAATATTCCTCCTGACTTCCATGGATGGCACAGCACCTTTTATCAGCATTTAGGGCAGGTGCAGGAAGAGGCATGGAAGTTGGTGGGAAGCCTGTTTTCTGGCTAGACAGCAGGCTTAAGTGCTTAAGGCAGAGCCCAATTGTCAGTATAAATAGCTCTCTTTAAGGACAGTGAAAAGTATTCTCATACAAAGAAGCTGAATTGGGACTAGCAAAATAATATTCCTTGCGAAACTCACACCAGTGTCTTGAGGTCTGCTGTCTGTGTCAGGTCTGGGTGCAAACTGGGTATCTTGGAAAGGCAGTTTTCCAGGTGGGGATTGTGAGCCTCTGCAAGTGCCTTCAGTGGAAGAGCTGGATCAGAGCAGGCTGGGATTCTCTGTGGTTTATATAAAACCACATGGAGATGGTTTTGCTTGTTCTAAATAGGAGATAATTTTTAGGAAAAGAGCTTGGTGCTTTTCTCCTTGGGACTGCTGGATTTTTGAGCTGCAGGAGTTAAACTCCTGGCTGAGAAACTAAAAGTAATTAGCTAAACTAAAGCTAAAGTAATTTTACCTTAAAAGTAAGTGTCTATCTCTGTTTCTATCCCATTCTTTGCTTCTAGAAGGGCATTGTGTCTAATTGCATGCAGCATCAAAGACTGGGTCAACAAGGATTTTCTTGTGATATTTCCCATGTAAATAAATTTCGCCTCAAACCTCGTTTATCCCTAAATTGCCACAGGAGACCCTCAGGCATCTGAAGGATTTTCATTTATGCCACACATGAATTAGTCCAGTCTTAGTCTTTTGTGGTGCCATTCCCGATGTGCCTGTGGCTGCCAGAACGGCAGATGGCACCAGCGCCCTGTGCTGCTCCAAAGCCCGGTGCCCTCAGCACAGCCTCGGCTGTGACCAAGCCACTGAAATAGTACAGGGAATTTTAGCTCTGAAATCCAGCTCATAGCACAGGTGTGGGGTTTTTTTGTTGCTGTTTTTTGTTTGGGTTTTTCCTCTTGTTTTGTTTTGGGGGTGTTTGTTTGTTTGGAGTTTTTTCAGTTTTGTTTGGGTTTTTTTATTGAAGTATCTTCATAGGCAGCTGGAGTTTTACCTGTAATTCCCCTTTCCCTCGTGGGTGCCTTACTGCAGTGGTTTGAGTGGTTTGCAGCTGAACAAAGAAACAAAAGGTTTGATTTCTGCTGGCTGGGACAGAGCTCCTTGTTGCCCAGGTGGGCGCAGAGCAGCCGCCCTCAGAGGCTGGAACCAAAGGCAGCCTGGAGGAGTTGCAGGTTGGGATGAGCTGCTCGGTCCTGGCCAGGACCATGTCTGGGTGCAGGATATCACTGACCAGGAATTGCAGCCCCTGTTTGCAGCTGGCCCAGCAGTCTGACAAGTCCTCAGTTCTTTGCCTAAGTAGCTTCAGCACTGGCAGCTTTCCATAGCAGAGCCTGGACATGCTCTTTGCTGTAGGTACAGCAAAGGAAAGTAGAAAAGTCAGGAGATGGGAGTTGGGAGGAAAGGACGGAAGAGATTTAATTCATTAATAGTGGTGATGTTGAATTGCTCTTCTCCACTTGCCAAGTGGTTACAGGAAGGAGAATGGCAAAGCTCTGAGCACAGCTCTGGTTTGTTGTCCAAAAAACATATCTGCATGTACATGTGCTTTACCTGGGGCAAGCCTGTGGTACTATTAGTGAAAGCTTTTAAGTTGTCAGGTCAAATCTGCCCAAGCAGAGCTGTTGAGGACATGTGGCCTGGTTTTGTAACTGGTCCTTGCCTCTCCCTGAGTGTTTTTCTAAAGCCATGGACACTGTTCTGAGTTTCTCCTTGGTGTCTTTCTGTGCATCTCTCATTCTGATCTCATGTGTAACCTTCCCCATGGTCTTGCTTCTGAGCTGTGTAAATATCTGAGATGCAGATGCTGTGGGCTGGTGCCTTGTAAGGATGCAGGGCTTGGTCCTGCCATGGGCTGTGGGCACTATCCTGGATCCAGGAGAAGCAGCTCTGCCCTGAGCGTATGGGAGAAGGAGAGTGTTTGCAGCAGCACATAGGAGAGAAGATTGATCTTCTGAGGGATTTCAATACCCAAGTCCATTAGAATTTCCTGGGAAATAACTCAGATTCATGCTGGCATACCTTGGAAGTAATTTAAAATTAAATACCAAAACCCAATGCATTGCAAGACTCCCAGCATGTAATTCTGAACCCATTAGGAGATTTGTGCTAATTTTGAAAATAATCTTCCTATTTTAAATATTGCTTTGAATGTATTTAGAACTTGAATATTTGGCAGAAGGGGAGCAATTAAACCAAAGGATAGATTATATTGTGTTACTTTAATTGTGATGGATTGAGTCATTTGCCGAAGGAAAATATCTACAAAGCATGTCTAAGCGCAGAAGCAAAACTGAAAACTGGTCTTGGCTGTTCTCTTCCCTGTGATTAATATATATTTATGTAATGCATTCCTTCTCATATCTTGATAACACCATGGGCCCACAGTGCATGAATTAACTCCACTGAGAACTGCAGTGAGACTGAGCCTGTGTAAGCACGAGGTATCAACATTTAGGTCCTGTATGCATTAATTTATACTTTATGGTTTTAAAGCTACATAAGGGAGAGGAGGAACATCCTGACTGGATGCATTGCACCAATGTCTGGTGCCATTGGGGTCCAGAAGACTGTCCCATGGCTGCTGCCAGTGCTTGCTTCTGCTGCCTGTGCCATAGGCTGGGAATTGAAGGTTGGGGCATTTGGGATTTTGTTCCAGCCCTACATTAGGCAGCGGGTTTCTCTTCAAGAGGAACTGGCGTACCCTGCCTGATTTCCACCTTCAGAAAATTAGGCAACAAGCAGTAGACAAGTGATGATTTTATGAAAACTGTCCTTTTTGGAGGTTTAAATTAAGTCCAGTTATTAATCTCGACAGCAGAGTGTAGTTTCTGTGTCTTGTGTTTAGCTGGAGGTGTGTTTGGTGAGTGCTGGGCACTCAGTGCTCCCAGTCCCAGTTGGCTGTGAGTGCCAGATCCCTCGAGGAACCAGCACAGGTGGGAAGGAGCACGGAAAGGAGCACGGTGAGCTCAGAGGCTGTCTGATCTGTCTGATGCCACCACACTCATTCAGGGTGTATCATCTGTCTCTGAGCCATTCCCATTCCTATTTCAGCCCACAGGCTGCTGGCAGCTGCTGTCATTAGAGCTTCTAACTTGAGCAGAGGGGCGATGGTGCTAAATGCTGCTGGACACAATGCTGACTTGGGCCAAGCTGGGAGGAGTTTTGTCCAGCAAGTGATGTCTTCTCATGAAAAAATTGTATGTGCGAAGGTACAGCAACAGCTTTTACTTCTAATTAAGCTGCACCTGTGGAACTCCTGGGGTTATGAGAACAGAGCTGCAATACAGGTTTTTTAATCTGTGTGCTGTGGTAATAAAGCCATTAGTATTTGAGGATGGTGTTGGCTGTTAACTGTCCCTCTCTGATTCTTCCCTGGTTAATGAAAATAGCAGTTGGATAAAAATGCAAAGACCTTGAGTTGTGAAAATGTGTGTTTGCACCACTAATCACTTGAAAAATCAATCTCCAGACCTTCATTTGTTAAGAGCAGCTGATTAGCTGCTCTCTATGCTTTTTCCCTTTTAATAAGACCCCTGAGTCGAACAACAGAAGGACTATCATTAAGGAGCAGCTTTTTCCTTTTTGTGTGACATTCTGTCGAATGTTAGCCAGTGGGTAGCTGGCACACACAGGACAGAAATGCCTTTGCCCTGTTGGTGCAAGCTCAGGTTTCACCTGTGAGAGGGAGATGGGGCTTTGCTCCCCTCTGCACAGGCATTGACAAATTTGGGACTGGGCTTTGGTTGTGCTGGATTTGGCAGCACTCTCTGTCCCTTGCTCAGCTGTCCTGGTGGGGATGCTCTTCCTTTGCCAGCAAACTGTGCCTTGGAGGTGACAAAAGGAGGCACAGCAAACCCAGGCTCTTGGTTTCCACATGCCTCTTCCTCAAGGGCCCCAGGTTAGATCAAGATGATGGCACAAAGATATTTTGACATAGTAAAAGATAACTCTAAGGTTAATATTCTGTCCCTCCTGTATTTTACCCTAGAGAGTGATGGCTTTGAATGAGAAAGAATAATTCTGAAGTCTAGAGAGATTCACTGAAATTGTAAAGATTTGTGCTTCTCTTAAATGGCTTCCCTGTTCAAAGGTACACAGTACAGCTTGTCTAGCCAGGCCGCAGGTAAAAAAGGGGCTCAGTGAAAAAAGCTGAGGGCTTTGTCTGTTTTCTAACTGGTACCTTCTGCTTTCTAAACTGCCATGTATCAGCCATCTGGCAACAAGAAGGTTTTTAGTATGAAAAATTAATTAGATACAATCTAAGCATAATCCTGCCTTGATTTTCTGCAACACAAGATTAGTTTGTACCCATAAAAGACTAGCAGGAAATATAGTGATAAAATAACCACTCTTAAATTTTTGTTGATTTTCTTCTTTTTGAAAAAAGTGAACAGTTGTCCCAGCTAAAAAAATGCATTGTGCAGGTTTTTGCTGTGCTGTCTAAGCTGCCCAACCCAGCCTGTACTACAGGTGTGACCACCACAGCTGCTGCCTTGGCCAAACAAGGATGGCAGATAATGACAATAATAACAATATATGCAAATAATGACAGATTGTGCCATAATGATGTGGAGAAGTAATTATTATGGACTGAAGCAATTTTACAACCCTTGTGACTGAGGCTCCAGAGTTAACAAGACAAAATGTCAATACAATAAAAGAGTGAGATGAGGAGAGACTTTTGGTTATTTTTCTTCCTTCCTTTCAAAACTGAGACAAGAAAAAATCTGATTGTTTCATAAATTCAGGCTCTTCATATTTACATTGAGGCCACTAGGAGAAAAATACATGGAAATTTCAGCTTTACTCACAGAACAGTGAGCACGATGTGGAATTCAGCAGAGAGCTCGAGCAGCTTATGCACAGAGCTGGTCTGGATTCTCTTAGGGTTTTGTGTAAATGCAGCTGGATAAATTCCCTGATAATGCAGTGTCTGAGCACTGTCTATAGGAATGTTGGTGTAAGGTGTGGCAATTTGGCAAACAGAGATCTGGGTTTCTTGGGAAGAAGAGCTGACACGGGGCTGGTGCAGGAAGTGCTGCAGTACTCAGGAACATGCAGAAAGGGATTGCCCTCACAGCACTGCTGGCAGTCAAAGCAGAATAAGTAAACCTGGGAAAGGATCTAGAGCTGAGTTTGTCCTGACATTTTGTTACACTTAAAATGAGGGAGCTGATCTGCAAATGTGTATTCTTTGTGATACCCAAAGCCTTCACATTTTGGAAGTATTTAAAAAGCAAAATTTGTGCATGGGAAAAGTTGTCTGACCACGTTGGCAGTACACTGATTTTCCTAGGAAGGTTCAAGCTGATATTGAGCTAGAGATCACAAGGATGTTGATGAAATTTCCAGCTGGTGCAGCTGTGCTGACCCAGCCCCAGTGCCAGGGGTGCAATGAGGCTGAGAACGTGGATGTGGAGTTTGCTAAACCTGTTGGTAGAAGAGGTGAGGTGATGATAGTGGGAGGGAAGCCTCCTTGGCTGATGTGTGCCTCACCTCTGCAGAGGTGAAAAAGGTGTAAAATGTCTTTTGAGGAATTCCTGTGCAGCTGCTGTACTGCTTTCTGGAGTGTCTCAGGTGTGCTGTGGAAAGCACAGTGCTTCCAAAATCTCTGGGAAGGAAAATGATGAGTCTGGTATTTGGTAGTTTAATGCACAGGGATTCTGCTACTAAAAATTCCATGACTTGCTTAATGGTGCCAAAATCTGACATTTGATTCCTAATGCTTTGTAGTAGTTATTTTTTATTTAAAAATTACCTAAGTGAATGGAAACAACTTTTTCATCTATATGTGACAGCTGGTAAAAGTTCCAGAGTGTGTTGGTGTTTTGCTGTGTATTTTGTCTGTGGGATTTATTACTGAATTTTGAAGTTTTTGGTTTTGGTTTTTTGTCATTGATTTTTTTTTTTTTTTTAGGTGCTGTTTGGTTTGGGTTTCTTTGTTTGTTTTGGTTTGGTTGTAAAATCCTGGTGCTGGGTCCTTGCATCATGTAGATGTTCTCGCTAAATCATGTGAGAAATGATATCTCTGCTCTTTCCTCATTAGTAAGGGAGTGGTAGAGAGAAGGAAGGAAAGGGGAACTGAAAATCTAGGTAGAGCAAGCGGAGCACTGGAGGATTCTAGAAATGGGTGATGAGCTTTGAGACAGGAGTAATCCATTTCCCATATGTATTTTGGAAACTCAATCTGGGAGAAACCTTCCTCTCTCTGTAACCAACCCAGATAATGACACATTTCCTACCTCTGGCACCAAAGTGGCTCATTTTTGATGTACTCAGCGCACTGAAGTCAGTGCTACGTGAGCCAGACTTCTGTCTTGGCTGCAGCTGGGGACATTTAAGAAGGTTTGGTGCTGTGTGAAGGAGAAATCCATTGTACCTCTGTCACCCCCTGGAAGTTCTGGAGCCTTTCAACGCTTTTTGATTAGGACTGCAAAGTGTTCATTTTTGCAGGAGGATGACTGCTGAGACGTTAAAACTAGACAGGAGATTAACCTAAATGCTGAACAGTAGAGTAAAAAGAATGGGTTTTATACAGCCCTAATCATCTGATTGAAAGGAGTGTTTGGTCTACCAAAAATTATTTAGATCAATTTATCTAGAAATTAATGCTTTTAGGTGAACTGTTATTTTATTTTTAGGGCTGCCTAAAGCTGACACTGGGATGTGGGAAACTTTTGATAAGAAGTTGTCAGTACTTGGTTTTCCACCTGACTTTATGTGGAAGCTGTGCCCAGAGGGCTGGGCATGGGGTGGTGGGCACGGGGCTGGCCAGGTCTGTGCTGCAAAACTGGCACCTTGTGCTGAGGGTGGGTGTTGGGTAAGTGGTAGAAGGAGGTGTTCAAGGAGTCAAGGATTCATTTCATTGCCTAGAGTATAAGTTGGCTTTCTTTCCATCTGGTTAAATAATGTTAGAGCCAAAACAAATTTAAACCCATACACACAGGTTTGCAAGAAGAGCAGGAGAGAAAGCAAAGTGGGTAAAAGTAGGTCTAAGGAACTGGGTAAAGGAAGAGCAGGGTGTGTGAACCTGCACTGATAGCTGCATAGCCCAATGCTGATTCAACTACCTGCAAATAAAAGTTTATGATGTGCTGAGCAGACATCTTGGCATCAAAACCTTATTTATAAATCTTTCCATCACAGCTCAAATAGTATTGGAAGCTAGAAATACCACAGGCATAGCAGGAGCACCATATGGTGAGCAGGACCTCTCCAAGACAGGGCTGGAGCTGGGACCAGGCTGTGTGCTGTGCTCAGGAGATCTCATTTCAGTGCTGAGCACTGAGGCTTCAGCTTTTAGAGCAAACACAGCACTAATCTGATTGTTAAAGGTGGCATGTGAGTAATGCCTGCCTCGGGGACCAGCTCAATTGCTCTCAAGGTAAAGCAAATGAAGTCAGTATAAAAGGTTGACAGATATTCATAAAGATCAAATTTGACAAGTATCCTCTAGACATATTTAATATAAAATGCAGATGGCAGTAATTTTCAGGATCGCTGGATTCTGGTAATCTAAGGTGGTTCTGATGGTGTCTGTTTCTCTATCTGTACCATGTACTGAAATATTAACTTCCAAACCCATCAGGACCCCACAGATGAAGTGGGCAAGAAACAAATTTCTATTGATTTCAGCCCTGCTTTGGTCTGTTGCATGAAAAAAAGAAAAAAACAAAAATTTTTTTTTGCTTGTACATCTGCCCAGACATACCAGGCTCATGCCTCCTCTATCAGCAGCTCCACATCATGTCTGCTCACCACTGCCTTCATGCTGGCAGCTGAAGTGGTCCCCACTGGGAGGTTTTGTTTTTTCTGAGAGACTTCAGCTCCCAGTTTGTCACCAACATGAACTGGGACAGAGAAAAAATAATCTTTCAGAGTCAGGAGATCCTGAACCAACCGGAGCAGCACCAAACATCGCAGTGAGGCTGGTAGTGGTTCAGCAACACCCACCCAGGAGCAGCTTTCTGGTGGAGTTTTAATTAGGTAAATTTTATGATTATACTTCAGAAAAAGCATTTTATCTTACGGTGCATGGGGGGTTAGACTAGATGATATCAAGAGGCCCCTTCACCTCCTCAACAGTTCAGGCATTCTGCATATCTTTAAACTCTACTTAATTGTTAAACTAGCAGCTGGCTTTTTTTAGCTTTTCCAAGAAAAAAAATAAGCAGCTATTATTTCTTAGCAGCAGATGTACAGTAACCCTTGATTAAATTAATTTGACTGTTCATAGTTTTTCTTTGTTTGTAATTTTTTTTCTCATAACTTGCTGTTGCTATTCTCAGATGCTTTTTGTACAGCTGCTGCAGATCCCCTCCATGCAGAAACACACTGAAAGTATTTTAACACTCACCTCAACTTTTTAATATGACTTGAATACTCCTAAAATCTTAATATAGTGTGTGTTTTTCTTTAGAAAGAGGCAAGAGCTCAAAGCAAAAGCTAATCAACTCAGTAAAGTGATAAGTCAGCAAAGTAAATGATGCTAACAAAAAAAACCTTTTCCCTTGAAATATTTGATTTTTTTTGTGTACGTCAATGAATAAAGATGTGAGGTTTAACAGGATACTTGAACTTCCATGATTGTTGGGTTTTTCTTGCATAATGGCCTCAGTATGTCTGTGTCTGGTCTGTTTGCATGATGGGGATGGGAAGAAAGAAAGTTTTTGTTATCATTCATCAAAGACTTTTTTTTAAATTTAGTGTCAGAGCTTGGATTTCCTGGAACATCAAGCAGTAATTATCTCCCTGTGTTTGTTGACCTTTCAGTCAACTCAGATTTTGCTTTTGGATTCAATACTAGTTCTGTGGCCAATTTTTAAAGGAGTCTTAAGTTCATCTTTAATTAGAAGCCAGGAATCTTGTTCCCAGTCAGTCATAGGACTTCCTTCAGCTGATGACTCAGTGCAGTATGTCAATGGTTTTGTTTGAATGCCTAAATACAGGCAATGTTTTAGCAGGTTTTAGTTAATAAGGAGCATTTCAAAAGATGGTTATGCTCTCAATATGCATTAGGGTTTGGGGGTTGTGTCTGACAAGCACTGGGGGTCTGACCCGGCTGGGTTGGCAGTGATTAGAGGTTGTGGACGCCCCTGGAGAATGCGCTCTCTTGGGATCAGGTTTATGGTCACTAATGCGGATGGTGGCATTCAAAACCACTGGAGTGTGACATTTGCCACAGTTCCCCTCTGCTCCCACCTGCCACAAAGAGCTGGAGACAGATGACACCTGTGGCAAGAGGCATTGAGAGCCGATTCCAGGAGACAGCCCAGGCTGCCTTGGATGCGTATTTGATGTTGGTTGACACCAGTCCCAAGGAGGAGATCTCTGATTTCTATCCAGGGCAGGCATGCACGGTGCATTCGGTGTGAGAAGACCTGCTCACACGGTCAGAAAGGTCTGGGAATAAAGAGCTGGAAGCATTAAGACACTTAAAGCCGTCTGAAATGCTCAAATGTAAATGTGTGCTGGATAGGGTATCATGCCATGCTGACAGCATTGCTAGGCTGACTGGCAAAGATATTCTTTACAAATAGTGAAATAGTGCCTAGATATCTTGAAAGACATTATTTGCTGACTAATTTGCCTCCCAAAGGTTTACCCTGTGGGTGTGGTGGGGTCCCTCTGACCTTTACTTTGCAGCTCCTCAAAGGACAATAAACTTCGAGCCACCCAGTGAGGCTGTGAAGTGCCCGTGCTGCAGCACACCCGGAGAAACCCACATGCTGGGCTCTCCCTGCTGCTTGCTGTAAGAACTCCCAAGCCTTACAGGAGATGGCTGTGAGTCCCTCACTGACATCTCAGGTGCCTGATGGCTTTGAGCTCCTGCAAGGACTGCCTGTCTCTTAAATCTCTGGGCATGGCTGCAGTTTATAGGTGGATCTTCCACCTGTGCAAGTTAAATTATGAAATGGTTCCTGTGTCTTTTTGTTTCTTTGTAAAAGTGTCCTGTAAAGACATGATGCTCAAATATAATCTTTTCTCTGGCAGCCCAGATAGCTGCCAGTGTGTTGAGTTAAACAGACTCACACACACATATATATGTTTGTTGTTGTTTTTACATACTGCTACAATCTACTCTGAGACTTGTAAATTGAGACTCTTATCTCAATTTTCTCGCACAATCTTCCTGAATCTCTTCCAGGGTCTGAGCTCTGGTGAGATCTTGGCTCAGCTCTGTTCTGCTCTGTCAAATTCAGCTCCTTCCCTGCCACTCCAGAGTTAAACCCCTTTTCCAAAATTTAGGCTCTTTGGCATTCGTTCCTGCAGCTGAAGGAAGCTCCTTAAGCAGTGGAATCTGCCCAAGAGCACGGGGAATGGGTAAGGACTATAGCCAGGCTATAGTTGCTGCTTGGCTCCTGTGGTTATGTAAAAGGGGAGGCAGCTAGATAGCTTTGTTAAAGAAGTTTCAGAAGACTGGGAAATTGGTTCTGGAGAAACTGTTCTGGGATCTCCTTTGTTTTTTCGATTCACATAAAGATTCTTGACTTTTATTCTTGCCTAGGTTTATGTCTCATGTGTAAGAAAACAGTGGTTGCATTTATTTGAAAAGCAAACAAACCCCAAATACCATTCCCACCCCCTAACCCAATAAACTAATTGAACAGCTTCCACTGGCCAACTACTTCAGAAAATGTGGGTATAGGATCAAACAACAGTCATGGGTTGGTTTTTAGTAGTTGTAAGGATGGCAAATCTTGAGATGGCTTCAGGGTAGAAATTAATGCATGGACTCATCTGACACAACTACACCACCCAAATAATTGTAGTCCCAAAAGCAGTCCTTTTGTAACTTGTTAGCAGACAACTCTGTTGGCCCTTATTGAGGACAGGAGAGATTTACATGTGCTGGGCAATGTAAGGGTGCCCTGGCAGCCTGTGGAGGGGGAGGCTGTGCAGCACTCACTGCAGGTGTGTCCGGGCAATCTGTGCCTCTCGAAGTCCCCTCTGGCACTGCGGGTCTGGTTCCACGCCATTAAGCACTGCAGGAGACTCCAACCAAAAATGGAACAGGAAAGGGGGTAAAAAATTCTCTTTAGAGGGAACCCAAACTTTCAGAGCTTCTTGTGACTGTAATAGCCATTCCTGACTGGAAGAACTAATTCATGGAGCTGTTACAACCCCGACATCCACACAAATTAACAGGTTTTCCTCACCAGGTATGAGGGTGAAGTGAATTCTGCAGAGAATAGCTCCACACGTGCCAATTCCATGACATTATGTAAATAGCCTGTGACTAATGGAGAAATCTGTGAAATGAAATTAAAGAAATGAAATGAAGTGAAATGAAAGGGAATTAAATAAAAGGCATCAGTCAGTGCATTTGCATGGAAACCAAAAGAACCTTGTTTAAAAATGAGTGATAGCAGACAAGATAATTCTACAGTTGCCATTGTAGAATATTTCTAAGTGTCTTATTAGCATAGAATTGAAAGGACAATGTTGTTTATAGAGTCTATGAGGTTCCTTTCAATTCTGCAGCCTGTCTGACCCTTCATTGTGAGGTTTCTCAAAGCTTTGCTGCATATTCACTCTCCTCTCATTTTTATATTGCTTTTCTATGTCTACTTTTATCTATTTTTCTGTCTCAGTTTTAATTTTTTTTTCTTCCTCTGCCTTGTACCCCTTAACTTTTAAATTTTTTCTTTCTGTCTCCTTTTATTGAGTTGGCTATTCCTATTTTTTAGTTTTTTCCTGTTTGTCACATTCCCTGTTGCTTTTACATTTTTCTTTGTTTCCTTTTTTTTTTTCCTCTCATCCTGATGCTTTAAAGGGTCACCTTAGCACACTGCTCTCTCCGGAATGTACTTTGTACCCTTCTGGGTATGTCAGGACGTCTCTGGAGGTCACCCCTTCTCCTCAGAGCAGTCTTTGTGTCCTCTCCTCCTTCTCATTTTGCTCCACTGGGTCAGCAGCTCCCTCACACATCTGAAGCCTGGTCAGGTCCCTTCCTGAGTACCTTTGTGCCCTTGAGCTGTGCTCTGTTTGCTCCATGGCCATCCCTTCAATCTGCAGCAGGCTCTGTATCTCTCTTGGACCTTTGGATCTTTCTTTGGATCTTTTGGTGATTCTTGGTGTTCTGGTGCCCTGTTTGAATGAGAAGTGTCCTATCCCAGTTCCAGACAGTACAATTCACCAGCTGGGCAGGGTGATGGTTTTACACAGGGTAATATTTATTTGTCAGTCAATGGGAGAAATCAAAGTCTTTAAATCACACACAGCACTGGCACTGCCTTTGTCCACAGACAGGATTACAGTCAATAATCAATTGAGCTCTTTGCTCGATGGAATCATTTCCACAGTGGATGGCAGTTCGCAAGAATCTAACCCTAGTAATAAATGCTTAAAATGAAACCGATCAACCATAAAATACACCAACATGTAAGGACACAGTTAATTTACAAGGATGTTTATAAATATATTGGTCACCAAACCACTCAAAGAAAGCTGTGATGCAGTTTTTAGTTTTTGAAAACTAAGACTTTCTACACTGGAATAACATCGGAAGTTCAGACTCCCCCTCTAGTTTTCTGGAGTTAATTCCATGGTGCTGCTCCCCCAAGGAAATTCTCCAGCTGGTTGTATTAGGTAACAACTTTCTGCTGAGAAAGGCTGTTAGTATTTTTTCTACTTGGCTGTACCAATAAAACAAGGGAAAATAAAGTCATCAGCATTTGCCAGTTTAACTTGAGCAATCTTTAAGTATTAGGTATTACAGTTACATTTACCACTGTCACACACCGTGTTGGAGTCCATAATACTTATGCTATAAAATCAAGTAATTACTCTTTGTTCCTATTCCTGTCACAGTCAATTGTCTCCTACTGACTTGCTTGGAAGTTCAGTATCAGGATGCACAGGAAGCCAGTGGATGTCGTGAGAGAATGTACAGGGCTGAGGGCGACGTCTCCGAGACAGTGAGGATCCTCTGTTCCGTTAACAATTGTTACAAGTGCAGCTTTAAGGAGAGATACTTGATGACTGAATGCTCAGAACAGAAATGGAGCATCCATCAACACTTGAGTCAAATGAAAGTGTGAGAAAGAAATAAGAAGGAGAAATCAAGGCACAAGTATTATTGTTCATTTTTGATTCTGAAGCAGTGTCATTGCTCAGAGAGCTCCCACCTGCTAATGAAGAACCCTCTTATACCAAGATTTTCAGACTGGAAGGAAAAATTGAGTGCTTAACTCTGATCAGGATTGTCAGGAGTAGACAATTGCTATTAAAAAAAGTGATAGCAATTTTTTTTTCCTGTCTGTTGCACACAGCCCAAGCACTTCTATGGAGAGAAAGTAGAGAGACCATCCATCAGCATCACACAATCTGAACCAGAATTAATTTCATGGCTGTTTTAAAACCACTAGAGATGTGATGCTAAAACCACCTCTACTGTAAAAGTATGCACACTTGGGCTTGTCTGTGGGATGGGATGGGAGCCCTTAGGCCAAGTTCACACATGGGAATCTCAGCTGGGCCTGATTCAAACATTAAATATTGTCTGAGACATTTGCCAATGAGAGTAATCTGAACAGCTGTGCAAGTATTAATAAATTAGAAGTGATGAGTTAGAGGTGAAATTCTGAATGTCTTGTGCTTATAAAATGCTTTAAGCATGGGCCCTGAAGCTGTAAACAGTGTACTTAAATTTGAAGAAGATGGTGATAGAGATTTGTGTTCCAAACCCAGGGAAATACAGTAGATAGCTCAGTCTCTAGCAGGTCCAACATTTGTTAAAATGCTGTTCAGGGAATGACCTTCTGACAGGAATAGATGGTTTTCAATACAGGTACTGGGACCCCCAAGAAAAGTGAAGTTCCTGGATCAGATTTGCTCTCAGTCAAGCCAGGTGCAATGAAGACAGTGAATTACTTTGTTACCCAGGAGTCTCAGTACTGAGAGAAGCAGCTCCATCCCTTCACCAAAACACAACCAGCACCTCTGACCATGCAGGGTCCCAGTGTCATTGACTGCAAGTTACTGCTTTTAACTTGATTAAATGCCTGTTGTGCTGAACACACAGATGATGTGCATCTAATAAAGGCAGCCCAGTGACCTGGGTTGAAGTTCACAGAAATAGTTAATACTCTCAACAGTCTGATCATTGGCCTCTATTAGGTATTAATCTGTCTCCTGGCTTCTTTTCTATGATGCACAAGGCAGGTGTTTAAGTTAATGTTTGTGTAATCAATTCCAAATGCATGATATTTGATTTAATTAGGAAAAAACTCCCTAAATTATGCCAAAGCTAATCCATACCTATCACTCAGATGCTTGATTACCATGTCACTAATTCTGCCATTCCTGCTCTTGCCATGGAGCTGCCCTTATGACTTCTATGGGTTAGGACACTAAGATTTCACCGAGGTCTTTTATCTCAGTGTGAATCAGGTGGCACTTAACAAACCTGAGTATCTGCACGAGCTGCTGAGGCTCTTCTGACAGAGCTCCTCTGTACAGACAGTCTGAACTATGCTGTAACAAGAGAACTTTTCCTGAACCCTTTAGGAGCTGGATGGCTATGGAAAGAGATGTTCACTCTCCAAGGGAACTTTATAGCCTTAAGGTGAGTTTCATCACAGCTGAGTCATCAAGGAGCTCATTGTAATTTGAATGTGGATTCTTTTTGCTTAAGTGGTGCATTAATAATTTACTAGTTAGAGAATAGTTTACAAGGAACCTTATGTACAAGTGTTTGAACAGGGAGTTTTGAAACTCAGAAGAAAAGAAGGGGCTTTAGCAGTACAAGCAATTATATTTAATTTGAATAAGAGGAAGCAAGGTGAGTTTTTGGACTAAAGTGTTCTAAGTACTGTATTTAAACAGCTCAATATTAACTGATTCTTTGTATTGTCACTATGTCATAGATGAAGAAAAAGTTTGGCTATTTTTTTATGGCCACACTGGAAAGTGGTTTTTAAAATGTTTTAGTTTAAGAAAAGTTGTGTTCAGTGTTATCCCTTTAGGCTTCTTTGCACTGTTATAAAAGAAATTATTTTCAAACCCAGAAACTGTGTTTCTGTTAACAGAAATGACCACATCTGCTCAAGTGTGGCCTCTTGCTAGTGCAGAAATGTGGGGAAAAATATTGCTGAAGTTAAAATGTAAACCTAATTTTCTACTCAAAGAGAAATCTGAGTAAGTAGCTAAAATAAAATTTACTCTGAATTCATAGTGGGGTTTTTTGATAATGGAGATTCAAAAGGTCTGTTGTAAGGAGCAGTGATGATGGTAAGAGAGAAAGCAATAAACTTTACTGGTGTTTTAGAGAATGCAATGGTATTAGGAGAAATGCGGAATATATATTTTATCTTGAACAACATCATTCTGAGTGAAACTTGTAGTACATCAAATGGGTTCTGTTTTAGAGTTCATTAAAAAAATAAAAGTCCAACTCTAGCCTTTTCCCTTGTTAAAATACAATTTCTGGGCTGAACAGGTACTGAGCCAAAGCAAACTGCATGAGGGGGCTGAAAGGAAGGTGGTGGAGTCTAAAGATAACTTCAAGGGCCTTCCTTACAGTGTGAGCTGCCTCTAAAGTACAGGTTAACCAGTGAGGGTATTGATGCAGTGTTGGAAAATAAAAATGCCAGAAAACAGTGTGTGAAAGGCTGCTGAAGTTAGGAATACCACAGTGTCCAGTGTTTAGCTGGGGGAAGCCAGGTATTTAGGAAAGATGTCCCCAACAGTGGCTGAAATGGAAACGTTTTTATTGGAGTTAAGGTAGCATGCAGTGACTTGGAAACTGTGGATTAAAAAAAGGAAGACATTAATACTGTTTATAATTTATTATTATTGATCTTTAGGACTGTTGGAAGTGGTTTATCAGCATTAATACTATCATAAAGTGCCTGTTAAGAGTATGCCTATAGGAGCATAATCCTGGTTTTGCTAAACTAAATGGCAAAGACTTCCTCTAAACTTGGTGGTAACATGACCAAGACCTGCAGAAAAAGGCCATCTTCAACAAAATACAGAATTTTGGAAATTACAGTTAAATTATTTTATATATCCACATGGGGAGTGTTTAACTTCAGAGATCCCTTAGATGCATCTGTTTGCAGGTTTGAAAGGGCGATGTTCTCATATTCATCTTGTGATGCTGAGCATCTGCAGTGGTGAGCTAATACTACCAAATCCTTCTGAAAGTTCCTGTTCAGAAATCCATAAAAGATGGGATTGATACATGTTGAGATCATGGCCACAAGGTGGCAGATTGTAAATGTCAGGTTATGATTACAGCTCATTAGTGCCTCGTAGTTCCAGTCAAAAACCACATTGAATATATTGAGAGGCAACCAGCAGGCTGCAAAGGTCACAACAATTGATACCAGCATCATATTGATCCTTTTGTTTTCACTCAGCCTGTTCTCATTCTCTCTCATCCTGTCTATTTTACCTCGTCTCCTTCGAAGACATACAAATATCCTGAGATAGCAGATAAAAATAAACCCCAGTGGGAAGCAGTACTGGAAAACCAGCAGGCTGGTGGTGAAAATCAGTCTCTCTGTAAGAGACGGCCATGCTTCGATGCAAGCAACCTTGTTCTTGTAGAAATCACTGTGGAACGACAGATGTTTGAAGGGTTCATCTGTTATTTGGTGGAATACTAAAAAAGGAGTGGATATGATGAGGGAAAGCCCCCAGATAAAAAGAATTCCCCAATAAGCATGTGAAATACTGGGCTTCCAGCCACGTGGGTTCACAATTAACTGATATCTCTCAATAGCAATGAGTACAAGTGAGAAAATGGAGACTGTGACAGAGAGACTTTGTATGAAAGAGCCTATTTTACACATTGCTTCCCCAAATATCCAGTGGTCCATTAAGGTATATGCAACTGTGACAGGAATGCACATGATACAAATCAAGACATCTGATAAAGAGAGGTTGGCAATCAAAATGTTGGTGACATTTTGAGCTTCTTTCCGTCTCTTTATTATAATAATTAAGCAAAGATTTCCAACAAGCCCCACTAGTGTAACCAACGTGTAAGCTGTGATAAGCAAGAATTCTGTAAGGGAGGAAAGTTGGCATGTATCAAAGTTCAAGAACTGAGAAAGGCTAATGTTAGAGATAGTTTGATTCAGGATCTCACTGGGATGCTGAACAGCTTTATCCATCCTGAAGTATCTTCCAACCTACGGACAAAACCTTGTATTATTTAGAAAATACTTTCCATGGAGATTTTCAAGGCAGTGAGTACTGTGGGTCTACCATTGCAGTCAGTGTCCTTACAGTTTTGAGCAAATCTAACATGATTAATTACAGTACTGGAAAAGCATATGGATATTAGTGGGTTTATGTATCTCTGTGGAAGGAGGTTGATGTCACCTTTCTGGGGTTCTGCACTGACAGTGCTACAGATCTATAACTGATGTACAAGAAATAGCTGTGATAGCAGCTGACTAAACTTGTACAGACACTTTCATCCTCTTTTACCAGCTGTGTATAAAGTTTGCTTTTCAGAATAAAGTATTCTAAGATCTGTCTCTGGTGAAGATTTAAGAAGGTTTAATGGATTCCAGTGAGGATAATCTATTGCTTTTGTATTACCAGAAAAGAAGAATTGGGTCCTGACATCACTCTGCTACCTTAGACATCACACTTAGATTTTCTTTAGAACTACAAAGCAATGCGAGTTAATACATTTAATCCTCCTGAATTAATCAAAATTATGTGTGCTTGAACTCAAATTGCATTCAAAAACTCTATGAATGATATCTTAAAGGGAGTTTCCTGTTCTACTGATGCACTGAAGATAGTATGTCCTTTTTCCTAAATCTATCCTGAGGAAAATGTAAAAAAAATAAAGTTCACATTGTAGTTATGCAGACAATTATTCCTCTTTCAGTTCTAACTTAAACAGGAGTCAAGCAAAAAACACCTGGTATTTGCACAGTTCTGTGGTTTCAAAACTAATGGGAAGAGTTAGGTTCAACAGAATATCTTGATGGGTTTGAATTTATCACTGAGTGCAAAAGTTACTTTTAATTTAAAGGCTCACCAGCTTTCCAGCCAGGTTGTTTCCAACCTGGGAAAGGGAAAGCTAAGTATGAAAAGAGTTATTTTAAAATTTAAAAATGGGGAATTGATATATGTTCTTCACGTATGTCTTTCAAAACTCGCTTTAACTCACCTTAATTCCCCTGTGAAATTATTCTCCTGTGAAAACTAGCTGGAAGGAGATCATTCTTCACCCCTAGTAATGGTGCTGAGAGCCTGTGGAGAAAGGAGAATGAAGAAGCAGTGGGAAGTCAGAGGATACACAAAAAGAAGGAATAGGTGGATGTTTTAGTTTTACTAGAAATAATCTGCTTATGTGTAGAAGATTTGTCAGCCCTTCCACAGAAATGATTGCCATTATTTAATCACTAAGGATTAAAAAAAAGTTTGGTGGTCTGTACAAAATTAAACACTAAATCCAGGGTTATCCAGGGGAATTATGATTCTGTAGTTGTTTTCCTACAGACACTCAAAGAGTTCCAGCCAGAGTTATATCCTGGACTGCTTTTTCCTGATGCTTCTGTTTGACATAAGTTTGAGTGCTTCAGATTAGGATTCTAAAAAAATCTCCAAAAACCACTATTCTCACCTTTGGAGCAAATATTACCACTGTCATTCTGATTAAAATACCCTTTTCAATCAGCATACACATGTTGGAGTGGGAAGTGGCTGTATATATAGGCGACTCTATATGGCCCTGATGTCCCAAAAATTACTTAAATTGTGGTCAGAGCTAGCATTAAGCCCTGTAGTCTCCCTAAAGAATGTACTGGGCTTGGTTAAAGCTATGTTGAGGAATAATATGGAAAATTCTACAATCCTGCTGCAAAAACTATGGAAGTCTGGTGGCTCTGATAGATGTTGCAGTTCCTTGCAGGTATCCCTACTTCAGTAGGGCAAGACCAAGAGCTGGGTTCTCCGCTGTGTGCCCACCAGCTGCCACAAACTCTTCTGCTCCTGAGTCCAGGAGAGCGGCCTGGGACTGTGACTCTGACAGTCAGGTCCTGCAGAACCCGATGATGTGGCTGGGTAACAGCCCCTTCAGGCCATCTGTTTCCTGGAAAGCACTGCCGCTCACCTTTCCCTGGAGCAGCACTGATTGCCTGGCTGGATTTGTCACACCCAAGGATGCATGTGCTGGAAGGAGAGAGGCCCTAAATGGTAGATTTACCACCAAAAGTGGCAGCTGTTTCCCCAATGAGATTCACTGCCACTTCAGAAGTGTGAGGATCTAAAGTCTGGCTGCTCTGCCCCAAGGATGATTTTTCTCTGCAGTGCCTGTGGTGTCCACCTGGCTGGCACAAAGACAAATTCTGCTCTTCCCTGCTTTATATGTGAGCGGGAGAAGCTGTGGAGACTCAAAAGGCCATGAGGCTGAGCCAAGTTTGTAATATTTTATGCACTATTTGCTAAGCTTGCTTATTTCTCCATGGATGCACAACACAGTTTGATAGCAAATTCTGAATGTCCTCTCCCAAGAATTCAGGATGGTAGGGCTTCTCTGGCATTTTCTATTTGGGAAAAGTCCCTGTACTTACCTAATCAGTTCACTTGCTACATCAGTTTTAGGCACAGTCTCCATCTACACTGTGCTATTCTCATGAGAATGTGTCATTTATTTTCAGTCTTTAGTTTGTGCTGGGAGTTAGAGTGCAGTCTTTAGTACAAACCATTCTGTGAGGCAATTTAAACACTTCCTTGGCTGTAAAACTATTTTTACCTGTCTTGGTCAACATCTGGAGTATTCACAGCATTAAAAAAATAAGTTACTCTAGTATTTACTGCAGTGTGTTGAATTATATTGTAATACACACTAGCACTTTTTAATCTAATAAATAAATGTTACTGTAATCAGCATCCTTGGATCACAACTGCAGCTGATACCAGAACTGAAGCGTTTAACAAAAAGAACTAATTACTTCAACCCCTAATCCATGCATTTTGGAAAAAGATTCTCTACTATAGTAAGAGTTCAACACTGTAAGTTATTACAAACCCCTTAGTCTTGTTTAATTCCTCTATCTGCAGAAACATTACTGAAACATTCATAAGCAAAAGAAAAGTCTAAAATAAAATTAGTTTTAGAAAGGCTTTCTTTACTAAGTATTTTCTTACCTCTGCTAAAGATGAATAGTCTCATCCTATCAAGGTGACCAGTAAATGTTTCAATTATAAACACTGTTTATTAAGTTCCTAAGTATTGCACAGATAAAATGTGGAGGAAAATTTACATTCACTTTTAAATATAGGTTGTAGAGAATAATACTTTAAAATATATTTCAATAAGTTTTGTCACAGTTCTACAAATTTTCAGACTTCTTACCTGATGAAAAATTCAAGTCATATCCACACTGCCTTTAACAATTTTCCTTTTCTCTCAGAGCCAGCAAACACGTCTTCTTTCTGTATAAAAGAATCCAGAGCAAAGCCATGTCTCCTAAAGCGATACTTAAACTCTCCTTTCTTCTCTGTCTGAAGCAAACCACAGTCCCCAATTTCCAACAATACTGAATCTGCCAGGCTTTAGAAAGGCTGCTGAGGAATAAAACAAGCTCTGGAATCCAAGAAGAGGCAAACAGCAGTGAGCAGGGAGGAGGAAGGACCAGTAGTCATGGGGATGGATTTTCCTCCACTCTGCTGCTTCCCTCCACCCCATCAAACACCTTATCATGCAATTTCATTTTCAATTATTTAATCTGTTCTGTAGTTCAAATGTTTTCCCTCTGCAGGATTTCATACATAAACATCTGCAGATGGCATATTGCTTACTTGACTGATACAGCAATACAATAAGCTGCTTGGAAAGAGCATGCACATCCTATTAAGTGTATAATTTGCTTTATTGCAATTAAAATAATCAGATTTTCATTATAAATTGATATTTTAGCTTATACTCCTCAGGAAAAAAACCAATATTCCTGAAAAGCAGGGCATGGCACACTGTACTAGCACATAGTGAAAAGGAGTTTAATTTCTATTACTGTTATTTCAGTGAGAGTCCATATGTTTTGTAGTCACATGTTTATAAAAATAAGCATTCAGCTTCTTCACTAAATATTTAGAATGAACATTTATGGAGTGGGAAAGGAACTGCTTTTCTTAGGACCTGCAATCTGGTAAGTCGCTGTATAAACTCTTGCATTTTTACCCAGGTCCACTTCCAATATCTCAGTCTGGTTTTTTTTAAGAGAATGATTTTCAAAAAGCAGTAGGATTTTTGGGATGAGCAATACTGATGATGTACTGAAGTGCAATTCAGAACTAATTATCTAAAAATATTATTGCTTGTCATGCTATAGTATTTGAATAAAATAGGTGCAGGGTGGAGGGAGCCTTTGAGATCAAGCCAGACAAACATCCTGTTTTTCATACATTTGGGTCAATTCATAATGTGTTTGTCCAGACTGTTTTATAACCATCTGTGGTAATCTTAGATTAGGTATTCAAGTGCTTAATTGACTGCTAGGAAGACTGCCTTAACATCTCCCTGTAAAACTTCCTTCTCTTTAGTTTAACCCAGTGCTTTTTATTCTAGGTGTGGTCTGGGAATTCAGATATTTTAACCAAAAATGCTGCAATCAAGCAATGTGAATATATTTTTTGAAAACATTTCTAGAAATTGCTGGGTTTGATTATGTCAAAATTACTATAAAACAAAGCTTTGCCAAAGTACTTTAGAAATTCTGCTTCTGGTTGTACTGTAACCCCAGGAAGTTAATCAGGACTCAAACATGCAGTGTGATAGATAAGCATCGGAACAAGCCATAAAAATGTATTATCTATTTATGAAGCAAATAAGTCAATAAAATTAAAAGATGTTCTGATTCTATTTATAAATTTCAAAGGTCATGTTGCTTGTTTATACATGCCTCTGTTTCTAATATAATTCTGTATGCAGTCCTTCATTTGTGGAAAAAGTGGAGTCTTTAACATGCAATCCATTGGTTTTACAGTTGTATCAACCTGCTGCCTCATGTGGATTTAATTGTGTTGTAACCTGTGAATTAGATCACACCCAGCATCAGAGGCTTATGGGTGTAGCTACTCCCGGTGTGTTTAATCCTCATGTCAAAGGTATGTATGCTAAGTGGGACTCATGGCTCTGGAGGAGGGATCACAGTATACATTTTCAGCCAAATGCTGGATTGTCTGTTTGCAAAAAAGGTTAATAGATAGCAGAATTGTATTTACTTTTTATCAATGGTCTTGTAATTTCTAAATTGCTTCTTATTAAGTGATGGGTGAAGTGCCATAATAGATTTTTAAACTTAAAGTTTGTAATAACTTTATCATTGGTAACAACCTGTTGGTGAAACATAACATTTAACTTCTTTGAGTTCACGTTTTGCTCTGGCATTTACATGATTCCTTGGCCAGCAGGAATCTTTGCTGATGGTTGATCACTCTATATTTTTTCTTTTGCTTAGTTTCTTCTCCTGTGTAACTGTGCAGCAGTCCTTGTTTCTGCCTGTTGAAGCCTTCTTCAGAGAGCAAGATTTAGTAGAGATGTACATGTACAATTTCTCAGCTTCCCATGTGAAGGAATTCTTTAACAGCAGATTGGCTAAGAGGTGATTCAGAGACCTGTAACATATCTGAAGGGTCATGGAATCACAGACTGGTTTGGGTTGGAAGTGACCTTAAAGATCATCCAGTTCCAATGGGCAGGGACAACTGCTACTAGATGAGGATGTTCCAAGATCCATCCAACCTGGCCTTGGACACTTCTGGGGATGGAGCAGCCACAGCTTCTCTGGGTGATTTCTTCCAGACTCACCACCCCCACAGTAAAGAATTTCTTCCCAAATCCCACCTGACTTTGCCCTCTGTCACTACAAAGCCATTCCATCTTGTCCTGTCATTCCAGGCCCTTGTCCAAAGTCCCTCTCCAGCTCTCTTGGAGCCCCTTTAGGCACTGGCAGGACTCTGAGGTCTCCCTGGAGCCTTCCCTTGTCAGGCTGAGCACACCCACCTCCCTCAGCCTGGCTCCAGAGCAGAGCTGCTCCAGCCCTCATAGCACCCTGATAGCCTCATCTGGACTCACTCCAACAGATCCACATCCTTCTCACATGGGAGTTCCAGAGCTGGATGCAGCACTGCAGGTGGAGTCTCACAAGAGTGGAGAGGGAGAATCACCTCCATCCTCCTGCTGGTCATGCTGCTCTTGATGCAGCCCAGGACCAGGTTGGATTTCTGGGCTGCAAATGCATGTTGCTGGCTCATGTTGAACTTCTTGTCAACCATCACCCACAAATCTGTCTCCTGGATTATTGTTTCCTAATAAATACTGCTCTTTATAGCACTTCAAAGAGGCACAGAAAAATAAAAATAACTGGAAATCTCATATGTTAGTGTTAGATGTGCTGGTTAATGAAAGTAAGATAACATGCTGTGATGGAGGAAAAATACACTCCCCTCCCATTTTCCTGTTCTGTGGAGAGATCAACACCCTAGTAAGGGATTCTCAGTAAACACCTCCCATTGTGTCCAAACTAGCAAAAGCTAAGAATGTACTGGGACTTTTTCTCCATGGATGCACATGTGTAAGTTGAAGCACTGCTCCATGACTCAGAGATTTTTTTCCTAATTGGAGATAATTGTCCCAAAAATAATTCATGTTCACTACCTGGAGTTTAGGTTTCACTCCTAAGCTCTAAAGGACACCTTTGCAATATCCTTGATGCCTGATCTCAATTTTGATTCTCAATTAGCTTATGCCTAGAATGAAAAGTCAACTGTTTAAAAATATGATATAACTATAAATGAGTTACTTAAAATAACATTAATTTTTAAAATTGTGTCATACCATGAACTGTTGGCTAATTTCTGGACCTTATTCAGTTGTCATAGAGCTGATACGGAGATGAATACACTCCCTGGCTGGAAGGTTAGCATCTTAATTTTTTGGGTCAGCCGAGTTACTTTTCTCACTGAAAAAGCGATAAGATATGTGAGTAATTGTAATAGGAGTGTGACTGCATAAATTCATATTTTATAATGGATTCCACTTTCCAAACCCTGGTTCAATTCTTTGTATCTTTCTAGAACTTCTCCAACTCACTTTTACCAAAAGTTGTCTCTGCCAAAAAATGAATTATTTCAATGGCTCACAGATTTTGGGGGAATATGACAATTTGTATCTCTGGTTTGTTTTTTCCCATTCTAGAGTCTTTTTATAACAACACTGTGAGCACCAAACCCTGCTGTTCTCATGGCTTGACATCTTTCAGTGTCCTAATTGTAAATTAAGAAATACTTAAATAATCAAAAGGTTTTTCCCATTAATCTCAGTCTGTTCCAATTTTCCAGCATGTGTCAAACTGTAACAAGCATTTTGATTTTCTGGTTTAAAAATATGAATTCTAGATTGCTATTTTCTATCTAGAAAGTCTCACTTCACACCAGCTCATTTTAAAATTTCTTGAATAGCATGGATGTCTTTCAGCTAATTTCAGACAGGTATTCCTGAGCTTCACAGCACAGCTCTTCCTGCTGTGTTCAAACAAAGCTTAACAGCAGCCATACAAAAGCAGCACAAACCCACCCCACAGAGGTTCTGTGGAATGAGAAAGAGCTGGAGTGTAGGAATAGCTAAGAGGAAAAAAAAAATAATAAAAGCAAGTAAATTTTAATTTAATTGGAAAATACATAATGAAAAATTGGCAGGTGAAAAAGCTCAGAGTGAGATTGTTGCTGGCTCTAGGTCTTCTTTTGGCAAAACTTAGGATCCTGGTCTGTCCCAGACTAAGATACAGTGAAAACTCTCCCCTCTCACATCTGTCACAGCATCGCTACATTCTTTGATCCTTCACAAGAATCTTGACTTTTCAGACCATATTATGCTGCCTTACTTTCATCCTATCACTTCAAATTATGACCAGCTTTTATATAAAATTTTAGGAAAGAGAAGAAAAGAAATAATGAATTATTAAAGAAGAGTGAAAAGATGAAAGAAGAAAAGAGAAATTGAACTTCAGAGGGAAGAGGAGGGAGGGCAGGTTTTAAGGAAAAATGATAACTTAAGTCCAAAGAAAAGGATGTAAATTCAATTCTCTGATGACTTTTCACTTCACCATTCACAAAGGTGTGTTTCTTTCTTCAGCAAACTCCCCTTAAAAAAAGCTCCAGGAAGATTTTGTTTAATAGATAAACTTTGATACTACTTACTGAAGAAATAGTACCTGTGGGTTATTCTGTTACCTTTTTATCTGCAGGTTATCTTATTTTGCATTAAGCAAATACAAGAGGGGGATAGTGTTTTATTCCCCATGTGAATTTACACAAGGTAGAGATTTTTATCCTGAGGAGTGCTGTGTTCAGACTTTAGGGAGGTAAAGGTCTATCTGGTTGCCTCTCAGTTGTTTTTAATCTTTTTCAACAAAAACCCTCTCCTGATCATACTAATTCATGAGTCTCCAAAGTAAGATTGCAGGTTTGATGTTTATGCAGGTTAAAGTGCAAACAGTAGAACAGAGTGAAAGAGAAACTTTTGCCAAAAAAGCAAGAGCTCTCTCAAGGACAGCTGTACATGTTTCAGAAGTTTTTGTACCCGTAACTAAAGCAAGATGCCAGGCTGGGAACGCTCATTGTGCTGCTGTATTTTTATACAAAATGCCTCCCTATGAACTGCACAATTACGCTCTGCCTGAGGTGTTGATTTGGGTAGGACTGAGCCTTCCAAAAGTCCAATAATATCTCATTGAAATGCTGAAAACAAAAATCTTTGCCTCTCTGTGTATCTCAGAGTGACATGGGAAATTATGTTTGAATTCCTTGTATTCCAAACTGTTCTCACCCATGCACAGTTAGAAAAATCTGGGTGAAATATATGTGTAACTAAGGTGATATTATTAGTCCTCAATGTGAATGCAGAACTAAGTCAGCAAATGGTTTGCATGAAGGAATCCTGTAGCTTCAAGATGCTTTCTGTCTGCTGAAAGGTCAAACTAAACTTAAGTCTAGAGCGTTGCACTATACTAAAAATAATACTTAAACTCATTAAAAATTCAAGTGATATACTTAAATTGCTTAAAAAAAAGAATCAATGCCTGCTGACTGTGGAAGCCACAGATGTAACTAGATTAAAGATGTTGAAACTAGTTAAAAAGACATGACTTTGTGTTTATATGAGAGTTTAGATAAAATATTTATAACTTGGGAACTACTTCTGACTTCATAATGTTTTTCTATTGCCCTTCATGCTCTTTTCCAAAATTTCATTATTCCTTTTCCATCCTGGCAATTTGGATGCATTAAATAGCATGACAAAGTTATGTTTCTTGAAAGACAAAAATTGATTTAAAGAATTCCTTAATAATTTATTTTGCAGCAGCTTTTACTAAGAATATTTGGTAACACAGGAAGTTGTGTTGGAAAGAGTGCTCAGATGTCTCTGGTTTTCAATCTCTTAAGCAGCAATGCCCTCCGGTGGACTCTAGGCAGTATGCTTTCTTGTGAATAACTAGAAAAGTGTATGCATGAAAACGATTTGGTTTTCCTTCTTCCTAACACACTAATTAAAATGTCCCATGAAGACATTTAATTTAATTGGCATTATTTGGCCATTGCTTCTGGTTTGAGAAACACATTTCCTTTAGGTAATGATATAGGTGGAGCTTTTTTCTGAAAAAGCACCTAACTTTAGAAATTTCAGCTGCTGATTTTTGTTCATTCTGTAATTCTGTAGGTTGCTATCAGAATTGAAAAAATATCGAGCTGCAACTGCCTTGTCAGAAAGTGAAAAGCATGTATTTGTTTTGGATTACACTTTCCTAAGAATTTTTATATCCATAGGATGGTACTATGCATGTACTAGTTTACAGCAAAAAGCAGGTTAAAAATTCTGTGGGGAAGCTGCTGTGGCTGCTGGAGTTTCTGGTTTACATCTCACACACAGTGAGACTCATCTTTGGTTCTGCACTCACACTGGGGCAGCACCTGTGTCTCTCATCAGCTCACATAGCCTGAGGGACAAGCACATTCTATGAACACAGAAAGACACCTACTTCCTCAGAACGTGTCACAAGTGAGTTGCTGCACAGCTCGGGTGACTGGGTGCCTAGTAGGCATGAATCTAACAGGAATTGGAGAGACCCAGCTGGAGTCTCCGAGGCAGCTTGGATGATCTGGGAGGAATGAAGGTCTGTGGGATCTGCAGGAGAAGCTGATGTTTAGCTGTCTGGGAAACCTGCATTCCAGAGCCTGGTGGGATGTATCAGAGTACATGGATGTGTGCAGTGCTCTCAGCCCTGCCAGGGCATGGACTGAACTCGGAACGGGGTTTTGGGCAAAGGTGTGAACACCACGAGGTCACTTTGGCAGCTGGGAAAGTTGGGTACACGGAAGGACAGAAGGACACCAGGCTGAGTGCAGTTTGGAATTTTTGCATTTTCAGAGGAGATATTTCCACCTGCAAGACATGGGTATGTGTGTCTAAAAGGTGTTTTCCTTTCATTAATCAACCAGTCAAAAGTGTAAATGAAGAGGAAGAATTTGGGCTACACTTGAACTGAGTCAGCGGCTGATTTTTCCTACTG
Organism: Pseudopodoces humilis; assembly: GCF_049639895.1. Classification (NCBI taxonomy): domain Eukaryota; kingdom Metazoa; phylum Chordata; class Aves; order Passeriformes; family Paridae; genus Pseudopodoces; species Pseudopodoces humilis. The sequence continues at coordinate 8,020,364 of NC_142216.1, forward strand.
ATTTACTCACATCTTAAAGACCCTCATCTCCTCCTCCTGATGCAAGCTCTGACTTTTTTCTTTGATCTGTTCCTTGGCCTACCTGTCTGTCTTGCTTTCAGGGGGAGAAGTGCACTGTAAACAAGCTTAGTGTTATCTGTTGATGCCATAATTAGCTCCTCTTGATTTTTCATCCCTTTTGCTCCAAATTACTATGGGTCTATAAAACTCTCATGGATTATTGTCTACATGACACATAATTTATCTTGTGAAGGGCCATACAGCTCTTACAATAACTAGTAGGCAAAATATAGTTTTGTATTTCCTGTAATTTATGTGCAGCTTGCAGACAGCCTCTGGGAAGATTTTTATTTAATACAGTAGGATATATTTGTTTATTTTAAAATCACAAATATTTCAGTGGCATTATGGGATATTCTCTTAAGATAAAATGATGGTGTCTGTTCATGCATTTAGATAAATGGATCTAAACCTGTGTCAGTTTTCCTTGTGATTGTCAAACATAGGGATTTAATAAGTTACTTTTACTATAGACTTGGCTATAACATAAAAAAAACCCCAATCTGAGTAAAATCAGATTACTGTACTGCAAGTATCAATGCTACTGGTTAATGATAATCATAGCCTGTGAGACAAAAGCATGTTCAGCCTCTCTGGATTGCCTCTGGGGCTGTGGTTAACCAATCTTCCAGCACAGTGTTCCTCTTGTGTCTGTGTCTCCACGGGAGAATTTCCAATCGATCTGTATCAGGGGGATGTTGCAGTTTGCTTCCTCCCTCTTGCCAGCACCAGCAAGTCATGCAAAAATGTTTCAGAAAGCTGAAGCAGCTGAAAATCAAGTCCTTTGTCATGATAAAACTATTTATGGCTGTCTTCAGTTCTCTTATGTGGATGGCTGTGTGTTTGCAGAAGCATCAAGGCTGGCATATGGGAAAATGCAGGATCAATTCAGGAAACTGTGGAATTACATCCTGATAGTGCCTAATGCAAAACGGCAGCCATTATGCTCCTGCATAATTTTTGACATCAACCCCAGTGGTTGTAAGACCGAAAAAAGAAAAAAAATCTTTTTTCTAATGAAAAATTCAGTTAAGTTGAAAGTAATGCTGCAGTCTTCATGACAGCAATGTTTAGTGTACTATAAAAGAGGAGAAAAAAGGATAATTTGTCATTCCACATGGCCTGCACACTCTTTAACAGCTCTAATTACTTCTCTGAGAAAATACCTCCTTTTCAGAACTAAGGAGATATTTAAAGGTGAAGGGTGATAGGGTTGGAAAGAGGACTGGGAAGCAGGGAGGAAACAGTAGCAGGAATAGTGAGTGAGAAAGAATCACAGAAAGTTTGAAGTTGGAAAAACCCTTCAAGATAATCGAATCCAACCTTTCCTTCAGCACTGCCAAAACCACCACTGAACAGTGAGCCCAAGTGCTGCATCTACACTGTCATTTACATCCCTCCAGAAATGTGACTCCACCACTGCCCTGGGCAGCCTGTGCCAGAGCTAGACAGTGTTTGCCGTGAAGAATTCTTCCCTGACATCAAATCTAAACCTTGTCTGGCACAACTTGAGGCTGTTCCTGACATCCTGTCCCTTGTTCCCTGGGAGCAGAGCCCGACTCCCACCTGGCTGCCCCCTCCTGTCAGGGAATTGTGCAGAGCCACAAGGTCCCCCCTGAGCCTCCTGTTCTCCAGGCTGAGCCCTTCCCTGCTCCCTCAGCTGCTCCTCACCGCACTTGTGCTCCGAACTCTGCCCCAGCTCCGCTGCCCTCCTCGGGACCCGCTCAGTGTCCTGCGAGCTCAGGTCGGGTTACCAAGGGGAAGGGGGATACAAAAAAGGAAAGAGCCACTGCTGACAGGGAGCAGACAGGGCAGATCGGAGGGCTAAACCCCCGAGGAGGGGAGTCAGGAGCGGGCTGGGGAAGGCGAGGGGTGAGGTGTGAACACAGCGGGGGGAGGTGGAGCCCGGCCGAGGCCGTGCCCAGCGGGTACCGCCGCTCCAGGCACCGGCAGTGTCCGTATCCAAAGGGGCGGTGCCAGCCACGAGAACACGAGGCAATGGCAGAAGCAGATGCACGGGAAGTTTCACACGACTGTGAGGAAGAACTTCTTTACAGTGTAGTGATGAGTCCTGGGATAGACTGGATGTGGAGTCTCCCTCACTGGGGATACCGCAGAACCGTCTGGACGCGATCCTGTGCCATGTGCTCTGCACTGGAGCGGGGAGGTTGGGCCAGAAGGCCGCTGGGGGTCCTGAGGCGCTCTGTGCCTCTGAGGGGAGGTCCCGAGCCCCCTCACGCGGGAGCGCGGCTCCGCCATTGGGGGCGCGCGCGGGGGGCGCCCAACGGTCCCCGCGTTTCAAACGCTCCCGCGCGCCCCGCCCCCCGCGCGCTGCCCCGCCCACCACGGGGCGGGATCAACGGGGAGGGAGCGCGCGCCGGGCCAAAGGCGGCGTCCCATTGGCTGCCGGCCGCGGGCCCGGCGCATTGGCTCAGCATGCCCCGCCTGCCGGCCCGGCGCGCGCGGAACGCGTCCCGCGTTTCTATTGGCTATCCGCCACGTCCGTCGTCGGCGAACCCCGGGACTTGCGGGGGTCGCTCCCTTTTATTGGTTGCTGTACGCGTCCATCGCTGCGGAAGCCGCGCCCCCTGAAGGTGAGTGGCGGGCGGAGCAGAAGCGCCACCCTCATTGGCTGCGGCGGCCCGGGGGGAGGGCCCAGAGGGCGGGTCTCCCGGCGGCCTCTTTGTGTGGGCACCAGTCGCCGGCCGCGCTCCCGAGAAGCTGCTGCCGCCATTTTGTGCGCGCCTGTGTTTGCCCCCACCCCCGCCTGGCTTTCCGGGGGAGCGGCGGCACCGGGGACGCCCCGACTGTGCTGCCGGTCAGGTGAGGCGGAGCGGAGGCGCCGGGTCGCGCCGAGGGAGCCACCGCCGGCGGCCGCCGCAGCCGTGAGGTCGCGTTGCTCGCAGGGGGAAGAGGCGGCAAGACGGAGCAGGGGGGGAAAAAACCTCCGGAGCTGCCCCCGAACAGGAGGAGGAGTCTCGGCGCCAGGCCCAGGCGCGGCACCGGCGGCAGCATGGAGAACTCTCAGCTGTGCAAGCTGTTCATCGGGGGGCTGAACGTGCAGACCACGGAGGCCGGGCTGCGGGAGCACTTCGCGGCCTACGGCACCCTCACCGACTGCGTGGTCGTGCTCAACCCGCAAACCAAGCGCTCCCGATGCTTCGGCTTCGTCACCTACTCGGCGGTGGAGGAGGCGGACGCCGCCATGGCCGCGTCCCCCCACGCGGTGGACGGGAACGCGGTGGAGTTGAAGCGGGCCGTGTCCCGGGAGGATTCGGCCAAGCCCGGCGCTCATGCGAAGGTGAAGAAACTCTTCGTGGGCGGCCTCAAAGGGGACGTGGGCGAAGGGGACCTGGTGCAGCACTTCAGCCAGTTCGGCCCCGTGGAGAAGGCCGAGATCATCGCCGACAAACAGAGCGGGAAAAAGCGCGGCTTCGGTTTCGTCTACTTCCAGAACCACGACGCCGCCGATAAGGCGGCCGTGGTCAAGTTCCACCCGATCCAGGGCCACCGAGTGGAGGTCAAGAAGGCCGTGCCCAAGGAGGACATTCAGGCGGGCGGGGGAGGCGGTGGCTCTTCCAGGCCCTCCCGGGGAGGCAGAGGAGGAGGAAGGGGTCGGGGCGGCGGCGGCTCCGGTAACCGGGATCACAACGGGCTTTCCAAAGGAGGCGGCGGCTACAACAGCTACGGCGGCTACGGCGGGGGAGGAGGCGGCGGGTATGGCTCCTATGGCAGCGGTTCCTACGGCGGCGGAGGGGGAGGCGGCGACTACGGCAACGGGTACGGCGGGTTCGGCAGCTACAGCCAGCACCAGTCCTCCTACGGCCCCATGAAGAGCGGCGGAGGAGGTGGAGGAGGGGGCGGCAACTGGGGGGGCCGCAGTAATAGTGGACCGTACAGAGGAGGCTATGGTGGGGGAGGCTACGGGGGAGGCTCTTTCTGAGCTGGAGCGCCCATACCCATTGGGGGGGGGCGTGGAGAGCCCTCCCTTCGATACGGGGCAGCTTCTAAATGGTTTCTCCCCTCATTCGCCGTAGGGCAGCTCCTTTTAAATGCCTCCCTGCTGTGGGAGCGGCTCCTAAATGCCCCCTGAGGGTCGCCTCTGCTGCCTGTGCCACTTCTTTCTCTCTGAAGATGGACTGGGCCCCACATACACATATTTTGTGTTACAGTCATTGATGGACTCTATTTTTTTATTATTACTTGGACCTTGGTCGTTTTTATACTAGCAACGAAAAATGTCTTGTTTTAATTTGTTTTTTGGGGGGGTGTGGGGTGGGAAGTGTCTTGCTGATCTGGAGTAAAAACTGGGGAGGGCTGGGGGGAAGTTCCTTTGTTGTAAGGACTCGATGCCTGGATACTACGTTTTTTTCTACAAAAGCTACTCGGATCCCATGACTGACTTTTAACATTTCTGTAAAGGAGGAAAAAATGGTTTTTACGTTTTTTATTTTTTAAATAAATCATTGTGTTCATTGACCTTTACACGTCTAATTTTTTTTCCTAGGATCAATTCCGTACGGTGTTAAGGCTTTTCTAGGTTTGAAGCAAGTGTTCCTCTGCTTTAAAATCTCTGTGTACTTAGAGTAGTAAATATTTTGTTGCCAGTAAAGGTCTTAACTAACTTTTTTGCTAGTAGCTTTCAAACACTCAACAGAGAAATTTTTGAAGTACTACTCCGTGGATGTGGTCTGTTTTTTAAATACTCGTTCTCACCTTGGCAGTTTGTGTGCATCCACCATCTTGTACTAGGCAGTTTGACGTGCTGACATGGTTGGTCAGTATTTTCTATAGGACTTTTCCATCAACGTATGTACTGTGTAGTTTTGAAGAAACAGTTTGTGTTAAGCATGTGCTTCATTCATATAAAATGTTCAGAATTTCTTATTGCTTAGTTTTTCAGTCCTTGGTTTGTGTGTGATTCCTTCCAGGAAAGGGTCGACGTTTACCCCTTCTATTAAAGGCAGACTTGTTTTCCTAGCCGCGGGTTAACATTTCACTCAGAACTATTGTCCTTCCTTAAAGTTCCCGGAGAACTCTCACAGCTCCATCTGCTGTCAGGATGGCAGCCACGTGCTGTGACTTTTCTTAAAGCAGGAGTGAAACTGGCTTGCTAACAATTGTACCAGGCTTTGAAAAGTTATTTTTTGCCACGAGGTGACTGGTGTAGAATGCAGTGACATCTGCATGTGAATAAAGATGGGGTCCCTGACTACTGATGGGGTGGGTAGTGGGGGGGAAATGAACAGATTTTTGCAATGCTTGCCTCAGCACACAACTTAAAGAATAATAATTGCAGTTGCCCATATTTCAGAAAGTGGTGATCTAAACTGTGGACAAAGAGCTCTGAGAAGTGAGCCAGCAAGTGTACCAGTAACATAGGTGCCAGTGGTTAAACAAAGATATCTGTGTAGTCTGCTTGATTAAAAAATGTATATTTGTAGCCCTTTTACGCAATAGAATTAAAGTTTGTTGTTTATTAAAAAAAAATAATGTTTTAGGGGAAAACTGCCTTCCTGCATAGAAATATAGAATAGCAACGTTTATGGATATCAAATAAAAGATTTGAATTCCTTATATGCTTGAGTGAGAGTATATATGATGTGGGGCATGCATTTAAAAAAAGTTATTTTGACTTTAGGTTTCTAAGCTCTTAGAATGCTGATATGTCATGGGACTGCATCATAAAAGCTGCTTTTTGCTTTCCTTCAGATAGGCAAGACATTAGGCATATAATTCCCACTGATTCCAGTGAAAAGTTAAATTTGTTGGGCTTGGTGCTTCTGGGCTGAAAGATTTCCTGTGAAACTTCAAGGTATTGTTACTGTTTGTTATCAATATAACTTGATGATGATTTAAATTGAAATGAACTTTGTTGCTATTAGAAGTGAAACTGCATCACCTTAATTGCCTTTGTGAGTTTAAACAGGACAACCTCTTGGTATCATCAGGATTTAAACTAAGAGCAGAGTTTCCTCCTGACTGTGGTCATTTATGGCTCTTACCGAGAGACTGGTTCTCTTTGGCTTAGCTGAGCTTTCATAAATAGGTTCCAAATAACTTGCTGTTCTCAGTTATATTGTAATTTTTCTGTCTCAAAAGCCTGTTAGTCACTGTTGTGCACCAGGATCTCTTATATGTTGTTTTAAGTCAGGTTTCAGAGTTTGAGTTTGTAAAACACTGCAAGTGCCAGCTCTTGTCCATGCACAGCTTCAGGTAGTTTTATTTCAGCTCACTGGGCTTGAAGTCTTTTTCTGTACCTTTGCACTTCACAACCATGTTGGACAGTCATCCTTGAAGTTCATTTGAAGCACAGTTTTCCTTTTTTTGGGTGAAATGAGCAGCGCAGTTCTAGGTTGTGTGTTAGTTTGGGGGTATGATTTAGTCCCTTGTAGTAGTGAGTTGCTTTAACCTTATTAAGGAACAGTGTGGCTTGCAGAGAAATTCTTAAATTCACTTTTGTGATGTGTCTTGTCATTTGATTTAGGAAGCTAAAGGTTTATGCACCAACTATAGCTTTATGGTATTATCATGTTATGTACTGTGACAGAACATGTTGATACTAGAAACGAGTAGGTTTTTTAAAAAGTGACTTTATGTATGAAATCTGACAATTTGGGAACTGCTGTGCTGAAATGTGTTGTTACCTGTGTGCAATAGTCCTTGTAGGACTAATGTCTGCTAGAACAAAAAGCTGATCCCAAAAAACGCACGTGGATTAGAAAGTAGGCTGCCTAGTGTCACCCTCAAAAGATTGTCTCCTGTTTAACCATGTTCTCTGGTGGCTTGAGTAGGCGGCACCTGCTCTTCTCTGACCCCTGGTCTCTTGGGAGTGAGAGCTTGTGACCCTGCAGGTGACACTGGAGAGGATCCTGTAAGCACAGGTCAGGGAAGGGGCAGCAAAGCCAGGGTGTACCATGAAATAGAGAAAAGTGCAAATCTGTATTGGGTGGCATTAAAGACACAGTGACTTCAAGACTCTTGGAATATAAACCTGTTTCTAGTACAGTGTCTGGTAATAAGAGATTTGTTGATAAAGCTTTGCATGTGTCTTTAAAGGTATTTAATGATTTTCTGAGGCCTGGGTGGATTTGTCTGCATAGAGGTGCATAGGAAGAACTGAGCTGAAATAAGGTGTATAGCTGGCATGTAAATAAGTTTGTGATTTCACAGTTGCTTTAGGAAGGTCATGAACACAAAAATAAAGTAGCTTTACTTTGCTGTTCCTTAGTTTGTAATTGAGTTCTGAAGTTCCTGTGTCTGAAATTATCTCGGTAAGTTAATGGCCTTCTGTTCAGGACCAAATGCTTGATTGTGTTGATGTCACCTGTGAGAAACAGAAAAATTAGTTTGCTTTCAGCATTTAATAAAGTAAAAATGTGTTAGTTTTCTTAAAACACAGATGTTCTCTTATTTTTGTAATCTGCATGACCAAAATGGAATTCCCAAAACCAAACTTTTCAGACTACAGTGTCACTGAACTCAGTGTGTTGTGATGTACATACAGTTTTTTAATAGTAATGGGTGTTCATGTCTACTCTAAAGTATAATCTGTTCTTGACTTGTAAATTTTATTTGGCTAATAAAACTAGCCTACCTTACACTTTTATAATACTGACTACTATTAAAAAGAAACATGCTCAACACTTGCAAATGTAGTGCAATGATACTTTCACAAGTCTGTGGAAGTACCTCCCACGTGTTAGTTTTAACATCAGGTGCTGAAAAAGTGGTTTAGAGCAGCGGTAACAGCTCAGAGAGCTTCCATGGCAGTAAATCTCTGTGGGTCACTGATGGTGGGACAATTTATTTGCAAAATAAAAGCTGTGTCTTGCCCTGCAGGCTTCTGTAGTGTAACTTGGGTGCACAATCCTTACCCTCCAGACCTGGGCAAGCTTTTGGGTTTGTGTTGAATGTTGCAGTAGTTGCAGTCCAGGCTCCAGTACTGGCTCTGGCAGTCTCATGCTGCTCCCAGGAGCTCAGCCTTGTGGGGAGGTGGGTGTGCACAGCTGGGCACTGACAGGAGGTGTGCCTGAACTCTGCCAGATACTTTGAACATACGGACTTAATGACTTGTGAAGTAGAAATACTTAAAATGGCTAAAAATTTGAAGTTCTCAAATGTTTTATGGTTTCCTCCTCCCCCACACCCTCAACTGAGGTCCTTGTAAAGCAAATTTTGCTTTCATTTAGCATTGGAAGATCTATGGATGGTGTAGGTCAGAAAACTGGTTTATTACCCTTCCCTGTCAGCTGATACTGCCATCCCAACGTGGCATTGCCACTGCCGCTGAAAAGCGTCTGAGCCGGAGTGATGCTGAGGACCTCAACCTCCCATTCAAGCGTGAAAAGAGAGCAGCTTCCTTCCTCTGTATACCTCAGAATGTTTGTTCTAAATTAAGAAGTTTGGCTTAAATCATTATGTTGTTAATTAATCCCTAAAAAATAGCCTGAAAGACACCCCTCTGGTGTGAAAACGTAGTGTGTTTTGGGAGAATGGGGTTTGGTCCTCCAGTCTGTGAAAGGGTTGGGTTTCTGATAGAAGGCAGTTTATCCAAACAATTAGATTAGGATTGTTTAACCTGTTGTAGCTACTATGGATTAGTGTTTTGTCATGTAATAAACAGTTTATACCACATTTATGTGGTTTACATTGTTTCAGACCTTTCACTTTCTGAGCTATTTGGAAGAAGGCATTTTCAGTGGTTTTTCAAACTCTCTATGGCTAATACCTTGGATTAATAATAGGCGATTGAAAGTGTACCACCCGATTTTCATACTAGCCAGAGGCATAGTTTACAAAACAATGGATTATTTAATGTGTTTTGCATAACTGGTTCTGTGATCTGGTGTATGTGTCCCTTAAAGATGAGTTTTCTGCTTGTTATTCTTGTGTTAATGAATAAAACGGTGGTATCCCTGCTTCACTTGAAAATGTATTTCACAATGCAAGCACTCCACAAGGAGTTCTGAGCTAGTTTGAACAAGCACTATTTGCTTTTGTTGATGGGCGTTTTTTAGGTCTCCGGTTGAAGCATTACTGCTTTGATATTTTTGGTATGTGCATTTATATGCACACACAGATGTTACTTCTACTTCCACTTACCTTTAATGAGTATTTATTTGTGCTGCAATGTAAGCATTACTATTGATGAGTGTCAGATGTGTATTTCTCATTACAAGATGAAAGTCTTCCTGCTCTATATGTTTTCCTGGAATTTTGTATTATTTACCTGTGTACTAGGAGTTGTAAAGGGGCTGATGGAGTTGGGTGCTTTTCTCGTTGCTGTTTAGTTTGACAAATCCTGGTATTTTTACCTTCTCTGCTCCTAGAACTCTCACCAATTTCTATTATATATAAATGGGTGGAAATAGTCACTTTTGAACAGATACCTCTTGTTCATACAGCTCTCAGAGTGTTTTAATCCTAGAAACTCTATATTCCCCTTAAAAACATCTCTCTGGGAAAATGGGTAGTGAGAACCCTGAAAGAACAACAGCTGTAAAGCTGTAGTTCACTGCAGAAGAGAGACATTCTTCAGATTTTTTTCTATTTCCTGTAGTTGTACCTGCTGGATAGACTGAACAGTTAAAAAGATGGTACAATTCAGGTCTAGGCTGTAGCAAAAGAAAAAAAACCAGCCAGTTTAAAATCCAAAATTCAAGTACTGTTCTCTGTGGGTTCAGCCTTTGCCAGTAGGAGTCCTAACTTAAAGCTGCGACAACATTTTTTAAAGTACATTTTGAGTGTGGTTAATCTTGGTGTAACTTTTATTTTGCTAAAAGTCTTTTAGGCAAAGCTGCAATGTTGCCTGTTGCCGTTACAGTAAACGTCAGGCTTAGAGCACTAGCTATTCTCAGATTGTCAGCCATCCAAGGAACCAAAGCTCCTTAACTTGGAAAACTAGATGTCAAGCCCAGGCAGACTAATAATGCCATCTGTCTGAGGCATCTGGATATTAACCCTCTTAGCATGATGCTTACAGTTTCATTCCCAAATGCTTTCACAGATGGAAAACACACAGATTTGAAAGAATAGCTCTTTTTTTTTTTTAAAAAAAAGGGCTATGTTGAGCTGTGTACAATTTTGGTGCATATTATATTCATCAAACTACTATAAATATCTCTTTTCATGAGTAATGCAGTGAGGAATCTATGCCAGTTTAGAAGGGAATTACATTTCTGGCTGGAAATATGTCAAGATGCACATTTGCTCACCACCATCAAAGTACCAATCAGTGATTAACATTGCAGAATAATTCCTTAGAAGCAAAATGAGCTGACGAATCTGAAAGTACATAATTTGTTCAAATGCTACTTTGTACCATGGAATTGCCAACTGGTTTGGCAATTTCTTCTCACAGAAGCCCTGTTCTCCTGGGAATGTTCTTTGAATTTAAAGACATGCAGAGCCACGTATCTGAAAATACGCTGTTAGTCTGTAATCTAGACAATATAAAAGATGAGTAGCAGCTCACCTCTTCTGTCATTTCTGTATTTTTTGTTGCTTTCTGTAACTTTGCAGTGGACTTTCTCTCTTTTATAAGAAAATTTGCTTTCCAAAGAACCCTGGGGGGAAGGAAGCGTGAGTGTAGGTCACTGCAGGCACTGTCTGGGAAGAAGAAAGTTCAGGAATACTGAACCTGTTTGCAGCACAGAGTTGGATTAAAGCAATGATAGGTAAAATGCAGAAGTAGTTTGGGACTGGAAGGTCATATGCTTTTTACTTTTTCTCTGTGGATCAATAGTCTTGTTTTCTTTACTGCATACTAATCCAGCTGCAGTGGGAAGCCTCCCTCTTCCATTTGTTCACCCCATCAACAAATTGCAGCATGGGCAGGGCATGTCCCTGGAGGGAGGAGGCTGTGCTTACCCTGTTTTTGTATACAAGCACAGCACTATCAGCTGTGTTTTGAAATAGTTTACTCCAATTTCATCCTCCAGATCTCCTCCCTCCTCAGAAGGGATGTCCTCTGCCTTCAGGCTCACTGGCTCTTCATGGGCTGGGTTTGCAGCATTATGAAAGATTCCTGGTGCTCAAGTCCCAATTGTCTCCTTGTCCTTATTTAGTACCTCTCATGTTCTAGTAATCTTTTAAGTTTACTGGGTAACAAATTCAGCCAAAGTCCTTCAGTGTGAGATTTCATTTGGACTTGTTTCTTTTCTTTCCACCACTGCTGTAAAAATGATGCTCCATTTATTGGAAAGGGCTCCTTTGAGTGCTGATTGCAAGTTCAGGACTTCTCCCCCAAGGTCACTATGGGACTGCAAGATGATTGGGGTTGTCATTGCTAATGCCTCTTGTGTAGGGTGGTTAGCAGCTGCATTCTGTAAGAGTAGTGCCAACTTTCTACTGTTACTTTCATGGAAGTGTGTCCTGAAAAAGAGAAATCCCCAGGAGCACAAGGAGCTCCAGCCCTTGCAGTCAGTGTGCCTTTTCCCTCTAGGCCCATCCATCCATTACTTGCAGCAATCTTAAATGCAGGCAATTATTTTTTTTCCTCAAATGACATAATTTAGATGTTATGGGAATTTTCTTTTACTCACCCAGTACCAGTTAAAATCTCGACTTCCTCTGTGTGGTATCAATTTTACTTTTAAACCTTTGAGGCGTGTGCTTGGTAATGAATCAGCACCACGTGTGTTTTGGAAATGTTACGATGGCTTTGTGTGTAGGTGGTGGCAACAGGGAGCTCTTGTTTTTGATAAATTGGGGAGTCAGATGAGAGGGAGTTGAGAAACATCACCTTCGAAAGGAAGAGCTGGGCTTGTTTTATTGCTGGAGCTGCTCTATGCCAAAAGTGTTGCAACAAGCTGATGCCACACACTCTCTAATGCCTTTTTAAAGTGTGGTTTTTCTTTTCACAGGGTACACTTCTGTGTGAATGAGAGGATGGGAAAGCTGAGCTCTGAAAAGCACACCACAAAAGTTGAGTAAGTGAACAGAAACCTGAGCTGAGCCCCTGACTTACAGTTCCCACTCTGAATTAGCTATGGAATATTGAACTGAAAAAGAGGTTTGCCCAGAAAATACTGGACAAGATAATGAAGGTCAATCTGGCACCTGTGAGGGAGATATGCTGCCTGAGAGGTTTTTCTGTTCTGGTAAAATAATGTGCCAGCAGAAGCAATCCTGTCTAAATTTTTGTGTATGGCATCCATGGGATTCACTCATTTGTGTTAATGTAGCACATTATGTTATAATGTGAGGGTGTTAGACTGTGTTTCTTAGCTTTTGCAAAGAGCAAGAAATGAGATGTTTAAAAAAATTCCAAGAAGAGAGCAAGACAATGAGTGTACAGGGAATAACAGTAACAAGAGACTTGGGTTACAGTGTTGAGATCCTGAAGGGGCATAGCTTTGTTTATGCTGTTCTCTCTAAGTTACAGTATACAAATATTAATGAAGCCATACATCTTTATGAAGTATATGGATAATTTCCCCTTACTACAGAAGGTAATAAGGAAGCATTAAGGGTTGTATTTTAAATATGAAGAATCACATTAAAATCATATCTTATTAGAAAAAATTTGATAAAACCCCACTTTTTGGTCCATAGCTTAAACTTTTTCTCAATCTGAGCCTATGGCAAGAACTGTACACTCAGTAGGTGCAGACTCTAAGGATGCAGAGAGACTTGGTGGCATTTAGGTAATTGAATACTGGCCATTGCCTTTGTTCCAGTGCCCACAAGTGTTGTTTTTACAGCTTTCTTCCTGATTTTTTTTTTTTTTTTTTCATTTTGAGCACTAAATTCTAAGCAATAAAATCTATCTGAAAATCTTCCTGAAATTTCTGATAAATACCTAGTATGATTGCAGGGCAGGAAGTGTGTGCCTCTGACAGAAGTGACTGTGGGTGACATTTGTGGCTTGTGTTCCAGGAAAGAGTCAGGAGAGCAGCAGGAAGAGCAATTCCAGTTGGTGGGTAACTGCTGTGTAGGGTGAGCAGGGGAATGGCTGATGCCCCAGAAATCACAGCTGGGGGTGAGGATGGTCAGGGGGTTGTTGCCCTAAGTGTAGTAATGTTATTATGGAATTGTTGGAAACCCACTATTTATAGGAATTGTGATTTATACAGAAGACTAAAGGAACACAATGCTCTAAAGCCAGATTGTGCTGGCCTGTAGAAGCAGGAGCACAGGAGTGGGATGTGTGCCAGCAGAGGGCAACAGCCCGGTGCGCCGCTGGAGATGCTGGTGGCTCCTTCTCCACCTGGAAAGCACATCCCGGGGGGAATGCTGGGGTGGGTGCTCCAGCCCCTGCTCTGTGAATCACATGCTTGAGAAAACAGTGCTCTGGTGGGAGTCTCTTACTGCTTCAGCTGCCAGAACATCCCTGATTCCAGCTCTGGGAAGGTCCTTACCTAGGAGGTCTCCCAGAGCATCCTTTTTGAGCCTTGCGAGAACTTGGATCCCTGTGAGTTGCTGTAGTAGGTAAATTTTAGCTGCTGATTTGGCTTTGTTACTGAATTCTAGCAGTGGCTGGGCAGCAGATACCCTCAGGACTTCTCTGCTGAGGCGCCTCCATCTCCAGGTCCCTTGGGAGCCAGTACCTGAGTACCACCTCCAAGTGACTGCAATTAGCCCAGGACCTACCAGGGCAGCTATTCCAGCAGATAGCTTATATATTGCTTTTCTTATATTACTGTCCTTAGTGAACCTTTTTCAAGAAAATGTGGTCTAAATACAGATCTATCTAAATGAGTATCTACTTAATTAGGATGACAAAATAAGTTTATTTGGAAGGGACTCCTGGAGATGATCTGGTTCAAAGAACCCTCAAAGCAGGACCAGCTTCAGAGTGAGATCAGTTTGGTCACACTAAGATGAATATATATGCTTAATATATGCATTAATGAAAAATAAATATGTTTACATATATCAACATATATATTTATCTAAATATATCGCCAAAAAAAGCCAATGAAAAATAATTCAGGCTGTGAAGATGCAGTGTTTTATTTACACCCTTCACAGCTCTTCAATGCTGAAACCATTGATTTTAAAAGAAAGTTGATTAATAATTTCATGGAAGGGATTATGCAACTAAGCAGGAGAGCTGCTAAAGATAGGAAATTGCTTTTATGGATCTTTGGAGCCTGAACATTGGTATATACCTGGAAACAGGTATGTACAGGGAGTGAAATGTTCCTGAATTGTTTGCACTGTATTCAGGCTGCATGATGATTCAGGACTCTTGCAGTTTGCCTTGCAGAGCTAGGAAAACATTTTCCCAATTTAGTGCCACTTGCTTTCTGCTGGGTTTTTGGGAGGTGAAGTGAATTTTCAGGCTTCTGCAGAGGCTGTGGAGATTGACAAGGTGTTGTCTGATTGTATTGAGGCTCTTCACAGAACTAAATTCTTGTAAGCACTTGGTGTCCTTTCCTTATAACCTCAGCATTAAACCAGCTGCTGGATTTTGGGCCAGGAGAGAGTTATGGATCTGATTGGTAGGGATTGTTTTTATTCTCTCCCTTCATGCCACTTTTATTGAAGAAATTCCTCGCTGCTGTGGAGACACTGGCAATATTTTTCTCTCCCGTCTGCTTGTGGCTCCTTGGAATTGGGGGGTTTGGTCTTTCACTGCAGATCTGAAGATTGTCACAGGAATCTGGAAAGGTTTTGGTGGGCTGAGGAATGGTGGGACTGGCTGGAACAGGTGTTTTGGACACCTTTGTACTCTCAGAACTGGTTATATGCTTGTCACTGATCAAAGGTAGATTTGATGTAGGAGTAATTTTTGACTGCTTGAGACTAGGAATTTTTGAAAGAGACTGGAAAAATTTCACCCATCAGGTGTCACTAATTCCTTTTAGCTGAATCATTTTTCAAGATACCAGTCTTTGCACTTAAAAACAAACAAGAAGTTTTTGTCTTGGGGGTTGTTACTAAATCATGATTATTTTGCAAGGCTGTTGTAAAAACAGTCTCTGATTACTGGAACATGCTTTTGTCCCACTCCAGCAAGGACTATTCATTGGTTTGCTCTTGTCTGTTACTCTACTTTCCAGGATTTGTAGAATCCAGTGCTACACAAGTCTGTGGGGCAAAGCAAATAAGAAAGTATTGCTGGTTTGGTTCAGTTTAGGTGCTTAGCTCCCAGGCTGACTGGAGTGAGATGTAAATTTTTAAGGTGAAGGCCTAATATTTTGTCATTGAAAAACTTAGTGTTAATAAAAATACAGAGACACTTTGCAATGGTTTCAGGACTTGCTCTTGTATCTGGGATTTACTCAGTGGAAACAATCTCTAGCCCTCATTTCTGAGGTAAACTCTACTATTTTTATATAGTTCCTTTTTCCCCGGTTTGAGCTTTTGTCTTGCAGTTTTGCATGTTGTGCATCAACAGTGTAAGACTGGACATGGGGAGAGTACTCGAGGATGTGGATGTTTTAAACTGATAGTTTAACAGGATTCTCTAGGGAAAATGAAGGAATTTTACCTGAATTCTGTGAGAGGTTTGACTTCAGGGGTTTATCTGTTTATGGCTAGGGTGCCAAACGGTGTTTAAATAGGAGGACTCTCAATCCCCATCTGTCTTTGATAAAGTCCTTTAAGTTTCAGGTGTGTTAAGTTTTCTTATCTGAAGAATTAGGGTGATGAGTAGTTAAGATTCTCAAGAAGCTTTTGAAACCCTCCTGTGGAAGGTGCAATAGCATCTGTTCAATCATATTTGCTGATAGGTTTTAAAAAGATGTATGAAACTTGGGCTGATGACACAGCTTGAGGAGAAACATACAAGAGCGAGGTAATTTTATTTGCAAAAGAGATGAAACGGCATCTTCCAAGAGAAATCTCTTGATACTTCTAGTTATCTCTTCCTTTTGCACGAGAACATTTTGTGAACGGATGAGTAATGAAGAAGGCAAATGTCTCTTGTCTTTAATACAATTAACCTCTAAGGCCTCACTGGTGCAGAATACAACTGAAAAATTCTTTTAACAAAATGAGGGGGATAAAGAAGATTTATGAAGAACTCTGTGCATTTGTATCAATTGGAATAAAAATGACAAATGTAATTTAGTTCAGTGCTTTAGGCTAAATAGCACCTACAGTTGAGAAGGACCCATATTGCCTATGCAGGGTGCATTTGGCCTAACAGATTGCATAAAGGGCAGGAAGGTTTTGATAAATTGGGGAACTGGAGGCAAGATCCTGCATTCTGTGGTGGAAGTGGGGAGACTTAGGAGGGTAGGGACCCTCTCTTTCCTCAGCATCACCGCTCCTCTCCTGGGCGCGGGCTTGACCTCGGCACTGGGACGTTCAGCCACTAAAACTTTTGTCCAGTCCGTGGATTGGAGCAGTTTTGTGCCCCACGGAGGACAAGTCCGGGCAGCGGCAGTGCCGTTCGGGCGGAGGGCTGGATGCGGGGCTCGGGGCTGCCCCTGACCTATTTCGCTGCGGCGGCGGGGCCGTGCCGGCGGCGCCAGCCGGGGCCGGGGTGCGGAGGGCGCTCTGGGGGCGGTGCGGGGCGGCGCTGCTGTTGCCCGGAGACGCTCGCAAGCCCCGCCGGGGAGGGGAGGGGGCTGCGAGGCGGCAGTCGGTGCGGCGGGGCGCGCCCGGCACGCAGCGCTCCGCTCCCGCAGGAAGCGGCCCGGGGCGGGGGCGGCCGCTCGCAGCCATGCCGGGCCCGGGGCGCTGAGCCGGCCCCGCCGCCGCCCCGCACAATGGAGGAGGAGAGGTGGGTACCGCCGCCAGCCTTTGTGTCCGCCCGGAGAGCCGCGGGATGGGGATGTCCTTCCCCCGATGCGGGGCTGTGCGCAGGAATGCGGGGCGCGGCTGCGGGGACCCCGCTGAATGCCGCCCTCGATGGGAGCCTGCCCAGCTCCTCGAGGATGTTGCAATGTCATGGTGACATGACAGGCGGCTTCGCCCCGCGTGCCTGCACCGAGGGGCTCCGTGGGATGTGTTTCGGATGTAATTAAGGACGCGGGGGAAGCAGGTCGGGGGCTGTTCGCTAAAATGGAGGTGCGGGGCACGGGGCTGGGATGCCGGGCAAGGGGGAAGGGTCCCGGACAGGGGAGTGGGATGCGGGACACGGGGGCGGGGAGCTGCCCCTCCGACACCGTGTGCTGGGCTTTTGTGTGCCCTGCCTGCGCCTGGAACCTCAGGCAGCCGACTTCGGCATTCCGCTCAGGACAGACTCGCTGATATTCGCTGCTTTTTTTGAGTCACGAGTGAAAATCCTTTGCATCCTTTGGGGGTCGGTTTTCCTGCCGGCGTGTGTGGAAGCAGGGGCTGTGCGGTGTTAGGGCAGTGCAGGGCATCCCGCGTCTCCCTCGCACGGTAGCCGGGCCGTATAGATTTTATTTCCTGCCATACAGCTATTTTGCTCCAAAACCTGCGTGAAAAAGTGTTTACCGAGTCGACCTAATGTCCACTGAACCCACAAAAGATATTTTTGCTGCGCAGGCACCTCGTGGATGCCAGAGAGATGTTTCGGCTCTGCCCTCATTACTCCCCTCTGTCAGGTGCCTTTTGCACACCAGAAGCTACTTGGGCTTCTTCAAACTAAACATTAAACTGGTCTGGGTTTTTTACAATATTTTTTTAAGAACAGGATATGCAGAGTGCTTCCTTTTGTGCTGGTGACCTTGCAGGGGGTGGGGGAACAGAGAGGGGGCTTGACCTGCAGTAGGACTGAATATCAGAGCTTGACAGGAGTTTTATTTAAATGTGAAAAATAGAAAATTAAACTGGAGTAAACCCTCAAATTCTGGAAATTTTTTCTTCTCTTGAGGGAAAACATTCACAGCAGCCTGTAGGAGTTGTTTTCCAAGCTCCAAAGGGCAGCTTTCTACCCTTCTGTGACTCAAGGGTCGCAATTGTTTGTGTATTTAATGTACAAAACCTTTCATCCTGCCACATTTCTCATTGTAGGGCTTCTGCTTCCCGTAATGGTGTGAACAGACACCTCTGAATATTAATCCAGATATTAATTATTTCAAGTCCTTTGAAATCTTAGTTTGTCATGCTAGATGCCAGCTCATGGAATGAGATTTCCTTTTTTTTTTTTTCCTTTATTTATATAAATGAGCCTGTGTTTGAGGAAGTGGAACAGAGTTGTTTTGATACCCCAGGCTGGGATCATCCTTGGCACAGTTGCTTGTGACTTATTTTTTGATAGCTACCAGCAATGGTCTCATTTTGACTGGAGGCCTTTTTCTGGGGATACAGTGGTGAAAAAGCCACTGGGAAAACACCTGGACTGTTTTACCTTATCCTGTTTTTTCCAGCCCATCTGTTTTTAGGGCATGAAGGACTATCCCCATCAACATATTCTCTGCCTCTGGAAGTGAGGAATGATTACCCAAATTGCTGCTTTCATTTCTAGTTTTTGGGAAGAGGAAGGCGGTCCTGAACTGGTTGTGGGCAGTAATGGTGCGGGGTTTGACTCTTGGCAGGAAAAGCTGGAAATACTCACCTGCTTTCTGGTTCAAAAGGGCATGGTGTGTGGGGCTGTGCTTTGGCTGCTCAGAGCAAATCCTGCGAGGAGGTGTTCAAAAATGACCTTGGTGGGCGAGCACCGTGGGCTCGGTCTGTGCTTGTTGCTGTGCTTCTGCCCCGCATTTCAGCTCAGATCTGTGTTGGGCAGATTGCTCCTCAGATTTTACATTCAGTGACTTTCATTATGGTAGAGTTTCCCCTGGTTTTTAATATTACTGCATTTTCCATTTCCGTAGTCAGTGAGGATCCGTGTTGCTGGTGCTCACTTCACCTCTGACTCTGTTCCCAAGCCTGCCCAGACTCAAATATCCTGTTAACTTGCACACCCAGGATGTTCAGTGGTATCGTGTGCCCATGTCATTGCACATGAGCAGAAGCAGCTGGAGGCAAGGGAGATTGAACCTGAAACATTCACATGTGGCAATAAAATATTCCAGAGTCCTGCTTTTCTTTTACTGTGCTGTTAGTAAAATGATGGAACTTCTATTTTATGAAGAAATTGTGTAAGGCTTACAGTTAGGCATGATACTCTGGTTCTGAATTTGCAAGGTGTTTTTTGAGTTTGAATAGAAAAGAAACCTCTGGAACGTTAATTTTTTTTGCTAAAATATTAAAACACCTGTGGTGTTTGAGTGAAGGTAGTCTAAGGTATCTGAGAAACTCAATATTTGCCTTTGAAAGCAAATGGTATTGTCATATTTGAGTTATTTTGTATTGTTTACTGTCAGCAAAGACTTTTCTTCTCACTGGTTCCCAAAGATTTCTTTCCGTCTGAGGTCTGCTTTGATATGAATATCCTTTCAGGGATCTGCTGTATGCCAATTGTGTGTTTTCCTAAACTAATGTCTCCATGTTGATGCAGGCACTGAAAAAAATCAACAAAATAGGAAAATAATATTGCTATTAAAAGAAAAATAATCTTTTCCATTATGCTGCCTCCCATATGTTTTAATGACAATGCATTTCTCTGAAATCCTATCAAAACCCAGTTCAGTATGTGGATCCCTTCAGTCACAATTTTTTAAATGTCTTTGTATATACCTGAAGACAAATTTAGAAACTTTTATTATTAAACAAAATTTTAGAAACTAAATTTAGAAACAAATTTAGAGATTTTTATAACTGTGCTGTTACACTGACATGTTTTCCTTACTGTGTCTCAAGAAATAAAATTATTGAGCAAAATGTATTTGTCCAGTGATTTGGGATATTGATTCAAACAGAGAATTAGGCCAGTTAAAGTAAAATTATTTTTCATTGTGCTTAGACTAAAACTAATACTTTGGTCTCCATTGCCCTTGTAGAGGTATTAAAGTTTTGAAGTCTACTAACTGCTATTGGGCATCTGTCAGGTTTTTAGATCAAAGTGATGTCAAACCTCTCAGAAACTGTAGATAAACATTTTCTGGTGATGATTCTTACATATCCCACAAAGAAGCTCCACAGGCTTTGGAAACACAAATAGCAGGCACTTTTAAGTTAATACAGGGATATGAGGCTGTACAGAGGTGCTGGATTGCCCGTGCAGGACACTGAGCCCGACTGAAGTCTTTGGCCAAGCTTGTGGTGCTGAAGCTCTGCAGTGTTAGGGGCCAACCAGGAGAGCAGAGCTCAGCCTGTGGTGCTCAGGCAGGAGAGGAGAGCAGCCCCCAGTGATGCAGAGTGCACAAAGCTGGGCTGCTTTGTGCACTCTGCACAAACATCTGTACAGAACACATCTGTAGTCCCATCACCTCCCCAGTGTGAGAGCCTGGTGGAGGGGGAACCTCCGTGGTGTTCATGTTGGGTTAGGAGCTGAGCCTGGAGTCTGTTCTCCCAGAAACATGGGCAGAAACTCGCCCTTCTGTGCTCTGAAGGAGACTGTGTTTGAGATCTGCCCTTCCTGCAGGGTGAACTCCTGGCTCCCATAAAAGCCAGTGTTAGAATTGCATTTGGCAGAGCTGGGATTTTTGTTCCTGGGATTTACCAGCTCTCTGCACGGCAATAATCTTGCCAGGACACAGTTTATCTCTAAGGAAAGCTTTTATTCTTTCACATAATCTACAAAGACATCTGTAATTACTGCTGGTAACTAAGGCAACCCAACTTTATAGTTACATGCGGGCAGCAGAACGGTGGGTTATGGGTTTTCAAAATACCTTTTTGTCAGCTGGGTTGTGGCCACGCTCAGGCAGGAGCTGGGCTGGGAACCCTGGCAACCTGAGCCCAGCTCTGCTAGGGGGTCCTGGAGAGGAGGAACATGGTGTCAACAGGGTGGTGATTAGCTTCACTGGCTTAATTGAGGACCTTCAAATCGGGGTTCATTTATTCTGCCTGGGGACGTCATTGAAAGGCCATGCAGGAGGGGGCAGTGGGGTTGGCACTGTCTGAAACTAAGAGCCTCTCTGCTCATTTTAGGAGAATCCTGCCGTGTCTGTAAAGAGGATGTTCATCTGGCCCAGGGAAATTAAATCATTTGTCCATTCACTCAGTGCATGGCCTCGGATAGCCCAGGAATAGAACAAATTGCTCCTGGCAGCTGGCTCACGAGTCCTGCTGCTCTAGTAGGACATCAGCTTGGCAAATGTGGGAGCAATGTCCCTGTGGTCATGGGGTGGAGGGGCTCTAGCATGTCCAGTTGGTCTTGGATGGTACCTTTGATCAGAGGACCCTATTGCTCTTTTGCTTTAATCCATTAAAATAACAACAGTGTAATAAATGTAATAATTCTTAGCCTTGTGGAGGGACAATCTCAGAAAAGGCTGTGAAATATAATGGTTTGGTTTTCTCAGGGGCAGCTTTTGCTTTCTGACAGGGAGCATTTGCTTGGAGCATTCAGGTTCTTGCATTTTTATGTCGGAAATGTGTCAGTGATCTCTGAGAGTATGTGCATGGAGGTGTAAAATATCTCTCCCAGATAAAATCCTCCTCTGTCTGTTACTGGAACACAATTCCATGCTAGCTGAATCAGTCTTAGAGATGAGTTAAAGGCTCTTAGCCATTAATTCTTCAAATCTGTTTTTTTGATATGAGTCACTTGGAAAAAACTTTAAATAGCACATCTTGATCTTTTTTGAAACAAGTTTTTTACCAGACAATATGCAGTATTTTCTCATGGTAAGCTTTTGGCAAATTCTGAAATCTGCCCCTTTTAATTAAGCTGAGGACATATCTTAGGATATTTTTTTAAAGAAGTATCTTTCCTGCTTTTTAGGAAGAGCTGATTGATCTTTTTCCAAAATCCTGAAGCAAGTTTTTTTTGCTTTTAAAATACACAGACAAACGTTGGTGGAGTTGAGGCTTTATGAAGGCTTGTTGACCTGACATTTACTTTGGTGTTCAGTGAAACTTGCTGTGTTCTTTGAACTGTATCTTTTGCCAGCAGAAAAGTTTTAACATCTTTGGTCTCTGGCTCCAGAGAGCTAATAAATAAATCTCAGCAGTGTGTTTGTTTTTATTAAAGAGCCCCCATGACTTTTGTGTGCATGGCTTGCTTGATTTTGGGTTGGTGAGGTGTCTGTGAGGCTGCCCAGGGCAGTGTCCTCTGGTGATCTGGCTGTCCTGCCCCAGGAGCAATGGGATCAGCTCTCCCTGACACTCCCTTTTAGTTTCACTTTCTTTTTAATTTTTTTTTTCCTTTTTTTGTTTACTTTGCTTGCTTCCTGTAGGTGTTCCAGCTTTGAAGCCTGAAAGCTCCATGAAATCACTTGCACTTTCAGAGCCTTTTTTCCCTTTTTGGCTCAATAGTGCCACATGGGCAGGTTTAGCTGTTTGAAAACCAAGGGCTTATGCTGGGGTGTTGAAAGCTGTGGTCAGACTTCACCTGGCCTAAAGTTTCAGTGAAGGCTTTTGATAGAAGCACCACTGAGGCTTAGCTGGATTTGGCTGTGTCCCTGGAGCAAGGAGGCTTCCTCACTGGAGTGTGCAGAGCTGGGGAAGAGCCAAGTGCCAGCACAGCTCCATGGCCATGAACACCTCTGGCAGTATGTGTGGCACAGAATGAATTCAGCTTTCTTCAGGGATAGAAAAGCTGTTTGTGTCGTTGCCTGGTACCAGTCCCTTGAATGCTGAACAGTTAACACGAGGTATTCTCCTTTCTGATTTTTCTTCTTTTAACCCAGCCATACTAAGCTAATTGGATGACAACTGTAACAGAGCCTGGGAAGTTGTCTCCCTCGCTGGGACATGTGCTGAGTGATGTGCTCAGCCTTGTGGCTTCACTTATGACTGAAAATATTTCACTCACTCAGCAAAGTGAAAGAATTTGACTTGGCTGTTTTTTGGCATTAACTTTGTCTCAGGCACAAAGCTGGAGGCTGCTCAGTATGCAGGCGTGGATTTGAGCTGTGTGCAGCTTGGCTGCTGCTCAGCCTCCTGCTCCTCAAGGGAGGGGAGTGCAGCCCACCAAAGACTGCTGGGGGGCAGAGAGCTTTGTGTGGTGTCAAGGGACACGGTGAATGGTGACAGCCACTTGTCAGGAGCAGGCAATGGGGAGGATGTAATGTTAGCCAGAGCTTCACGCTGTCAAGGGGTTGTAAATAGTGAATGGTATGCTTTTCAAAGGGAAAGTCAATGTGTGTGTGTGTATATATAGATATATATGTGCGTGCATACACACCTTGACAGAAGCTGATGGAGTGCTCTGGGAAGGATCCTTCCACACTTCCCTGCTCTGTGCCCTTCTTCAGACATCACCTTCTGGTTATCAGAGAGCCAGGATGCTGGGTTGTCCAGACTGCTGGTTAAACCCAATTCAGCCTTTTTTATCATACCAGCCCAACTAAGAAAGGTGGTGGGGAGGAGGAGACAAAGGTGGAGAAGGAGACTGTCCTTTGGAAGGAAAAGGTGTGAGAAGGTCTCCAGTCAGGCACATAGGGTGATGAGATCCTGAGATCTGCCATTCTCTTGGAGTTGGTTTTCATCATGGACAACCCTCCTGGCTTTGTCTCGTTTGTCTTTGCCTGCCAGGGGTTTGAGGGGTGAGCCATGGATGTGAGCAGAACAGAGACCTGCCTCAAAGTGCTGCTCCTTTCACAGGTGGGAGCCTTTAGCTCCGAGCGATTTCACAGGCTTTCAGATCAGGGAGCTAGAGATATTGACCCACTGTCAATTGTGTGTAAAGAGCCAATGCTCCCAACAAATAATGAGGACACGTATGTGCCTTAGGCACCTGTTGGCCTGGTTAAACACAGCACATAGCTGAGTGCCTCCAGTTTGACATTACCTATGTAGCTGGTGGTTCTGGTAGGAAGGTTTAATAATTCATTCCATATGTTTCAGTGGCAATAAAGAGACCTATTTCTGAAACAGCAAGTGGCTTCAGGAAAGCTTTGAAAGCTGTGCAGGGAGTTTAATAGCCCTTTTCTACTTGCCTCTAAAGAAGATACAAGTCATGTGTTGTGTGCTTGCCTTTTTCAGATAGGACATTGAAGGCTAAACTTCTTTTTCTCTGGGAATGTTAAAAAAATACATGGTACTCTTGTACTTCCCAGTGCTGAACTTTATTTCTATTCAGTGAGGCAATTATGTTCTGGCTTGAGTTTCAACTTATACTGCTTTCCTGGCCTGAAGCGTGTAAGACTGGGCTTTATCCTCAGGTGTTTGGCACTTTTCACTTTTCTTCCCTGCTGGCTGAAATGTGGGCTGAGTTGGCTTTCAACATGCATGCAGAAGTAGCTGCATTTTTTGATGCACCTCATGTGGAGCACCTAAACTGACTAACTGACTTGTGAGTAACTCCATGCTTAATACCCTGTGCTGCAGTTTTAGGATGCTTGTTTTTTAAAGTGTCGTTGGAACAAACTTTCTACTCCTTTTTTTGTCCCTGTTTTTAGCATTAAGCAGAGTTCCCGTTCCTCTGAGGCAGCTGAAGATGAAAAGGACCAGCGTACAGTGACAGTCAACCCCTCTCACATGAGAAAGGCTTTCAAGGTCATGAATGAATTACGGAGGTACACTTTTGACTTACTGGGCACCCTCTCTGTGTTAGCAAAATTGTGCTGATTGAGAGATATAGAAAATAGTCTGTGTCATTTTTATTACAGCTAATGGTTGCATGCAAAGGATTAATCAACAAATAGGAAGCTAAAATGCAGTTCTTTTGTGGTGGGCTGCTCTGTCCAGTCCCAGACCTCTGTCTTCCCAAAAACATTATCTGAGCCATACCCTTCATTTATAGATGATAATTAATTTAGTCTTTTCTATTACTTACAGCAAATTCAGCTGTAAACTATGTTCTTAACTGAGATAAGGGTCTGAAACCCAGTAATAGAACATTACAGACATTAGGACACCTACACATAATTACAGACTAAAGATTATTAATGTACTGTTCTTAGTGTCTTTAACTAGCAGCATCACTCAGTCTGGGCTTAGCATTCCAAAGTAAGAGGTGAAAAAAAAATCACGTACCCAGGAAGAATGTCAGCTCTCTTCTTGCAAATTGAAAAATCCTGATATTAGTCAAAAGAGAACACCTTGGTCTTTACACAGCTGTGTGGGCACAGGGAGAACAGAGGCTGAAAAAATATCTGTGAACGCAGCCTTGAAAGCTGCTGTCATCACATCAGCAGTGTGGTGGCAGTGGCTCAGTCTGAGTTATTTCTCAGTGGCTGTTATCCCACAAACCAGACAGAAGTTCAGCGAGCGTTTCTCTGACTAGTTCATTAGACTTACTCACCCTTCTAGTTTTAAAAAGAATTCTTATGTATGTGTCACACACATGAATGTACGTGCTCCCTAACTTTTGAGGGGATGTGATGAAAGCAGGTAACACCCTTTGCTCTTCTGCACACTCCAAGTAATCAAGAGATGCTGTAATAGCTACTTACTCTCCATGGATTAAATAGTTGCCTAATACACACATTCTCTAGTGTGGAGAAGGACTGGAAATGTTTCTTTCCAAAGATATCTGACAGTGATTCTCTGTTGCATAGGAACAAAATGGAAATATTGTAACCATTATATGAAGTAGGGTATGTTGTATTTTTTTTTTTTTTTTTACTTTTTACTGGCATCCTTCTGGTCCTTTCTTTGTACTGAAAGCAAAGGATCTGAAACTAAAGGTTTGTGCAGCTATATTCAGAAATCTTTTGTGCACTACTATTCCTTTGTTAATTGAAGCATGGTGGGAATAACTGGAGACAGACAATGTTTCTTAGTGCCTGTGGTTAGGTGTCTTGGGAAATACTGAACTGATAAAACGTAGAAGAATGAAAGCTGCCATTAAGCACCTGTATGATGTTTTCATCTTCTAGGTACTTTCTTTTTTTTGGTTGGCTCCTGCTGCTGTTGTGGAACATATGGTTTTCACATCTCTTGAATGTGCACTGAGCTTGGGATCTGTTAAGCTGTCAGCAATCAGTGTTAATAGATGCCTTGAATAATAGTTTCTCCCTTCACATGCATGCAGAAATCTCATTCAGGGGGTCCAGAAAAATCATGATAAGCCTTTAACCTATATACTATATAGAATCAGGGAATTGTTTAGGTTGGAAAAGACCTCTAATATCATTGAGCCCAACCCTTAACCCAGCACTGCTAAGGCCACCACTAAACCACGTCCCTAAGTGGCACTTAGGCTTCTAGTTTGCAAATGTAGATGAAATTAATTTTATGAGTGGTACTTTAGATTACTATAGCCCAAAGAGAAATTGAACAGAGCTCCTTTTATATAAGCTAAAAGAAATGAGGAAGCTTCCATTAAGAGGCTCTTAAAGAGTTCTCTTCATTGCCCTTCCCCCTTCCAAACTGGAAAGAGAGCACAGACTGCCAGTTCCTACTTTCTTCCTATTTCCAACTGTAAACCTCCATTTCACAGCTGTTTTTTCATGTATTTCAGTGCATGGAGAAGTAGAGACATAGCTGGTCCATTAGAAGCTCTGTGTATATTTGGTAATGCAGTTTCCTAAAGACAAAGTTCAGTGTGGAGATAAGTATTTCTAAAGAGAAGGCAACATCTAGATTTACAGACACTGATCCTTTTTCGGGCTTGACATTTGAAAAGAACACCCTTAGTTTGCATTTGTATGCTTAAGCATCTTAAACCAACTTATTGGGAGGCTGAGCACTTCTTGCTGTCGGCATCTGCGAAGCTCTGTGCAAACATTAACTAATGAATCCTCAAAGGACATACGTGGGGTGGGTAGAAAAGGTCACTCGTTAATGAAGTGACTTTTCCAAAGCTCTACAATGAGTCAGTGGGGGAGCTTGGAAGGCTTTTTTTTATGTTTCTGTCTGGAACCCCGTTCTTTATCCCAGTGACTCTTAATCCCAGACTAATGCATGAGGTAAATGAAGTCCTCAGGCCCATGGATAAACTCCAGCGATTGATACCTCCTCTCTGGCAGATGGCTGAGGCAGCCTCTGCACTTACCAGTGCCAGGTCATATTTTGGTGACCACTTTTTTAGTGAAAAGCATGGAAGGAAGTACAGAAATCACTTCATTTTCCACTCCACCTTTTCCCTATGGAAAGATGAAAGTGGTGCTGGTGTTGCCTTGTCTATTTCTTGTCTGACATATCTGCTAGATCCTGGCCTCAGGTAGTGCCCAAATCTTTAAGCTCTTCTGTGCTTTCTCCAAGCCCTGCTTGTTTGACAGGTGAAGGAGCTGCTTACCCTTTGGTTTTTGAGCAGCCTGTATGCCTTGTTTGGCTTCCAGGCTTTTTTTCCCCTTGGGAAAGCAGAACCACAGGCAGTGTTGCAGCCTCAGAAGGATTCAGGCTTTGCTTTGTAGGCAAGCAGTGATAGAGCTGGTACTGAAGGATTAGAGGACCTTCCCCTGGGATTTAGCAGAAGCTCAGGTACTGTGTCTGTAATGGTGGGTCTTCCACTTTTTGGGCTGTAGTGATGTAGCTTTTTGCCTGACCAGGAATTCTGAAATGATCTTTGTCTTTTGTGGTGTTTTTGCAGCAAGCGGCTCCTGTGTGATGTGGTGATTGTGGCTGAAACCGTGGAGATGGAAGCTCACCGGGTGGTGCTGGCAGCCTGCAGCCCTTATTTTTGTGCCATGTTTACAGGTACTGCTTTTGACACCAGACAGTGCTTGGGCTGCATGGGCCATTGCAGTCCCCAGCCCTCAGGCTGTGTCTCTGTCAGGAGCTGCAGTGCAGGCAGGAGAGGGTTTCCTTGAGAGAGAAGGGGTACAAATGGGTCTGCAGTTTCCTGTACTTGATGGGTGATGCTGGTCATCCTTGACTAATTCCTGTGGGGTGGTTGTGTGGCTATGGGGTGAGTAGATAGCATGTGGGGCACTGTGAGCTTACTGTGGGGTTTGGCTCACTGCTTTATGGGTTCATTTTTTTTCCACTAACAAGACCTTGGATCATGAAAAAGTTATCATCAAGCATGTGCTCAGTGCCCTAAATGTTCATGGTGCACATCAAAGAAGTTGCTGGCACAGGAGCTGTAGTTTCAAGGCTCAGCCCTGCCGATACTGATTTGGCAGTCACAGATGTTTAATCTCCCATGGCACTTTTTTCTGCTGCCTGAAATAACACTGTTGTTCTCTTGATCCCAGTGTGTTTTAGCAGCCCAGCTTTTTAACAGGGTGAGTTGCTGCAGTCCAGTGTGTTTTGGTAATGACAGAAAGGAAGAAGAGGACAAAATTCCTGCTCTGATCACCTGATCCCTGGAGCAGGTGCCCTTCAAAGGCTGTGCCCAGATGGATCAGCCAAAAAAACCCCAAAGTAAGCTATGTCCATCCTGAAGGAGGGGAGTGAGCAGCTTATTGAAGTCATTCTAGTAAAGTTAATGTGGTCAGAAACTCCTTAACTTCCTTCCCTTTCTTTGCCTTCATTTCCAGGATAGGAACTGACAAATACAAAGAAAATGATTGTACACCCCAGGGAATGGTTGTTATTGTCCTTGAGCTCCAACATAAATGAGGTTCAGGGGCTTTTTCCCAGTTTCATGTTCATTTGCTTGTGGTCCGGGCCTTGTTTCTTCCTTTTAAAAGCCTTGAGATTAGATCTAGTTTAATTCATTTTGCTGGAAGTGGAATGCAGCATTTCTGAGGAAAGAGCTTGTTGTTAGTGAAGCTTTTTTTCCCTTCTCTAATGGAGGTGTGGAGAAAACCTCAGGTGTAAAATGTGAGGCAAGATGTGACAGTCCCTATGGTGGCTTTATCAGTGTGGTGAGCTAAGGTGGAGAGCATTTGTGTTTTCTGGGGCACTGGTGCTGTATCCTGAAGCTGGTACAGGCTGTGGTGGTGAGCCAGGGCAAACGCTGCTCAGAAGCAGCTGTGTGTGAGGGCACCTCGAGCACGACTTGTGATGCTTGCTCCTGATGAACAGTTTACTAAAGAAAAACCTCTTGGAAAAACCCTCTGATCCTTAGAGGTCATCTGAGTGGGAAGGTGGTGGGCAGGGCTGCTCATGTTTCCATGCAGGAATTCTCTGGGCCGTGTAATCCCTCACTCTGTGAGTTAAACAGTAATCAGCTAACTCGTCATGTGGCTGGCTCCGGAGCTCCCCGGGGCTGGGTGACAGCCTCGGCAGCCGCCTGTCCCCTGACAAGTCCCTGGAGGCAGAGGGTCAGCCAAAGACCAGCTCTCCCCAAATTCCTAAGGTCTGGATCTCTCTCTTGTCAAGACAAAGCATGTGATCTCCTTCCAGCTGCATGAGGATTCCCTGCGAGGGGACAGTTTAAAATCACAGCTTCAGCACGAGCTGGTTGTTGTAACTTGGTTTTTTGCACTGTGCAGCAGTGATGGAGCCAAGGGCTCGGGTTCAGCTGCACTGTGGGGGTATTTGCAGGAGCTGCTTGTGCACACTGAATTCCCACTGGAGGGGTCCCCCAGCAGTGAGCAATAAGTGATCAGTGTGGAGCTGTGAACAGGGAACCACCCTGGGACCCACAGCTCATCCACCTGCGCCCACGCTCGCTCTGCGGGCTCTGCCACTGTCAGCTGGGCCTGACTTTGGAGCCATGAGTGACAATGACCTTGTGATGACCTCGGGGTCTTTCCTAAGCCATTGTGTCCTCTGGTTACCCATTCCTCTTTGAAATATTCCTGGAAAGTCTGAAAATGGGTAGGCACATTTTCCATTTGTATCTTCTACTGCTGAAGGAGAGATGGGACCCAGCACTTCCTGAGTGTCCCTTTCCATGCTGGTTTTCTAGAGCATTTTGGATGCTGGTCCTTGTTGGCACTATTCTGTGGGGATGATTTGGAAAAGTAATTTCTGTCCATTTAGAAGAAAACACAATCATTTCAGAAAGGGTAACAAATACTTCAGTGACAGTGCTGGGACTGCTCCTGTCAGATCCCTTAGGAATTTTGGAAGTGCTGAAGGAGAAAGCAGAAGCCTCCCGTGCAGGGAGTGCTGGTTCAAAGCACACCCCCCCATGTGTGAGAGGCTGTGGATTTGTTATCCAATGAACTCATATTCTTCATCAGCACATCTGTGACTTAGGGAACAGCCAAAGCTGTGGCTGTGCACTGGGAAATGCAATGTGTAGGAGGCAGGGCAGGCTGCTGTGCTAGGTAAACACAGCACCATAGGCTGCTGCAGTTTTGAGTGTAGTTTATCTCGTGACAAAACAGAGCTCTGCTCTCTTCTTGCCCTGATGAGCAAGAGGGGAGCAGAAAAGGCGCTGCTGGATGTTGAATGTGGTGCAGGAAAGGAATGCTTCCATGAGGGGCTGGTGTCTGCAAAGTCTGTCCCCTACCGAGGGTCTGCTCAGAGCCACCCTGCCTGTTTTGCCTGCCTTTGCTCCCTCACACTTTGTCCCTTGTGTGTGCCTGGCTGCAGCCGTGCAGGGATGGGGTCTGTGCAGTGCCTCGTGCCAGGCACTCCTTACTCACACAGCCTTTACACATGAGACATGCTAGTGATTTGAATTATTCTGTAATTAAGGTGTCAGGTAGGGCTGGAGTTGGACATATGAAAGACACCCTAGGAGTTGTGTTTTGAGGGGTTGAAGGTGTAGGGTTTTTTTTTCTGAAGAGATGTGAGCTGAGATGCCCTCAATGATCTGGCACTCAGCTGCCCACGGCACTGCTCCTGAGGCTTGCCCTGGGTCTGTGCTTGGAACAAGGGGCAGCCTGTTGCCTGCTCCTGTTCTGCACCAGCCCCTGCCTTGGTTCACTTGTGGTGTCTCCAGGTTCTTCCCCATTCCACAGCACTAGACACTTGTCCACCCTGTGACAGTGAGAGGGCTCGATCACTGAGTCAGATCCTGTCTGACATGGGCACAAGAATCCCCTCCTGGGCTGGTCCTGAGCAGAGGCAGTGGAGGCTGTTGGTATGCAGGGCTGGCAGCTTGCTGGTGGGTGAGGAAGCCCACACAGCCTTTATTTTTGTTGCTTGTATCACATGGATGCCACGACAGATGATGTTATCAGATTGATCCCTCCAAGCTATTTCTGCATCGATCTCTGGGTGTGTGTGGCTGAGCCCCTTCCCACACCGAGGGTCCTGCAGGGCTCTGGGCTCCACTTGCCCTCCCCATGCAAGGGGATTTGGTGGGTGCTCCTTACAGGCACCTCCAGCATCACAGAGCTGCTGGGAACTGCTCTGTCCTCAGAAGCACCCTTTCATCTCTAGAGACGTTTGGGGTTTTTTGCAGGGAGGAAGTGTGTGAAGATGACATTTTGTCAATTAAAAAGTCCTACCTGCTTTGAAGGCCTCCCAAATGTAGGTCATTTATCCTTTTGTACTGGTTCATTTGTATTCATGGGCTCCTCTGAATAACATTTCATTATTCAATTTTAAAAATTGAATTTGGGGCAAATATTATTTCAGTTCTTGGGACGTTGTTGACTGTTCTAACACTCATGGTCCCACCCCACTCCTATTATTTGCCTCCTTATTCACATAAGGAAAGTCAGCAAAGTTCAATTAGCAGGATCCAGGTTTTGCTGAAGCTTGGGCCCTCTTTAGTACCTCACTCTGTGCTGTGCACTTACTGTGCCCGGCCACGTCCTGTGGAATGCTGCACGGAGATGTAGGCTGTAATTACTTCTATAGGCTGCAGGAAATATTTTTCCACTTAATCCCACAGCAGTACTGAGTCACCAGATTTCTGAGAGTAGTGATTATTCGTGCTCAGGTTTAAGGATTGACGTTTCTTCATGCTCTCCTTTGTTTAGTTTTGCTTTTCCACCTATCATTTTCTTTTCACTTGGGACTTTGTTCTTTCTTTTCTGTGGAGATCCTGGTGATTAAATCTTTGGTGAGGTCACCATGTGTGGGGATACTGGAAGGGCCGTGGGGAGTCCTTTCTCCTTCCCACTGCATGTTTTTGTTCCTCTGATGTGTTCCTGTTGGTCCTGTGGGTGTGCATAAAGCTCTGGGTGAATGAATAGGCTCTTACACAGCTATGGGGCTTTACTTGTATATTCAGGGAGGAAATTATTGCTCTAGTTGCATGTGCCTTTGAGTTATGGATTTGGAGAAGGGATACAGTTTGGATCCAAAAGTGTGAGATTGGGAAGGTAAGAGATGAGAAGTGAATTTTTCTGTGTGGATGCTTTGCACAAGGTGCAAGTGATGGATGGGTTACAGCAGGGTAATTTAGGAGAGAAGCTTGCTGCATGCTGGGTGTAACTGCTGGCTGTGTGCTTGTTTTCCTGAGCAGGTTTCAGCTTCTTTTTAAAGAAAGAGAATAACACTGCATTGCTTTTAATGTAGGGTATACCACAAAATGCCCTAATGTAGCTGTTGCAACATAATCATTCTATCCATATGTATATATATATATTTAAAACATTTAAATATATTTATTAAAAATATAGATAAAAATATGTTTCTCAAAGGCCTTCATAAGACCCATCCACAGTCTCTTTGAGTCTGTCCCTGTACTGAGATATGATTGAGGGACATACTGAGGGTTTATTTTTAGCTCTTATATTTGTTTGAATGCGGGTGAACCATGGCAGGCTCTTTTCTGTCAAGAAATTGAGTTTGTCACATTTACTCATTTATGTTGTTTTACACCAGTGTCCTCAAACTTGAGTTGTTTTTTAGGTGGCATTAGGAGGCTTCTGAGAATCTCAGTGATGGTTCTTCTACGGTGAGGGGGAGTGCCAGGTAGTCTTGGCACACCAGGAGAATGTGCTGGATGTGTGGGGAGCAAGGTCCTGCAGAGCAAACTGTAACTGTCCTTTTGAAATTAATTTCAGGAGACATGTCTGAAAGTAAGGCCAAGAAGATTGAGATAAAAGATGTCGATGGGCAGACCCTGAGGAAGCTGATTGATTACATCTACACCGCTGAGATAGAGGTCACAGAGGAGAATGTGCAGGTAGGTCTGCTTCAGCAGCTCCTGTGGAGAACCAAGTGAAAAGCTTGAAACTCAAAGGCACAGGTTCTTCAGGGGTGAGGGATCTCCTCAGGCTGCAGAAAGTAAAAGGTTGAGCTTGAAAAGAGCTGCTTCCAGCCTCTGTTTAGTCTTGGGGCACTTTAGTGCTTTCTCCACGCTTAAGTCATGTTGCATTTAGCTTTTGTGTGGTGCTCTTATAACAAGAGCAGGCATTTGCCTTCCAAGAAGCTGTGCTGACTTGTGGGTCAGTCTGTCGAAGGTCAGAATAGACTCAAGCAGTGAGTCAAATGTTTTGAGGCCATGGCAGAGGAATGTGGCTGTTAGTTTTTAAATTCTTCTGGGTAGTTTGAGTTGTTTCATAGAGCTTTGAGTAGAATAGATTGTTCAAACGAGGACATTCTTCCTTTTTTGTGTGTGTGCTCTGTCTTGAATTTCTGAGAGGTAAATATTTGTTCAGAAGTGGAAAGAGTAATTGAAAGGCGGCCTTCAAATAAAGCAGGGTGCTCAGGAATAGTGTTTTTCAGTGTCACGTGGCTGTGGCTGCTGGTAAAGCTCTTTCTCTGACTCTACTTGTATTTGTGGTAAGAAAAAGGCTCTGCACTTAGCCACTGATGCCTGGGAGGGATGCTGAGAGCTTGTGTGTGGACGTGCTTTTCAGTTGGTCTCTTTTGTTTGTAAGTGGCAGTTTGAGCCTGTTGTCTTCCTCACTTTGACTTGGACATTGCCAGGGGAGCAAGTCTCTGTCAGTGATGCTGGAGAGTTTTGTTGACCTAATTAACTTGGCAAAATTAGACCGGTTCTGCTTGAAATGAGGTTCTTGCTGTGAGCTCTTCTGCTCTGATCCCTCAGGCAGACTGCAGGTTCTTGCTGACCTGTTGCTCTTCCTGCAGGAGTTTGGGCAAACCTCTGAGCTAGACCCACTTTGCAGTCCAACCCTTTACCATCCTTCATGACCTAAATCTGTGGGAGCCTTTTCCTGCCCCTTCTGCCCTCTGGTTTTACAAAGGAGGCTGTTAGGTGTGCTCTCAGCCCGGCAGCTGTCACACTGGTAGGAGTGTGGAGCCTGGTTGCCCTGCAGTGAGGCTGAGGAGACCTTCAAGATTTTCAGTGAGGAGACCTTCAAGGTGCCACTATGGCAAAGGAGCTGAGACTCAAACCCAGCCGTGTGGCTTGGCCTGGCTGTCTGCTGTGTGACCCCCATCAGGGTCATCAGGGGCTGACACAACATCACTCACTGGGGCACTGGGGTGGAGCTCCTTGCACCTCTGGGATCTCCCACTGCTGGAGGAGAAATGACATTTACACACCCTCAGGCTGGTCCCTGTTTCTGTGGGAAATGTGGAGGCTGTATCCATGTGCTTTGTGAAAGGTGTGCTTTCCTTCCACACTGCTGGGCATTGGGTGCTCCAGAAGCTCCCACTTGGCACGTGGGGTGTGCAGAGCTTGGGATCCCATCTGCTGAGCCTGCCTTGGATGGGGAAATGACCTCAGCTGCATTCCCAGGGGAATGTTTGGGTGCTCCAGCTGCATCTGGGTGTAACCAGTGCTGTGGGAGCTGGAGCAGACTGGAGAGGCAGCTCTGTCCTACCCAGAAGGTCTGTGAAAAGTCCAGGTGTTGCCTTTCCTGGGCAATTACACAGCCATCTTTTTTAGTAAAACATAACCAAAGCCTGCCTTCTGTGGCCCAGGGAGTTAAAGTAGATCCCTGGCTACATTTTGGCTTTCATCTCTCAGACAGTAAGATGAAAAAATATAAGTTTTGAATACTAAGTGTTTTTTCCCAATCTAGTAAAGCAGGTCCTTTTACTGCTGCATTATTTCAATATCCTCTCTGTGATTAACTCTTCAGGCTAGAGGTAAATTAATTCATAGGAGCTAAGAAATGAAGCTGATCTACTGCAAGATTAACTGACTAGTTTAAATTTTATTACATGTTTAAAGTGTTCATGCTGAAAATATTTTATGGAATTTAATATAATTGTGTTATGAAACCAGTAGAAATAGAAATTTCCATCCTGGCTCTGAGTGTTTCACTCTGAACAAAATGCCATAAAGAGGTTAATATTCACCTCCAGCCACAAGAAGAAAAGGTTACGGAAGTGAATATTCTGTGATTTGTTGGAAAGCTTCACATGACATGAAGGCTAAAAACAACAAAAATTAAGCTCCTTGTAGTCTCTTGTCTGAATTAGCAGTGCCAGTGTTAGAAAGAAGTAAGGTTTGGTCCCTTGCATCATCATATCCTCCTGCTGTGCAGCTTTGGGTCATCCATCCATCCATCCATCCATCTGGAAGGACACCTCAGTAGTGCCTGTCTGTGCTGTTTCAGTGATATTTCTTTGCAGCCCTGCTTGAGCACAGTGAGATTTCCTCTTTTCCCAGCGGGTTATCTCCTGAGCTCTCCCATTTCCTTCTCACATGTTCTGATTCTCTAGCTGGGCAAGGGTGCTTTTTTAAAGGAGTTCTTCAGACTTTCTCAGTAGCTGGAAGATGCAGTTTCTGAGTACAGATGCCAGGTAATATCATTGTAAAAATTATGAAAAAAAATAAATTGCTTAGTGACATTAACTGAGCAGATGCAGCCAAGGTATCAAAACTTGTGAATAAATGAAATGACACTATCTTGTCAGTGACAAAAATAAGATGACAGCAGGATAGAAATGAGAAGAAGATGAACATCAAAGGTATCATGGAGTGCAGAATGAATGTTCCTAAGTGTGTTTGAATGCTGAGCAGTGCCCAGCCCTTCACAACAAGAAGCATTTTAACAACTTCTTTTGTTGTTTCCTTTCTAATAGAAACCTCTATATTTTTTTTTTTTGCTTTTATATCCCTGGTATGGGCTCAGGAAGTGAGAATCTTTTTCTAAGCACGTATTTCTGTAGCTGATTGTGCAACAAAATGACACAGTGTCTTTTGTTTTGCTTTTTATGTGAGGAAGGATATGTGTACAAGGAGCCAAGCCTTTACGGTCAGTTCCAGTTGTCATCTAGGTAGTGCATTCCTGGGGGTATTCATCCAATTCCTTCTCAAGATTATGTCCCAAATGTGCAGGCAAAGGGGATTTTCAGCTCATCCTGAGCCCATGTGGAAGGAATACTCTCTTCTAACCCTGCTGGGGTACATGGGTGAGATTTACCCCAACAAATGCAATCCTGCTTTATCTATTGGAACGTCATTCTTAAGGTGGGATTTCAAGGCAGTAGAGATGCAGCAGTAGGAAGGCCCAGGGATGATGGATGATAGAGAAGTTTTAGCTGTGAACATGTATTTGGGATTAAGCCTCCCACTTGTTTAGAAGGCATGGAGCAGAGACAGAATTTCTGTCTTTATTGCAGTTGTGTTGTAGTTTCAGGAAAATCCATCTTGGGATTTCTACACCTGCTGCCTTCTGGTGTTTCTCTTCTCTTCCATCCCACATCAAGGTTGGTTGTAAATTTTGATATACATGATATAAAGAACTCATTCATTTGAAGGTGGAGCTTGATATATTTATTTAGAAGGAAGTTGTGTGATGCAGTTTGACACGCAGTAAAAGGAAGGAATACTAAAGTGAGTGTCTTTGGGAACTTCACAGATGCTCAGGTTCCTGGGTTGATCTCAGTGGAAATCATAAACACACATCAGAGCACAGGGTCTGCTGCTCTCTACATGTATGGGGTAGCTGGTGCTTTTTACATATCAATCACCTGAGTTTTTCAATTAAGTCTTGATTTTGCAGCTGAAGTGGTGACATTGCTGCCTGCTTTCCAACTTTCATCTCAAACCTGCCAGCTCAGTGATGGAGAAGCTCTGCGTGGTGCCCTTGGGCAGAGCTGAATGAAGAGATTTGGGAACAGGCCTCTCCCTGTCCTAGGCAGAGAAAACACCTGGACCTCTGTCTCTAGGCAGTGAATACAGTCCCTCCTTAGTGTGTCCCAACCAGCCCTACTGATGACACTTCATTACTGGCAGGCAGCCTGAGAATTGCCCTCCCAATTAAGAAAGTCATTCAGGTTGATATAATTCCCTGGAAAAAGTCCTGATTGACCTGATTTCACAGTTAAGTTGTTGGGAATGATAAGGCATGGACCACATGTGTGAGGTGTCCTTGTGTACTGCCACAGTTTGAGATATGGCTCGTACACAGAGAACAAAATCTGAAATCGGCTGTCTGGAGGAAGTAGATATTGAACCCGTCAGCTTTGCAGGTACAGTAATTGTCATAAAAACTGTCTCAAGAAAAGAGGAAAAAAGCTTTGCTAGGAGCTGCGATATTTCTGTTTCAGAAGTGCTTCTGCACCTCAGCTTTCCCTGCTCACTTAGGAGGTCATAACAATGAAAGAGAGCTCTCTGACAAGTGCAGTTTTGATGATAAAGGGTTTATAAATGGGGTCAGTCCATCTCTTCCCTGTGTTCAGTCCAAAATCTGCAGCTGTAGTACATGCAAGCCCAGGGTGAGTCAGAGCACCTTTCAGCAATAAATTAGGGCTGTGTTCCTCCCTGGAACCAAAACCCCTTGCCATGCATCTCCCTGGGGTGCAGGGGTCCCTGGTCCATTGCAGGGCTGACTCCTCTGGGTTGGGGGCCCTTTGTTAAACCTATAGGAAGTATTTTAAACTGTCTTGGCCCAATAGAAAGCTGAGGAGAAACTTGTGGATGTGGCACCAGAGCACTGTGTTGCATCTGATGCATGTATTCACATTTTTTATTTCACTGTTTAACCAGGGGATGATGTGTCTGAAGTTAGAGAAGGCAGCTCAGGAGGGAAGTGGCCATTTTCTCTCTCATCTCTACATCCTTTGCCTGTCTCCTTCTCCTGACAAGATTTTTTGACTCCCTGGTGCTGTCATACCTTCCTCTGTCTGGGCTATTTTACCTCAGGTGGAACATTTAAGTGGAGGTACTGTTGTTCAGCCCATGTGCTGCCTGGGAGCAGCTGGGGTGTAACACAGCCTAATTGCCACCCTTGCACTCAAAAGCCGCATTACGCTAATGTAGTTTTATCTCCACTGTTTGTGCTGTTTAGAGCAGCTTGCTTAAAACTGAGTATTTTACCTGCCTTGCAAATACAAAATACATTTGTTTCTCTGGTCACAGGTTCCCCTGGGTGGGTGCCTGGGAGCTGCCTCCCTGTTTGGGCAGATGTGGAGTCCCAGCTGTGGCCCTGGATGTACAGCTGAGGCTTAAAGCCATTATTTTACTTGGCTTCCAATTTGACCAAATTGTCAAAGCTGCTTATAAGCTTTAATACATCCCCTGCCTAGGGGAAATGCTCCTTTCCCAGTTTTGTAGGGCAGGAATGATGCAAGTTAACTTTTGGCCAAGGCTACCTGTAAGGCTCTGTCACAGTAGGGAATTAACCCCAGCCTCTGCAGTCCAGCATTAATGAATGAAACTTATATATACAGAGCACTTTTGGCTGAAAGATGTTTCTAGCTCAAAGGTCTACAGAAGTAATTGCACAGGCAATGTTGTGTAAAACTTGAAATTTGTGTGGAGTCTGCAGAGCACAGCTAGTGAACTAGATGTTATATGTATATATAGATATATATATATATATATACAGACACACATCCCATAGATGAGGTTCTGGACATAAATTAAGTAAAGCAGTCAATCTCAGTAGTAATAGCAGATGATTTTGACATAGTTTCAAAAAATGAGTGGGTTTTGATCTGGAGGCAGATCTGGTAGAGAAGCCAGCTCTCACTAAATCGTTCACGGCTGTTGGAGTTCAAATATTAAGAGCCAAATCCAGACCCATGTGAGTAACTTTCCTGGATATTAGTGGGGTTGCAGTTTGGTCCTGCTGCATGTTTAGGCAGGGCATTTCCTCTTGTTATTTCTAAAGGAAACAGACTTTGTTCTCACGGAAATCCTTTGCTCGCTTTTTTGCCTTCCCCGGTAAAAACAAGACGAGTGTTGAGACATTCAGCTGGGAGGTAAGAAAGAGAAAATCCCCTCATCTCTTGATAGGCTTTTTATATCCCATTTCTGAGAAGTGTTGTATGATAATGCCCCTTTCCTGAAGGTTGAAGTGGTGTAAGGCTCCTTCTGCACTGCCTCTCAAGCCAGCACAGGCCATAACAGCAGCACTGGTTTGTCCAGGGGCTGGTGCATGTGGATGGTAGTGAGTTCCTTTTGGTCTGGAGGCAACACCCCAGACCCTGGAGTTAAGCAGCCCACTGGACTGGCAGGCATGCATCCTGGATGGATGTGGGTGCCCAGAGGAGGCCCTGGCTGGTCTATAGCCAGAGATGGTTTGCATGGAGTCATCAAAGCCCTTCGGTAGCTCAGGTGTTCAGAAATGGTTCAGTTGGAAAGAAAGTGGTTCACAGGTTTCAAAATCCTAGAGCATTACTATCTTGACTTAATCAAAGCCACAAACGAATCTGCTCCTGGCATCAAGAGGCTTGGGCTAAAACAGGCTCCTGGGTTAATTGACTTCTCTTTTTATTGTTGCCTGTTGAGGTGGCTGCTTGGCAGCAGTCAGACACTACCACTGGGCTGGAGTGGACCACATCAGTTGCTTAGAAAGACCTGGAGCAGGTTGTGAGTGTCCTGCCTTGGTGTGGAATGGGACTGTGTTGGCAAGGACAGGGAGGGAAAATCTTAATCCCTTTGCTGCCATTAGGATCCGGGGAGGTGAATGCTGTTAACCTATTTGGTTTGTTTAACAGCTGCTTATTTTTTTTGAGTTGGCAATAATTTTCCAGAAATGTGTGCTCAGATGGTGAGCACAGATGCCCAGTTGGAAGAACGTGTGTGAGGCAGCCAGAGCTACAAAAGAATTGGAATAAGACACGTCTGCAGCTGCTGTTGGACATAAGAGAGGAAGTAGCTGATGTCACAGGCTGTAATGTCCTGATGGACTTTGTTTTCTACTTCCTGTCCTTCTCACTGGCCTCAAAGGTGTTTTTTCCCAGCAGATGTCACATTTGTCATCCATTTCTGTCTCCTTTTTCTGTGCTTAGTTTTGGATGTACAAAGCAATACCTCATTTTTAGATGCAGCCATGATCCACAAGTGTCCCCAGCATTTTGTGTCAGTGTAAATGAGAGCTGCTAATTTGAATAGTTGGACCTGTCTTTCCCAAGTGCCTTGCTGTTACCAAAACCCGCTTGAGCTTCTGAGAAATTACATGACTGTTTGGGCACCCTACTCACAAGCCAGTAAGGTTTTGGAAGTAACAAAGTCCAGGGTTTTGAGGACTGATAGACTGCTATGGGCTTTGAATCTGATAGCAATACTTATAAATAATATAAAGCCCTTTGTGGGGAAAAAAAATAAATCTGTGTGCAGGACCTACCTGTGGCAAAACCAGAAATTCAGGAGCATCTGGTTGCTTCTGACTTGTCCTCACTTTGTTTTGAGGTCTTGTGGGGAGAAGCTGTGAGAGCAATTCCACTTATAGCCCAGTGTAGGATAGCCATTTTCATGTCTCAGAGCATGAACAGGGATCTTCTGCATATATGGGTAGAGTTAAGACTTGAACTTTCCTTCTCATGACCCCGCAGGGGTGTGTCCCTGTCTGAAGGGGAATTGCCTCCAATTTGTGCAAGCTGTGAACCACTCCTTATTGCTCACTTTCGTTCCCCTCTTGTGCCTTTGCAGGTTTTGTTGCCAGCTGCTAGTTTATTGCAACTGATGGATGTTAGAAAAAACTGCTGTGACTTTCTTCAGTCCCAGCTGCATCCCACGAACTGCCTTGGCATCCGCGCTTTTGCCGATGTGCACGCCTGCACCGAGCTGCTGCAGCAGGCCAACGCCTATGCAGGTGAGAGGAGGGCAGGGGGTCTGTGTGTGGAGCTGACTCTGCCTCCAGCTACAGCAGCTCCAGGGCTCAGCACCTTGGTGTCTTCAGACTTCTGGTATTAGAACAGGAAGGGAGTGCTTTATTTGGTTCTGGACTTAGAACTTCTTGTGATGCTGCAAGTTGTGAAATGTGGTTTGCTCACAGGGGAGAAGGTAAAAAAGCCTTAGAGGGTAAAAAAGCCTGATCCTCTGGATCTCAG
The DNA here is from genome assembly GCF_049639895.1 of Pseudopodoces humilis. Classification (NCBI taxonomy): domain Eukaryota; kingdom Metazoa; phylum Chordata; class Aves; order Passeriformes; family Paridae; genus Pseudopodoces; species Pseudopodoces humilis. Next base: position 8,061,113 of record NC_142216.1, read on the forward strand.
CTCACTAAACAGTTCCTGAGTGTGATCCTAGCAAGCTCTTGGTGTGCCTGTGGAGCAGCTTGGTGTTGGTGTGCTGGTGTCCTCCCCATGGACCCTGCCCTGGGAGAGCAGGAGGCACTGCTGGGCATTTCCATTGTGGGAATAAATGGCACTGGGCAAAATTAATTCCTGTGGCTGGGCGTTGGAACACTCAGCTAGAACTGCCTTGCAGTCTGAGGCTCTGATCTGTGCAGCAATGGCCCCTTACCCCCAGGGAGCATAGGCTCATGTTTCCTTGGGAGTGGATGTGTTTGGTTGCAATAAGTAGGTGCAGGCAATGGCTTTCAGCATTTCTCCTCTACACTGTAAATGTAAAGCTTTTTCAGCCAGCCCCAAGCTCTGAATTCCCCAGCACTTTCCAGTCTCCTCCAGCAGAGCTGCCCTTGACCTCTGCTTGGGAGAAGCTGATAGTTCTCTTCCAGTTTGTTTTTCTGTTTTCTGATAATTTGTATAGTGACACATACACCTGCTGTCTCACAGAGCACCTGCTCTGTCCTGCAACATTTTCCTTTTTAACAATTTTGCCCTTAATTGGACCATAAGTAGGCTCAGTGGAATAAAAATGTATCCACTGAGTCCTCCCCTATTCTCCTGCAAATAAAACTAAAACTTTCTCAGCTGCTCTAGCTGTATTATCCCCTGGAGAAAAAGGTACCCTGGAAGGAATGGTTAATTGTATAAAAGCTTGCTTGTAATATCTCATTATCCTTGTTTCCAGGCCCTGTTTAATCTTTAACCCAACAAGCAGTGCATTCACTGTATATTTATTTGGTTGTTTGGCAATTAGAAGGTCTGCTTTGTTGTTTTATTGGCCTTCATAAGTCCCAGTTAGTACAGCAGCCCATGTAATGTTAATGGAGCTCCATTAATAAAAATGCCATTAAAATTCTTTTCACTATGTTGTTTATGTAACAATCTTAAATCAAGACAGAAGTCCCCAAGCTCAAGAGTCCATGCGTGCATGAGCTGTTACTTGAGAAATGCTGAGTTCTGGCCAATGGATAACTTTAGTGGGTGAAGGAGCCTTCTTGATGCAGGCACTAGTTCCTTTATTAAAATCAGTAAATATTCTTACTTGCTTCCAGCTAATAACAAGAGATCAAATGCCTTTCTGCTGCCAGGAAAAGTCCAGAATGAATGAATATGAGATTTTGCCCAGAGGTCAGAATGCATCCAGCTTATTGTATGGGGACTGTTTCCTGCCTCTTAAGTGTTTAAGACAAAAAGTTTTCATTAGATCATATATATATATATTTCCAGCATAACAGAGTATTACACTTTATCCACATGCTGCTATTTTTAATCAGAGCCTTTGGCTTAGCTGTGGGGTTTTGGTCCTCAGTAGAGCAAGGAGGGTCTGTGACTGGGGAGTCCAAGTCCAGAGCCCAACTCTGCAGCATCAGCTTTGGTGAAGGGCTGTTCAGGGGCTCCAAAAAGCTTCTGTCTGGAAGTTACACCAGCTCATGTGCCTGTGGTGCTGCTGTTTGTCAGGCAAAGCACTGCAGATGTGAAAACTCGAGGCAGACAGAGCTCTTTGGATAAAGGAGTCTGAGCTTCTCAAAGCTACAGAATTAGAACCTAAAAGAAGCTGCTTCAGATAAAGTGTCTGAGATTCATGTTTCTGTTATTCAGCCAAAGATAAATGGGACTTAGAAAATGACAGGTGAGATTAAATTGGCAGTATATGTAAGAAATTCTTGCAAAACTAAAATTGCTGCAACTGGCTAATGACATATTTGACCTAGAAATTATTTTTTAGGAAGTGATTATTTTGTGTGCCTTTTGGCTAGATATAAAGCTTGACAGATGTTCAGGCATAATTCCTCCAGTTTGAGGTTCTATTCAGTGATGTGCTTTTTATTTTAATGTGGCTCCCAGAGTATGGAGGGATCTGGAGACAAAAAAGGGAGAAATAGAAGTTTGTACAATTGCAGGCTTAAGTGGAAAGGGGAAAACTGGGAAGGTGGGTGCTGAGGTGGCCAGGTTATTTACTACTTTAGACATTTGCCCTTGTCTCAATTGCCACTTTTAACTGTATTTGCCACTGGAATATTCTCAGTGGTTTTTCAGAAAGTTTAGTATCATTTATAAAAGTATTTCATGGGGCTGGTGGTGCTTGAAATAACATCAGGTTTCTTTATCCTGCTCTGAGGCTGGTTTCTGTCTGTGTTCCACTCACAGCTGCTGTGGGTCTGTCTTGGGTGCTCAGAGCTGTGGCAAGAGCTGTTCTCTGAATTCTGTGCTGCTTCCACTGGCTGAAAACATGGATTTCATTATAATTTTCTGTTCCCCCTTTTCATTTGTTGAACAGAGCAGCATTTCCCTGAGGTGATGCTAGGAGAAGAATTTCTTAGCCTTAGTCTGGACCAGGTTTGCAGTTTAATATCAAGTGACAAGCTCACAGTCTCCTCTGAAGAAAAGGTACAGTAAATTGTATAGCAAGAGTGAATGTAAGAATGCTGGAATGTTTCTAGATCTTACACCAGGAACTGTTAACGTGATATGCTCCTTAGGGGCCATTCTCCAACAGAGATCATGTGGAAAGGAAAATTAAAATAATGTGAATCCTAAAAACACATAAAAATGACCTTCACTTGGTTGTTCTTTGCAGGAAGTTATGACTCTCAGATCCATATCACTCCAAAAGCCCTGGGGCTCAGAACCAACTACTTTATCTCTCTGGAAAACTAGGAAACTCCTATCTGCTGTTGTGTAAAGCATTTAATACCTGCTGTAAAACCTCAAAAAAAATTAATTCCATTAGGCCGGGGAGGAATATTGGCTTCTGTTGCATGTTGGATAGAAGAACAAAAGCAAAAGGAACCAAAAAGGAGCAAAAATAAGGGAAGCAAAAGGAAGGAAGGAAATGTTTTTCTAGCATCTTCAGTGTATTTAATGAAAGAGGGGGGAAAAGGCAGTGGTTGATATGGTTTTTGTGGTTGAAACATTCAGTGCCCCTTGTGTAGTCTGGAGTCCTGGGGAGGAGGGTGACCAGTGTTTATGGTGCTTGGTGAGCTCCGGCCCCATTCTGTAATCTGAGCTTCTTGTATTACCTGCTGCAGATTTCTGGGAACAGGCATGTGCCTCCAGTCCTTCAGCTCATCTCCAAATTGTCACTGTGGGGAGATTGCCGAGTCACAGAATCATTAAGGTTGGAAAAGTAATTTAAGATCATTGAGTCCAACCACTAACCCAGCACTGCCAGGGCCACCACTAAACCATGTACCTAAATGTAAATGGTCACTTGTAAGAGGCTGCAGGAGAGCTTGAGGATCGTGTGGTTTGTAACTTCAGGGCTCTTTTTGGATGCCTGTGTTTGGGTGGGCTGAAGCTGGACCTGGGTATGGAGGTGCTGCTGGCTGGGCTGCCCATCCTCATGTGTGCTCTCCTCCTGCTCAGCCCGTCTGGGCTGCAGACACGCAGGTGCTTGGGCCCAGAGGGACTGTGAAAGTCACCATGAATCCTGCTCCATGTGAGGTGTGGACACAGGGATGCTCCCTGCTGATCCTGAGCCAGCAAACTCGGAGGCTCCGGGCGCGTTTCCGCAGCCGTGGGGCTGGCGGGGGCTGCGAGGTGCTGCTGGGGCAGGGCCAGGAAGGGAAACAGCAAATAGCATGAACTCACAGCAGAATCTCTCTGCCTGAGCCAAGCAGCCTGCAAAGGGAAGTGCAAGTTTAGTAACCACTTTTTTCCAGTCCTGTGCAGCATTGTTCAAAAGCTTTTATTGGCCTTGCGCCCAGGGGAATCAAAATGCTCCTTCCCTCATCTGAGCTTTACACAATCAAACCCAGTATTTCTTTAGCTGACTGTAAAAAAACTTGTAAAAGAAAAGATTGTTGAGAATGCAAGTAAGTAGCAGGAAATGTAAGCATAAGCTGCACATTAAAAATAAAAGATCTGAATAACAGGAGAGAGGCAGAAAATGGGAATGGAACATAAATGTGAAATGTGCTGGAGTTCAAAGAAATATTGGAAATTGAGGACAGACTTGTAGGCTGCTGTTTCATGTTAACTTCATGACAGACAAGCCATTTTCCTCACTTTTAATCTTTCTATCTGCTAATGTTATATATTATAAGACAAAGTATATAAAAGTATATATGTGCGTATACCAGTCTGTGCATACACACGTACATCTGTGTGTATGCATGTGCAAAATACTTCAGAAATCTGGCAGCTTAATTGTCACAGCCAGATTTCACAAGGAGTTTTCTTGTTCCTCTTCTTGCTGTGTCTCATACATGTACTGTACCTGTGAGCCCCAGAGCATTTCCATCCCTGTATCACTGGGAGGTGTTAGAGCCAAGTCCTGCCAGGATCAGGGAGGGAGAATTGCCCTCGGAATGCCTCAGGAATTTGTGTGTTCTTCCCTTCCTCTGCCACCCTGCAACTAATACCAATTGGCCTAATAAAATATATCTTCACCAATTTTGGCTTATTTATACCCCTAGGCCATCAGGACAACAAAAATTCTCTGCTAGCACAGAAATCTACTTTAATTGTAAAGTGGTGACAGCATTTCCTCATCACTCAAAGATTCTTCCCCTTTTTCCTTTCTCTTCTGTCCCCCTTGTTGTAGCAGCCTTTGCAGTTACACAGGTTCTTTCAGAATAGGGCAGAGGTTTGCTGTCCCTGCTTGCTCTTTTTGCTGTAGCTGAGTAGGGTACCTGGAAGAGTTTTATTAATGTTTTCTGTACCTGACCTAATTGGCTGTTTTTGCTGTTTGCAAGCTAAAAAAAATAACATATAAAAATAATAATTATTTGTTAGTTACTATAGATGTATGAAGTGGGGGGACTTGAGAATAGTCTTCTGCCAACTCAGAACAGTGGCTAAAGAAATTTCTTAAAGGGTTGTAGTTTTTGGATTGGGGATTCTACACAGAGTCTGGTAATTGATTCATTGTCTCATGCTGCTGACATGTAGCAGAAGCTGATGCAAGGTTTAGTTCTCACTCTTGGGAGTCTCTAACAAATGGATTTTTGGCTGAAGAGACTGGGAAAACATCTGGGCTTGCTCTTTCCTTAGGCAGTATGCAGAGAGGGGATATTCCAGGCTTTTACCCTTCTGCTCCTTAGAGTGGGAAATTTACTTCTCCCAAGCTCAGGACCGCTCCTGCAGCCAGGCAGGTGCCAGCTGCTATCTCAGCTCTAAATCAATCTGTGTGGGCAACTGCTTTGTCCATCCCACCCTGGCAGCAGGTCCTGCCTGGCTGGAGAGTCCCGGGGGAGCGGCAGCAGCTGCTTCGGGGTCTGCAGCGGGCACGGCGTGTGGAGGGAGGGCACGGCAGGACTGGAAACAGATGTGGCCTTTAAATAGAGATATTGCTGTCTTGGATTAAAGCCTTTTTTCCCCTTCTCTGAAATTAGGAATCAGAGCCAATAGAAGGTGCCAGACTCTGACTTTTTTTTAAAAAAAGTTATTTTTAGAGTAGGCACAGCAGGGAAGCATCAGTGCTTGCCTAACTCAGGAGTGGACTCCAGCACTGAGGAAGCAGCTTATTCCTAGTGCCTTACCTCCCTTCAGACTTTTTCACTGTCCTCCTGACCTGTAGCTGTGTATGTCCCAGCCCTGTGACCTGTTCTGCAGCTCAGCCTTTGTGCAGAAGAGGTTAATGGAAAGCCTGTTTGTCGGCTAAACATTTGCTTTATCCTCCTTCCACACTCATTTGCAAGTAAAAAAACCTCACAACAATCCAGTTTCTACTTTAAAGGCCTCATAGCCAAAGTTAAAATGTTCGTTTGTTTATTTATTTTAATTTTAAAATACTTAAAGGCTCTGCAGTAGTTATTCTCCTCAGCATTTGCTGTGGTTTGATTACACGGTTCCCTGTTGCGTTGCTTAAATCCTCCTTGCAGTGTCCTGAATTCCAAACAGTTCAGCAGGAACTTTGTTGGCACAGGAAATCAGGCTGGTACTTTACTGCATTTTAAAAGTATAAAGTATATAGTTTATCCTAAGAGGAAGAAACCCCTTCCTGCTCTGCATCTCCTTCATGGCAGGATGTGTCTGCCAAGGCCTCCTGCAAATACACTTACCAGCAACAACTGGGGACTGAAAGATGGTGCCCTCCTTTTTGGATGATTTTGTCAAATTAGTGATCTTGGACCAAACAAAATGGTTTCTTGGGGAGTGATGCAAGGGATGGAAAAAAAGAAATAATTATCTGTGCAAATTGGCCTGACCGTTTGGTGACCCCAGAGGGAAGCTGAAACCAAGGGTGCTTGCCTGGCATGCTGGAGGGAAGGGCCAGGGATGCTTTTGGGGGAAGCACAGTACAGACAGTCTCTGCTCAGCCCCCCTGAGTAACTGGGCAGTGAGAAGGCTTGGGGAGTGTTGCCTGTAGATGTTATGTGTAGTTATGTGTCAGAATTTAATTCTCTCTCTGTGGGGAAACTCCACTGCAGTGATCCAGATCCTGCTGTGCAGCATCTGAGACTGCATCAGCCCCTCTTCCTGCCTTGCTGGGTGTTTCAGGAAGCCTTTCCCACTCCCGGTGACATTTTTAGGCCTTTCTTTTGTGAGTGAGGCTCACAGTTATATAAGCACATGCATATTCATACAGGAGCCCACATAGGACACTTCTCCCGTGCCTGTGCGTCGCCAGGGCTCTGCCCATGGGGCTGTTTGTGAGCACTTCGTCATGGATTCCAGCTCTGGATGATTATCTCAACCAGTTGGATCTGGAAGTAAAACTAGATTTTGGTTCAGACCAGAAGCCCAGTATGCCCTTGTTCCCCAGCTGGAATATCTGAGTATTTTTAGCAGTGAAATGCACGCAGTGCAGAGGCTCCATGGCTGCAGGCAGGGCTTGCCCTGAGTGTCTGGGGAACTTGTCCTCAAGACTTCTTGGTTTCTGGGGGCTGGTGGAGCTGGGGCAGTGATTAAATATGAGCATAGTGACTTTACTGTGTGGCCAGGCTCCTGGAGGAGGGAGATCTCTGTTATCAGGAGTAATTGTTGTGGCTGATTTCATGAATGCCCAGTGCAAATGTCAGCAGGCTCATTAAGTTTCCTGGCTGCCTTCCAGTACTAATGTCCAAGAGGTGTATGATTGTTCTGGACATGCACTTAGCTCTGTGAGTGATACAGCACATCTAGAAGCTGCTTGTTAACATGTGTGGTCAGCTCAGCTCTTTGCTACAGTGCTGCTCTGTGCAGTCACAGCTTTTTCATCTGTTTGATAGAGATCTTGCACCCCCTTCCTTCGATGCTCTAAAATCACCATGCTTCTGATTTTGGGTGGGTGACTCTGCAAGGAAGTTCTCTTTTCCCCATTTAATTGTACTTTATCTGTGTAGGTCTTTGAAGCAGTTATCTCTTGGATAAATTATGAGAAGGAATCTCGCTTAGAGCACATGGCTAAGCTGATGGAGCATGTTCGCCTGCCCCTTTTGCCCAGAGATTACCTGGTACAGGTTAGTCTGCAAAGAAGTCATTAATACTTGCACTTATGCTGCTGGTTGCTCCTTAATCAGTGGCTTGGCTGTTTCTGTCTGAGACAGGTAATTTGGTCTGTTGCTGAGTCTGTAAACAGAAGAACAAAAGCAAAAACTGAGTGGACTCTGAAATCAGTGTGTGCTCCAGAAGCCTTCTTCTAAATGGGACCCCTGCTCTGCCAGGAATGCTGAAAGCAGAGCTCCTGCCCTTCTAGGGGAGACATTGATAAGTCAATATCTCGTGATTTTTCATCCTGATAATACTGAAGTGGTGGTGTTGTTACAAGCTCATGCAGCTTTTTTATCTCATGCACAGGCAAAACGTCATAATGGAAAGACATAATGTATGATAATTTTGGTTTACGACATGTACAGTGCATACATATGGATCTATGTGGCTGGCAGGGAAGGCACTCTGACTCAGTCTGACTTGTAGATTGTTCTTCAAAAATTAATTCCTGGGATCTGGGCCTAGAAAATGAGCTGAGAATTCCCAGAGAAGGGTTGGCATATGGGCTCTTTGACTATTGTGCTTTTATCATCTGTCTAAAAAAAATCAATACAATTGGTATAAAATTGGTATTCACAAGATGAACCCATCATGGTTTTGGTTTTCTTTCATCTGTATCTTCTGAGGGAATAAAAGATACTGCCTCTCCTTAAAAATTCTGATTCAGATGAAAGAAATTGCTTACTTTGCATCCAGGCTCCTGGTGAATTCTCCTCTGCTGCATCAAGTGTTTGGCAGAGGGTGATAAAATACTTCTTGCAAGTGATCTTGGAAAAAAGTGACAAGCTTGGATGTTACTGCATGTGCTTCTTTGGGAAGACCTCGAAGTCTGTGTTTGTCTCCTGCATTACTTTTTTTAAATGTTGGTGCATTGGAAGGGAAATTCCAGGTTGTTTGTTCTTTCCACAAAGCTCCTTGTGACCTGTGCCAGTGCAAAAGTTCTTTGTTGTGTGTGCATGTTTTCAGACAGTTGAAGAAGAAGCTTTAATCAAGAACAACAACACCTGTAAAGATTTCCTTATTGAAGCCATGAAATATCATTTGCTTCCTCTGGATCAAAGGCAACTAATAAAGAATCCCAGGACAAAGCCAAGGACTCCCGTTAGCTTGCCAAAGGTAAGCTGAACTTGTCACTTTGTGTCACCTCACCCCTGTTCCTGGTGGCTTTTTCAGTCTTTGACAGGAACTTGAGAACTTGCCATGTTACTTTTTACTAACTCGGTGTTTGTGCTTGGAAGTGTTTTACTCCCTCTTCTGGCATTGCCTGTGCCCAGCAAGGAAACATGATTCAGTTGGATAAACTTAGATAAACCCTTAGGGGAAGGAGTGTATATGCTCTTGAAACGTTTTGTCAGCCACGAGTGGTTTGGTGGCTCGCTGGAGTGCTGGGAGGGCTGGCTGAGCTTGCTGCTGCCTGGTAAGGGTGGCGTGGAGCCCCACTGAGAAGGGTCACAGTAGGTGTCTCTTCATTTCCTGTATCCATAATCAGAAGCCAGGAAAGCAGGAAACAGCAGCACCCAGCCCCGTGGGCAGGAAGTCTGAAGTGAATTTCAATAGACTCAAAGCAGCAACTGAATAAATAATCCTTGTTACTCCCCATGTTTATCCCACAGGTGTGTGATGCTTTGGCCACCACTTTATTAGGGAAGGAAAAAAAGACCACAGGAACTTTTCCCTGTGCCCCAGAGATAAACACAGTTTGGCACAATGTCTCTCAGCAGACTGCCACTGAAGTTGCTAGTAAGCATTTGGAGATTCCAAGATATCAAAACCACAGTGTGTTATTTTTCCAAGCACAAACAGTGATGAGGTTGTTTTGTGGGATGGTGAGATCTGTGCTGTTTCTGATATTTGGATACTGGACTGTTTATTGAGAAATCGTGGTTTTGCAGCACGTGGCAGTGTGTGTCAGTGTCCTTTCTGCCTGCTGTTGCTGAGATGAAGTTGGTAGAAAACAGCTTTGGGGGTATCATGAAGGGCTGACATGGCCCTTGTTCAAGGACTAAAGTAGTTAAGGATAAAAGGAACAGCAAATCAGTGAGTTCAGAGGTTCTCAACATATTTTATAGCATGACCTATGAGCACAAATCCAAATCTTCTGCAGGTCTCTCCTTTCTTTTGAACTGTGAAGAAAGGGAAGGAGGTGATGATCTTTCAGCAATCCTGTTACTGAGAAACTTTCATCTGGCCTGTTGGTCCTGCTGATGAGGGATTATTGTCTGCTGTGAAATCCCTTAATTCTGTAATCGTGTGAAGCCCTGCAGCTTGCCATGAGAGACTGTTACACAACTAGTAGTCAGGCTGTTAATTTAAACTTAATTTGGTTTCTGATATCATGTTCTCATCTTTGTAGATCAAACAGACCACTATTTCCATGCTCTTCAAATTCTTTAAATTGCTGTCTAGCTCTCTACTTTTAAAGCAACCCTGTGTGGAGTTGAGTTTCTTATCCAAATGACCTCAAGTGACGATCTTATCCCCTCAGCTTCTCCCAGCTGCCTTGCAGAGGCTAAAGTCAGTTTTCCAACTACTCTTTATCTATATTTGAAACCTTATATTTTTGTTTCTAGCTCCTTGGCCTTGTAAAAATCAGGTTGTCTTGGGTGATGTTTGTCCTGTGATAAGGGGAGCAAATCCTCCCTCTTGATGGGTGTGGAGGGTTGAATGAAATGTGTGCTGAACAAAGTGCAGGTCCAGCTGCTCATCAGTGCAGGTGTTTTGGGGGCTGGATGCCTGTGCAGGTGTTGGTTTGCAGTGCCCTGGTGGGGCTCAGAGCCATGGGCACTCTCGAGTGCAGAGCTGCAGGCTCCTGGCGCTGGTGTCCGTGGGGAGCTTGTCTTCTGGCAGCAGAGAGGGCAGATTTGGGAAGGACCACACAGCATGCTTCCCAGGTCTTCTGGTCTTCTACTTGCCCACCAGTGTCCACCCCTTGCTGTTGCTGGTAGTGGAGGCTGGGGCTGGATGACCCCTTAGCCTGACCCAGCAGAGTGGTTCTTCCACTCCTGAGGTTGCTCTTGTCCACCTTGACATAGCTGTTCCCTACCTGTGATGAACTCAGGGTTTAATTCCTGCATTTGCTTCAATACCTGTGGCAGCCAGAAGCCTTAATGAAGCCGACAAATCACATCCTTCAGCAGCCCAGACCCCCTGGGTTGTAGCAGTTCTGGTGATTTCCCTGAGTGTCGCCTTCCCCGCAGGTGGCAGTGCAGCTGTCACGTTTTATTTGCTAAGTGGCATTGATTATTTTTAGCACCACCATGGAGATAATGACTAAACAGTGGGCCGCCCCTGGAAATTGTGCTGGAATCTTTTTCACTTAAAAATACTTTTGCAGTGAGTCTTGGGTATGCCATGGTGCTGAAAGGTTTTGTATTTCAAGGAGAAATTGGGCAAGTTGCCCACCTTGGACACAGTGAGGAAGGGTAAATGGGGTGGCCATGCTTAGCATGCATTAAATTAGAGAGAAATTTTTCCCCCTTGAAATATAATTGCCTGAAATAATTCTCCCTGCAGAGGCTTCTGGCTGGCCTTCAGCACATGTTTTGGCAGCTGCTCTTGATCAGGTTGTGGTGATGGTTTCTCTGCAGAGAGCAGCTGCCCAGGGTCATGTGTGAGGTTTTCTAGCTCTTCTCTTCCCTCTGCAGGTGATGATTGTGGTGGGTGGGCAGGCACCCAAAGCCATTCGCAGTGTGGAGTGCTATGATTTTGAGGAGGAGCGGTGGGATCAGGTTGCTGAGCTTCCCTCACGGAGATGCAGAGCAGGTAAAGGGAATTTTTGCTGCAACCTTCTTTGTTTCCCCAATGCAGCTCTTCAGCACTGGATGGATGTCCTTGGTCCTCCCTTTAGCTTCCTCTGGCCTCAAGCAGCTCTTTCTTTTTGCCATTTTTTCCTCTTCCTCTACAGACACCTTTCCCTTCTTGTTCAGGTGGATGTCCTGCTCTCTAGTGGGGTTGCTCCTTCCTCTCAGCCCTCCATAGCCACTGTCTCCCCTTTATCATCTCTCTCTCTCTGCTGGCTGTTTCCCATCAGTGTTTCCCCTCCTCCTCCTCCCCCATTGCTGTCTTGGCACCCCACAGGGGTCCAGTTTTTCTTGCTGGTTTCCTCGTGAAAAATCAAAGGAGCTGAGTCAGTCCCTCTTGGTGCGGAGGAGTGGGTGATGGAGAGCAGATCTTTAAGTTGGGAATGTTCCTCTGAAAACATCTGACAGGGTTGTGAATGTGGCTCACCATTTGGTGTTCCCTCTGGCTCACAGAATTACTCATTCAGGTGTGAGCTCCATCTGTGCCTTATGCTGCCATGTTTTCATGTGCGTTTCACCTCCCACATGACACGTATGTTTTATCATGCTCGACTTCAACACCGTTAACCTGCGGAAAACGCCAAAGCCTTGCCCGTGTTCTGCCCTTCCCCGCTGCCTCTCACACCCGGGCAGGCGAGCAGGATCTAGACAGATCCTTCGCACTTCCCAAGGTGTTTGCTGTAAAACCCCTCTCCTCTTTGCTCAGGTGTGGTGTTCATGGCTGGCAATGTCTACGCCGTGGGGGGCTTTAACGGGTCGCTGCGGGTGCGCACGGTGGACGTGTACGACGGCGTCAAGGACCAGTGGACGTCCATAGCCAGCATGCAGGAGAGGCGCAGCACGCTGGGCGCCGCCGTGCTCAACGACCTCCTCTACGCAGTGGGCGGCTTTGATGGCAGCACTGGTAGGTGACCGGGCAAAAAACAGGCAGTGCCTGACCTGAAAAAAGTGTTTCCACAGACCCTGCAGGGATTGCAGAGCTTTAGAGAGGATCCTGTGCCCTTCCTCTATGGTTCTGTAGAGGAGGAGCCAGGAATGGGGTTTGGTGTGTGTTGTAACTACCCACGTGCGTGCTCTGACCCGTCAGTAATTGCAGAGAATCTCATCCTTATTATTGTCTTTAGTGATACAGTTCTTTCAGCCTCATTCTCTGTATGATTATGCTTTATCTGGGCTGAAAAGGGATTTTTCCTTGTTTCAGTTAAATTTTTCATAGCAACATGAATAAAATACTAGCAAGGCATCTTTCAGGGTGTGTGTGCCTGGGATTTGTCTTGGCATAGCTGCGTGTTTAGATTCACACGTCTGCCTCTGCTGTAAAGCTCTGCCACTTGGTTAAGCCCTGAACTAACTATTGCAGCAGGGTCTGGGGGAATTTTTAAACCTTTGCGTGGACATTTTGTAATGCTTGAAAGGATGTGGGGCTTTTGGGCTTGGAATTTGGACTCCGCTCACCTTGGTGTCCTCAGCACATTGGAGAGGCAGCAGTCCCAGGGTAGGGGTGATGGGGTAGCAGGTTTCCCAGCCATTGAAGAAGTGGCATTGACATGCTGGTCCTAGCCTGAAAGGCAAGGGATTAGGAAGTGGGATTGCAGGAGCGTGGTGGGAATTACGGGTTTGGGAGGAGGTGGAAGGCAGATGAAAGTGCAACACCAATCTTTTTTTCTTCTCTTTTTTTTTAATTAGAAAACCTGTGTATCCCCTTTTTAACTAGGTCTGGCATCAGTTGAGGCCTATAGCTATAAAACCAATGAGTGGTTTTTTGTGGCTCCCATGAACACAAGAAGAAGCAGTGTTGGAGTTGGAGTTGTGGAGGGTAAGAAAATCAGCAGCCATTTCCATCAAGCAAAAGTTACTGTGCCAAACAGAAGCCTGAATGGTTAAGTGCAGTAGGAGGGAATGGCAAGAACTGTTCCCTAGACCAGTTTGGAAAGATTGATTTCATATGATGTAATTGCTGCAACTTTTTCCATTCTCCTCTTTATCTTGGTGAAAAATCATGTGTAGCTTTCCAAGAGCCTCAAACCTGTATCAGACTAGCCCATGCCTCCTGTGAATGCAATTAGGTGTGTGCAGGTTTCTTTGAATCCAAATTCTTCCTGGGCTGCTTCTGGCTGGTGAAAGCCAGAGCTGCTGTGCAGTGGATGCTGCTGCTGCTGCTGCCAGACACTGCGTGGATTGAATACCCATCACAGAAAATCTGCTCAGCCAGAGAAACAGGAACAGGGTTTGTCCCACAGCCCCAAGCTGGTGGTTTGGCAGAAGTACTAAAACCTGTGTTTATTGACATCAGGCACAGCTCTGCCGTGGTTCCTGAACGAGCAGGGGCTGACGATAGCAAAGGCCGGTGCTGCAGCAGCTCGGAGCGAGGCCTGGGAGGATGGTGGCAGCTGCTGGCACCTCTGTCTCAGCACCAGATTTAAGGGAGCTGGAACTGAGCAGCTTGGTTTCAGGACAATGAAAAGTTTAAGTAGGAACTGTTTCTTCCTTTACAAAATCTATTCTGAAAGAAGTGAAAGGCATTATTTGAACTTTAGTGTGGCATAGCACTTCCCAGTTAGTGCAGTGCAGAGTAGCCTTGGCACAAGCCTTATTATAAATCATGTAAACCATTCTTTGCAGTGTTTTGGTTTGACCTTTTTGAGTGGGAAGTACATGGAATATGTTAATGTACATGAAATGTGTTTATGTGAGAAGAAGAAGGGAGATAAAATCAGACTAAATAGTGGTCATTAACTTAAATTTGCATGTTTAAGAAGCACCTCCTTCAAAATTGGCCCATGCTTGGGAAGTGCTGGGCTGCTGTCAGTCATTGGAATTTATTCAAGAGGCTTGAATGCAGAAAAAGTATTGGACCTGAGAGAGGCATTTCTATGGTCAGATTTTCTACTGGAGACTCATGAAATCCTTTTCCTTTGGTTTGTTTGAAAGCACAAGTAAGTGTTGAATATGTTGAAGTCAATGATAAAAATAATGAGGGCATGTGATGGGCACAAGAGCTGATCATACTGGTGTAGGGAGTCAGCTGCAGCCTGCAGTTAATCCACAGGGTTCATCTGAATGTGACAAAAATTGATCAGATGATCTGAAAAATACTGAAAATACCTAATAATCTATGCCAGCTGGGGAAATCAATCTTGTCTTGCTTGGACTGGCACTCTTGCCTGATTCATTGACAAATAACACGCAAGACAATAGCACAAATAAGTGTTTGAAATGTTCCAAGAGACAGGAAGGTGCAGAAGGAGGCCATGAGTGGGCCTGAGGGAGAAAGAAAAGAGCCAGCCTGTTCTTGGAGCCTTGCAAACATCCAGAAACAGGAGGATGCAAAAGCCTAAGGCTGAAGATAACTGCTGGTGGGAGTCTTGTGCATGCAAAGATCTGCACAGCTCATTCATGGCCTGGCCCTGCTATCATGGATTGAGAACTGGTATAATTCCTAGCTTTTGTAGAAAAAATAGGTCAGATTTTTTTCTACATATTTGTTGAGCTTTTTTAATTGTTGTTTATTGTAGCACCTAGGAGACCTGAACTTGAACCAGAATGCCTTGTGCTGGCTGCTTTAGTAAGAAGAATCCTTCTCTGCCCAGAGAATTAACTGCTTAAATTCAAAACAAGCTGATAGATGATACAGGGAGACAAGGGGAGAGGATCAGTCAGGCCTGGGAACAGAGGACATAGTAGAGCATCTGCCTTGTTTCATGTATGATACAGTCCCATGATATCTGACTGTGCTTCTCTGGTCTCAGTAAGTGTGTGTTCATACTCCAGGAGACCCTCATGACACAGTAGCCTCTGCTGTCATCACTGGGCACAAGTGACCAGCTGTGTCCAGCTGGCCTCAGCTGCACTCGCAGCATCTCTGGGTTTCAATTTGGCCCAAGTTCTACAAAATCAGGTCTGGGTTTCTTTGCAGGTATTACATTATTATAAGAAGCTATTTTGTATTTATTGCTCATGTGATGCTGTAATTAATGTGCAGTGACAGCCTTTGACAGCACACCTGAACGGGGGGAACCCTCCATCAATAGAACACACTTTGATAATGCCTCTTCTCCTGGGCCAACAAGTAATTTGGAAAATCCTCCAGGCTGTGGCTTCTGATGAAGCTGTTGTGTTGTATCCTGCTGTTACTGACAGTTTAAAAGCATTAGTCACTCCTGTCTGCGATCCACTCCAGATCCCCTTGCTAGGCATTTCCCCAGACATGCCAGCAGGTTCAGGCGTGTCCCCTGGAGCCACCCTGAGGCAGGAGCTGTCCCCTGGGCTGTGACAGGTGGCTGAGCCGTGGCTGTGTGTGTTGCAGGGAAGCTGTACGCCGTGGGGGGCTATGACGGAGCGTCGCGGCAGTGCCTTAGCACGGTGGAGCAGTACAACCCCGCCACCAACGAGTGGACCTACGTGGCTGACATGAGCACGCGGCGCAGCGGGGCAGGTACTGCAGGATGGGCACAGCCTTCCCTGCTCACAGACAGCAAGGGAAAGTGGGATTTGGCATTGCTGGGCTTCCAAGTGCGCCCTCTTATAAACACCCCTTTCTGTGAGGAGTAAAAATGTAATGGCTTGGAAGCTCTCAGCAGCTCTCCTGACTTGGACAAAATCTGCCAAATTGAGACTGATAACTGGATTAATGAAATAATGTTTGGTGTCTCTAAGTAGCCCTGCTAACAGATGCATCTCACTTGTAAGCAAAGAGTTCTCTTTCAAAATCGCCAGACACAGCTGGGTACGGGAAAGCCAAGCTGCACCTCCCTCTCCTCTATCACTGTAGGGTTTCAGATGAATTTTCATTTTGGATCTTCCTGCAAGGACCCAGTGGGTGCTTTGCAACACAAAACGCATCTACACATGGGGTGATGTGTAGGATAACAAAATTCATCTCAGATTGTCCCTGCTTAGCTAGTTTTTATTTTATTTTTTGTTGGCAAGAGTTGGTGATCTGGAGAATTAGAGGAAAGGACCTGTTGTAAAAGGATTGGATTCTAGTCTTGATGGTTTCTAATTTCCTACTGATCTTGGGCCAGGTAGCAATTTGTCTTCTCTGTGATTGTTCCTCTCGGAAAGGGATAAGAGCTCTTACCCACTGCATTTAAAATCATCTTCAGGTGAATGGGAATTTGTCACTGTGGGTCCTGCTCAGTGTGTGCCATGTCCCTGATGTTAAATTGTGCAGTTACCCACAGCCAAGCCTGGGGGCTGCTCTTTGAGGCTGAAATGACCCTGCAGATTAAGCTGTGGTGGGAGTTCCCTTTTGAGCTGGGCAGTTTGAGGCTGCTCTCTACAACCTACCTGTTTTAGTGAGTTGTCTTTGTTGGAAACACTCTGCTCTGAGTGCTGCTTCACAAGTGTTTCTACATGTAGCAAGCCCTTTGTTAGGAATTCTCGTACTCCCCTGCCAGATTTCTTTGCAGTTTTCTGTTCCCCACCTGAAAGCTGAGTTCCTCAGGCTCTGGCTGTCCTCCAGATGCCCCTCCAGCAGGGACAGGAGGGGACTGCCCAGTGCAGTGGCCAGCAGCGGTGCTGCAGCACAATCTGCTGTACAGCTCCAGAAACGGCACCGCGCTCTGCACTGCTGTCCCCATGATGACATCTAGTGGGGGTGAGGACAGGTGTCCCCAGTCCCTGGAGCCATCCCAAGTCCCTGGAGGCACTGGGGCTGTGGGGATGTGCAGGTGCTGCCCAGGTTTTGTGGAATTATACATTTTTTTAGATTGAAAAAGACCTTTAAGATCATCAGGTCCCACTGTTAACCCAGCACTGCCACGTTCACTGCTAAACCACATCTCCAAGTGCCACATCTGCACATTTTTTGAACACTCCCAGGGTTTGCTGGACCTGCTGGCAGGGATGTCCTGTCCCTGTGTACCCTGTCTGTCTCACTGCACAAGGAGGCAGCTTCATGTTAAAAAGCTTGAGTGTTTCTGACTCTTTTACTCTCTTACTTGCTAAATAAGCTTACTCATTAAATTATTTCTTACAAGTATAAAATTTCCATTAACAACTGCATATAATCAAAGGCCAGGCTGCTGGGCTCAGATGCAGTTAAGTGACTTTCCATTTCCCAGTGAACTGGGAGACACCTGCTACAGCTCAGGAGCCAGGACACACATTTGGATGTGTTCTGCTCTTCCCAAGTCATGCATGTTGAGGTATGTCAACCTCACCAGGGATGTGGCCCAGTAAGGTGGGGCCATTTATTTATGTCAGAGATTAATTATATGTTTGCCAGCTGTGAACCATGAATCCCAATGTTATGCTGGGATTTCAGCATCTCTTGGTACAGTGAGAGACAGCTGGCCAAATACAAACCCAGCAGCAGCAAGCTAAGATAATTTGGAGAAGGGAGAGGTGACAGTGTTAGACCTCTGTTTCTGTCCCCAGATGGGGATGCTCCTGATGGAGCCTGGGAGGTGCCTGTTCTCTGGCTCAGCAGCTGTTCCTGTCCTTTCCTTTCCTGACCAGGAAAGATCCTTGCACAGGGACCAAGTCAAAAACCTGTTGGTATCAGGTTGGCAGAGCTCCTCTCCTCCCTGCACACTGGTTAATGCCCATGGTTGAAATGATGTGATTCAGATCTGTTTCTGTTTTACTAACATCCCACCTTGTTAATTTTAATAGAGGCCTTTGAACCTATTAACGAAGATATGTTCCTGGAAGTTTTAACTCTCATGGATTGGTGAACATTTTAATTAACTAATTTACTTAATATTAGGCAGAAGTGGCTTTAAGACCCCTATCATTCCCAGAGATTTGTCCAGGGGCCTTCAAAAATGGCTGAGAAGATGGCATTGGAGGCACCTTGTCTGTACCAGTGCTGCCAGGTTTTGGGGTGGGAGTGGGAAGAGAGGAATCAAGTGGCAGCTTCAAGAGCTGTGAGTTATTGAGGAGAGGAAGATCATTATGTGGCACAATGGCAGCAGGAAAAACAAAAGTAGAAGTTCTGAAATGGGGAATCGGTCTAAAAGCAGAGGGTCCCATTGCAGAAAATATCACGCAGATGGAAACGAGGTGGGGTGGGAGGCAGAGAGCAAGTCTGTGCAAAGAGATGGAATAAAGGCAGAGGAATGTCATGGGACTAGAGTGCTGATCTTGGATAGCCTGACAGCTTCCTAGGAGGGGACATCTGCCAGGCATTACTGTGCAGGCTGCTGTAGTGCCACAGGGTGGGTGGGTGCAGAGTTGGCCACGTGCCTGGTGATCTTGATGCACATGTGGCCCATGTTTCTGGAAGTGCCTTGGAGAGGCCAAGGCCATGCCCAGTAGGAGAAACAGGGACGTGCAGCCCTGTCCCTGTGCTGTGGCTGACCTGGCTGTGCTTGGCAGGTGTCGGTGTGCTCAGCGGGCTGCTCTACGCCACCGGGGGCCACGACGGGCCCTTGGTGAGGAAGAGTGTGGAAGTCTACGACCCAGGGACAAACACCTGGAAACAAGTAGCAGACATGAATATGTGCAGAAGAAATGCAGGTAACCACAATAAGCCTTTCTGTGGTGGTTGGCTCAGTTGTCTGTGGGTGGTTTTCAATTTGTGTGCTCGTGGTGTATGTGATCAGTGTTGTAAAAGATAAAAATGGTAGTTGAGGGATCTGCTTGGGAATGAATCGGAATGTGGCAGCAGCGTGCTGTGGGGGATGAGTTAGCCCATGTCTCACCATCTGTGCTCTGCTTTGAGGTGTGTGTGCGGTGAATGGTCTCCTCTACGTGGTGGGAGGCGATGATGGTTCCTGCAATTTGGCCTCGGTGGAATACTACAACCCCAGCACAGACAAGTGGACGTTGTTGCCAACCAGCATGAGCACAGGGAGGAGTTATGCAGGTAAACAGGCAGATGGAGAGTGGGCAGCAGTAGGGTCATCTGTAAACTTGAGGGCTGTGCCCCCTGAAGCTTTAATTTTACTTTTTTTATATGTTTTATGTTGATTTCAGTAGAAGAAACTTTGACAGAAGTGGTAAATACTCCCCGTGTGCTGCCTTTTGGTTTTGCAGGATGATTGTAGCCTTGTGGCAACCCAGGGGCTGCTCCTACCATAACTGTATCTGTCTGTTCTTACAACAGGTGTGGCTGTGATTCACAAACCCTTGTGACACACAATCAAGCCAATGTGAGGAGCAGAAGTGAAGTGGATCCAGCTAGGTGGTGTTGGGAAGATGACTGACCTCTGACTTGACCCATCTCATTGCTGTTAATGTCTTAGCATGACAAGTGATACGTTGCAAGCATCATCCACTCTGCAGTGGATTGCATAGCCAAGTGAAAATCCCTCTGGGGACGTGTTCCATGCTAGACACGAGGTGTTGCTTGTTATCTGTGGTGCAACCAGCTGTTCTTCTCGATGGCATGTGTCCTGAGATAAACACTGTGCTTGGACTGCAGGCACGGAATTTCTTGTGTGAAACAAAACTGCTACGTTTGGGCATGTGAGTAAAAATGAATGTTTCTGGATTTCTTCCCCATTGATGCTCCGTGCACATCGTTGGTTGAACTACTTACTCACTGTGCCTGGAGGGTGGACTTTAATACTGGCAGTGGAAAATTCTGAGTTCCAGCAGAGAAAAACAGCAGAAATGGACTGGAACAGGGTGGTCTGGCTCGAGTGTGACACTGTCTCAGTCATACGTTTGTACATGCCACTGGACTGCTGTATGTATCCCTGAAATGCTTGTGGAAATAAACACCATGTGGTTTTTCTACTTGCCATGAATGCTGTGTGCTGTGCGTGACAGGAGCTGCTGGGCAGTGCCTTCCCCGGGGCCGAGGGCTCCGCGCCTGAGCCACGCTGAACTTCACAGCCCCACGCGACACATGCTGCTCCCACGGGCTTTATTGCTCCTGTGAAACAAATGTTGCTTGAAGAGAAAATGTTCCCAACCCACACGTTTCAGCTGTGCTGAAATCTTCAGTTCTAGCTCTGTCCAGCATCTCAATGCCATTTCATAACAGAGTGTTTAGATGTTAAAAGATAGCTTATGGTGCCATTAATGTAGAGACATTCCATACAGCGAGAGCCCTCTGTCACCCAAGCAGGGAGGGATTAATGAGCCAAGTAAAATACCTGCAGTGTTTTAATGCTTCCAGAGCATGGAGATTAACTAATCACTGTCACTGTAATTGCTATTTTAGCCTTGCCCTTACTGAAAGCATTCCTTTATTAGTATGAAGAACTCCTAAGACTATTCAAAACAGACAAATCTAGATCCAGATGTAAGGGACCTGTCTTTTTTATATATCAAATTCTAAAAGTTTCTTGTTTAAGTAGATGTTTGACTTTAAAATACCTTTTTGTATCTCCCTATGAGCTCTGACATGTTTCTGCACACAGAGCTGAGCTACCAGAAGCTCCCCAGCTAAAGGAAAAATATTTTCTCTACACTTTTTTTTGTTTGGGGCTTTTTCATTTGTTTTCCCCTTGTAGATCAGCTGAGGCTTTTTGTTGTGGGCAGCTGTCCAGTGTTGTGGTGCTGGTTTCTGTCTCCATAGATCTGCTCTGTGTGACCTTTGACAGTAGAAAAGAAAAATACTTAAAAATTTATTTCAGAGGTATCTAAGCTGCATTATCTTGTGCTGCTTTTGTGGAGGAGTGAGTTACTTGTAAGATGAGTGCCTGTCCATTGTGGGGGAAACAGCCCCTGCCTGTGTTGTGTCACTGCCCTGCAGAGGGGCTGGCATCCTCTTCATGGGAAATGTGAGGTAGCTCCAACTCCTCTTTGGATGTTACTGCTTTTACAAACAGGGGCAAACTGTTTAAAGAAAAGGCATTGCTGCTCTTTATGTCTACCCTTCCACTGTCTGTAAGCTCAGAGGTCTTGCAAATAGTAATTAAAAAAAAAGAAAAATAGTCTTTTCCATAATACCCTTTAAAACTTTTGCTTTGAGTTTTACAATCTGCAGCGAAACGTGCCAAAATAATAGTGTGACATGCTGCTCTCCTGTGAGGTGCTGCTTACTGTAAAAGCCATTGAGGCTGATAGGAATGTACCTTGGTAGGAATGTTTCCCAGTAGGAATGTTTCCCAGTAGGAATGTTTCCCAGTAGGAATGTTTCCCAGTAGGAATGTTGCCCTGACTGCAGCTGCCTTTGGATCAGAGTACTGAGATGCGCGTTTATGGTGGCCTAAGGAAGGTGATGAGGCCCCAGCTGGAACAGACTCAAATTCACTGGCCCAAAAGGTGGTTCCCTTCCATGCAGCTTGGGAATAAAGGATAAAATGAGACAGACAAAGCATTTCAGTATAAGATACCATCTCTTGTTAGGCAGAGGTGACTGGACAGGCCTGGACAAGCATTTGGGCACACTTGGCCCTAGTTAGGTCTGGTATAGACATAAAGCTAAATAAACTCCTCTGTAAGCTACTGTACAGCCCAACTGCAGCTCAACAGTTGGGAGCAGGTCCCAGCCAACATTCTCACACCTCTGGCTTCACTGGAGTAAAGGCAAATATTACCCAGAGACTATGAGTTAATGTGGGCTGGAGATAAAAATTGGTAGGTACTGCTAGAGAAGTGCAAGGTTGCAATTTGCTGTGTTTGTCAGATGTGAAAAGTGGGCATATCTGGAGGTGGGATACTTTTATCCCCTGCTATCTGTCTGTTCATAAAGCTTCCTTGCTCGTAAGGAAAACAGGTTTTGGTGGTTCTCTGCTCTTGTAAAATGGCACTTGTGCCCAGTGCTGGCCCAGAGCTGTGGCTTGCTGGACAGGGCTAGGACTTACAGCCCTTGCCAGGTTCCCAGCTGCAGCCAGTGCTCCTGGATGGCAAATGACACATTTCCTCCCTCCCTTCCCAAACGTTGCAGTGTTATGCAAGTCAAGTGACCTCGTTTCCAGCTATGCAATACGAACAACCGTAACATGTGATGAACCAGCTGTACCCCCCACCCCCAAAATATTTTTGGAATTTGTCTTTGGTGTGTGGTTTCGTGTTTGTATTGTTTGTTTTGAGCACCTGAGCCAGATCCTTTACAGATTGCCTTTTTCTAGGACTGAAAACGTAGCATTAGCACTAACAAATTTTACTGTAAATATTTTTATAAGACAATTTAAAATAACTTTTGGATTGCTTTTTATGGTATTCAATGACATTTCTGGATCTAATTCGTGCACTCCAGAGTGGTTTTTGCTGGCTGTGGTGTAGGTGTGACTCTGTATGTTCTCTGCACAAGAAATGCCATGTTGTAAGAAAGATCTGGGATAGCTGTTGTGTTGGTTTTAATGTAAGAAGGACAGCATTGGGCTCCACATTACGAAACAAATTCAAACCCATTACCTCAGCCACCAGTAGGCTCTTAGATTATTGGTTATTTTACAATGATTTCAATACCCTGATTTAATTTTTGCCATGAGTTTGGCTCCTGGGCAGTTTGGGGAACAAGCTGTCACTTGGTGGTTCTGTTTCTTGGCTCCTGCATGCACTGCTTGAAGACAGAGATACTCTGCCCACAACAGTCTGGGCACAACCCCCCAGGATGCCAAAATCAGACAAATTATTGCAGGAGTTTTACTAAAAGCTTTACAGACCGAACTTGGACCTCTTCCTCATATTGGTCTTCTGTGAATATGAACACTTTCTGTTGTAATCTCTTTTTGGGGCACCCTGTGCTTGACCCCCTGTGGGACTCTGGCCTTGGGTTTCCTAAAAAGGGCTTTGCTCTTGCTGAAAAGCACCCCAGGATGAGCCCCAACCCCAATAGCATCAAGTGTGGTGCACACCCTGCTGGGCTTGCAATGCCTCAAGCAATCTGTTGTTTAAACAAGTCTGAATAAAGTCCATCTTTTCCATTGGTGCCTAATAGATAAATTGAGGGTGATTAAAATCAATTTTCTGTTCATTCAGTTTATCCAAACAGTGTCTTTTTATAGATGTGTACAACAAGTAATTACCATAAATACACTTGGCAGCGTTTGCATGTCACCACCATGAAAGCTTAATACTGTTCTCTGGTTTACATTGTTTGGAGACCAAAATCCTTAATATCCAGCAAGGTTGATGCCTGTTCATCAAGCCAAGGTGATGGCTCAACAGATGAATGCAGCTCAGTCTTAACCTTTAGGATTCATTAGCATTTATTAGCAAAGCAGTTTCCCCCTTTGCCCACATCATGCCCAAAACTCACTTTCATGTGAGCATAATTTGTTGGTCAAAGCTGCAGGGTTTGGGAGTGTGCTAGACATTAGGGTCTGAATATGGGCTCATTCACTTTTTTCCATCTGCCCTTACCTTTGTTTATGGGTTTATAAATTATTTTCCTCTACAGTGACAGTAATAAATAAATAAATATTGATAATTTTAATTTGTATATTTTATGTATAAAGACCCTCAAGGGTAATGGATGATTGTGAAATAATTTACCTGGGTGTGAAATGTTTTGGTTTTGTAAACCAGACTTTGTTGGTTCAGTAGCTGACAGTATACTGTATCAAGTTGGTTGACTGTTTAAGCTCATTTTTTAAATTAAAGATTTTTTTTGCATGTGTGGAGGACAAAGGACTTTGCAAAGTAATTCTCTTGACAGCTGTCTTGTCCAGTGCGATGAACGACTCAAGAAACGTTCTTCACTGACATATTTATATTATGAAAGAAAGAAAATCACACTGTAGTTCCCCGTCATTTAATTTGAATAAAAACTGGACTAATGAAACTTTTCTGTGTCTGTTTTGACTTCATTGGCTTCTGACAATGAGGAACAACCTCATGACTCCCCATGGCTTTATTTGTCCCCTCTTTAATTACAGCAGGTACCAGTCCTGGGTCACTCTGCCCCTTGCTGTGGGGTGGTGGCACGCACATGTGCTGATGCTGAGAGGTTGCCCTGATGCCAAGCTCTGATGCTGCCCCAGACTTTGCTCTGCTCCTTCTCCAAGGGATGGTAAAAGCATTTCTCTTGGGGGTGGGGAAGCCCTTGGTTCAGGGCATGGTTTGCAGAAGACAGAACCTTTTAGGGAATGCAGCTGGAAAGAGAGAAAACACAAAAAAATGAGTTTAGAACATAGGACTCAACACTTCTTAATAACACCATAAAGTAACACATTAACCAAGTCACCCAACTCATTTTGCCTTCAGCTCACAAAACATCTCACTGAGCTCTCTGGTTTTCCAGAAATGCTCCTTGTGCCTCCCTCATCTGTTAATGCCAACATACAACATCAAATTTACCATGTGGGATCCTGAAATATAATTACTTGATACACAGATAATGGATGACATGTTGTGGGTTGGTCTATGCAGCTGGGGGACTTTGCAATTATTCTGTATTTCATTTCAAAATGACTTTTCTCTTGCACAGCTGGCTCAGTTTTATTCATGTTTAAACTGATAAATCTATGAGTGTATGAACCTTCAGCTAAAGAAAAACCTTGGCAATCCAGGGAGAAATCTCACTATCTTGATTTTGCTGCCTGATTTTATTTTTTTGCTTTGTTTGTTTCTTTTTGTGTCTTATATTTTCACCTTTGGGCATGTTTTCCACCCTGCATTTCACCCTTGACAGGGCAGAAACTGTAAAGCAGTAGCTGCCACCTTGCCTCATTCACCTCAGAAGGGTTAGGGTTAGGCAGTGAGGAAAGGGAAAACAGAGAGGAGAGGAAAGAAAATCGGGGAAAGACTCCCCCAGTGGGGTTGCAAGGTCAGAAAAGCAGATGTTGTATGATTTGTTACCCAAATCATGTGGAACTGGAATCAAAGGGAGGGCAGGAAACCACCTCAGCTACGGAAACTTCACACCTGAGCAAGGATGAAGCTGCTCATTTGTAGCCCAAATGAATAAATAAGGCCAAAGAGGAATTCCCTGCATCCTGAGCTGCAGTGATGATGTGAATTTGAGATGGGATGTGGCTGTGGAGGGTTCAGATGGCAAAATTGCCTCTGCTCTGGCTGGAATCTTGTTCCTTGACTGTGCTAAGGGTGCTGTGTGGTGGCAGAGAATAACTGCAGTTAAAAAAATAACAAAATCTGTTGGATACTTTTGAAAAAGCCTTTAGGAGGCAAAGGACAGCTACAGAAACATTGCTAAGAACCACCCAGGGTTCCTAAAGCATGCCACAGTTGCTGACTGATGATATTGCCTCACAGAAAGTTATTCTGCACTGTAAACAAGCACAAAATCTAAATCAAAACTACCCAGTGACACAAAATATTCTAAGAAATTTGCCAAAGTGATTAATGTTAACGTTCTTGTTCAGCAAATTGAATGAGATTTAATTGGCACAGCTGCTGAAACTCAATGCATTTGATTTGGCTTTGATTTACAAAATATGTTACCATGAGCCTCCTCCTCCTTTCACTGCAAACCTCCACTTTGCAATATGCAAGCCTCTGCTAAGCATATTGCTCAGTCAATTACTGGTCTTAAATTTTAGAGGGCTTTTTTTCCTCCACTCAGTAAAACTTCTAAAAGGACCCTTTCAAGTATGAATGCCTGTCCCAAAGGATCTGTTCTTCTTTCCTAACCCCAGGAGGTTTAAATGTTACTGTTCAATGTTTTTCTTACACTTTGTTGCATTATACTCTTTCCACAATATTTTGTCACTTATTATTCTTAAAATCCCCTTTGACTTTGGATAGAGAAAATGCTGCAGGATATGTGCTGCACCGTGGTCCAGTCTCAACCCATGGACAACCCAAGAAAAAGGGGGTTTGAAAAACCTGCAGGAGCAGGGCTTTATGTCTCAAAAATCAGTCGAGTTACTTGTTATGTAAGTTGTTTTTAACAGCTGTATCTTGGATGTAAAACATGCTTCTATTTTTGAAAGTAAAGGTGACATTGGGAGTAGCTTGCTTTATCTAACAGAGAATGAAAATGCTATGTTTACAATCTTAAAGAAAAAAAACAAAGTGGGGAAGCCAGGTGGAAGCAAGTAACTTAAAGCAAGAGCCCCTGCTTGATGACTTAACCTTAATTGCAATCAACACAGGAGCTGGCTGCCTCACTTGTACCCATCCCTCCAACCTTCCCCCAGCCAGCCTGTGCAGGGAAGCTTTGATCCTTCTTCTGGACTGTCTCCCACTTTTTCTTAGCAAAAAAATACCTTATGCACCCAGTTGGTCCCAAAAAACTTGTCCCACCAGGTGCAAACAGGGACTGGTTTCTGTGAGAGCTGCTGTGGTGGAAGTCATGGAAAGTGGTGTCAACCGTGGGGAGGATTTGGCAGAGCAGGTTCCAGAGGACATCGTGCCCCTGTGGCCAGAGGAGAGGGGCAGTGAGTGAGGATGGAGCTGCAGGAGAAAGGGCAGCACAAAGCAGGGGGAGTGAGTGGGGATGGAGCTGCAGGAGAAAGGGCAGCACAAAGCAGGGGGAGTTCTCAGCCCAGGTGTCACATGGGGACACTTGGACAGAGGTGGTTGCAGCCATTGGGGCATTTGGCAGGGGGTGGTGGTGGCATCTGTGCCAGGTTGCAGGGAGTTCTTGTGTTCTCTCCTTTGTGCTTCCTCTCTGCATCTCTAATGCTCATGCTGTAAGAAGAAAAAATTCTGGGATCCCTCCCTAAGTGCAGGGAATGTTTTCCTAGAAGGAGATTATGCATTGAGGATACAGCAGCACAGATTTTTCTTGGCTTCACCTGTGCTTGGAGATGGATATTTTCTTGAAAAGTTATTCTACATTTAATGAGTTCCAGCATTTAATATGTTTGTTTATGGCCAAGAATTGCAGCCTCAGGTAGCGACTGAAGGAATGTGCTGCTCCCCACTGCAGTCCTGCTGGCAGTAGGATGCACTGGGGGCTGGGTGCAGTCAAGGTGCTGGGCTGAGGGATGCAGGTTCAGGTGGGAGTCCTGGTTTGGCTCCCCCTGGGCTGTCCCAGCAGGGGTGATCTATCAGTGCCATCAGCCTGTTTGCTGATACAGGCCTCCTGAGAAGTACACGCTCCTGGGCGATACATCAAGTGGTAGCTCTCTTTGATTCCTTTCCAGAGTGTTATTTATTATGAATTTTTTTCTTTCTCTCTTTCACACTTCAGCACTTTCCCTTTGTCCTCTGTGTGTGCACAGTGTCAATGACAGCCAGTCCTGCAGCTGGTGTCCCCAGGCTGGTGGCAAAGGGGACTCAGGGCTGATGTCCCTGCTCACAAATGTCTCAGCTGCTGCTGTAGCTCAGGGGACAAGTGTCAGGGTGGTGCAGAGACTGAGGAGAACAGCCAAGAAGAGAGATCCTGTCTTCACAGAAGGATATACTGAGACAAAAGATTTATCAGGTTGTCATTTGTGAAGGGGGGAGAGGTAAGATAATTTCCATCTGGGTTGTGAAAAATGCATCTTACCTGAAGACAAACTCTTTTTTTTTTTCTATACTGAAGGTGGCATTGAGTTTTAAAAGTTAAAAAAGTATGTAGGTGTTTTAAACTTACTTAGAAAACAGCTGCAAACCCTCATCTCCAATGAGACCTGAATTTGGATAAAGGAAACTCTACAAATTTTTAGTGTTATGTGCAAGAGAAACACACTTCATTTATTGAAGTGAGGTTCCTCTCAAAAAAAAAAGTGAGGAATCACTCAGCTTCTAGTATCCTCTTGTCCTGGGGAAGTTTTGGTGTCTGTCATAGTGATTTAAACATTGTGGCTGTGGTCTAAACAATTTCTCTTATGCAGCAACTACCTAAGAATAATTTACCCAAAATGATCCTTCGGTTTTCTGTGTGTTTTATAATGTCTGATTGCTATGTTCAATAGTTAATATGGCAAACAGTTTTTTCAGAAAAATGGAATTAGAAAGTCCCAAGAGTGTATGTTAGAAAATAGTATCAGCTTTCTCCAGACTCAAGTAGCAGATATAAAGGATTCTTTCTGCCCCAGCAGGTGCTTATCTAGTGATAATTCAGGTTTTGCCAGGTGTGTGGCTGGAGTTATTAGATATAATCAGATAGCTTCCCCATAAGAGTCTCTATGTGCTTTATTATAATGTCTATGTAATTTTTCTCCCCTTTATCTAGTTAATTCTGCAGTTTCAAATGCATGCAGCAATTTCAGTCAGTGCTGGGTAAATGTCTGTTTTCTCTGGTGCTGGCAGGGTGCAATCACTCCAGAAAAATCTCTTTGAATTAGTGGCAATGGGAGGAAAGAGGATGAGGAACCTGATGGGATTTGGCTCTGGATGTGCCTTACAGAGCACTGGACTCTGGGGGTCAGCACAGT
Organism: Pseudopodoces humilis; assembly: GCF_049639895.1. Taxonomy (NCBI): domain Eukaryota; kingdom Metazoa; phylum Chordata; class Aves; order Passeriformes; family Paridae; genus Pseudopodoces; species Pseudopodoces humilis. Next base: position 8,089,518 of record NC_142216.1, read on the forward strand.
CAAATAAATGAGCGTGAGCCTGGCTAGCAAGAGCCTTTTGTGATGCAGGGTGACGTCCTGAAAACAGTATTTTGGGGAAAAATATAAATATTTTCTTCTCAAGCAATGCAACTGCGCGATTCCAGAACCTGTGTTGTATTTTGCATATAGATTGGAATGAAAAGTATTGTGATACAAATCCTTCCTGCTCTGTTCTTCAGAGTCATCATATCTGAGCCTCACGTTTGATGGCACACATTCAAAATAAGCTGCAGACAAGAAGCTGGAGGTTTTAAGGGCTGCTCCTTTTAAGCCATGTACTTTGTAATCTCTTTTCTAGCAGGAGGTGTCTGAAGCTGCAGTGAGCTGATGTGTGGGGGAGCCTTCAAATTGATCTTAGGGGCAAAACCTGTGCATTTGGAGTTGCAGTCTTAATTTAGCCTTAATATTGGCTGCCTGTGAGCTCTTAGGGCTGTCATGAGCTATTTCGTGAATGGAGCTGTGTGGAAGACACTGAGGGGCTGGAGCTTGTCCAGATAAGGGCAGGGGAAGGGTCTGGATGAGAAGCAGCTGGGGGGGCTCAGCCTGGAGAACAGGAGGCTCAGGGGGGACCTTGTGGCTCTGCACAATTCCCTGACAGGAGGGGGCAGCCAGGTGGGGGTCGGGCTCTGCTCCCAGGGAACAAGGGACAGGATGTCAGGAACAGCCTCAAGTTGTGCCAGAGAAGGTTTAGATTTGATGTCGGGGAAGAATTCTTCACGGCAAACACTGTCTAGCTCTGGCACAGGCTGCCCAGGGCAGTGGTGGAGTCACATTTCTGGAGGGATGTAAATGACAGTGCAGAGGTGGCACTTGGGGACATGATGTAGTGGTGGCCTGGAGAGTGCTGGGGGAACAGTTGGGCTTGACAATCTTGGAGGGCTTTTCCAACCTAAACAATGTTATGATTTACCCCACTTGGTAGTTTGATTCTCTGCTAATTCTAGCCCCTCAAGAAACATAAAGCAGGAATCATCCCTTACTGATGCAGAAAAAAAAGAGGGAGGTCTAGGGTCTCTCTCCATCTGGGACAGGCCAAAGATGCCTGGGAGAAATTTGGCTTTTTGCCTCCTATATAATGATTGAATCCTGCCAAAGCTGCTGATCCTTGAGTGCAGGTGACAAGGAAGGATGAGTGGATGCTGCTCTCCAACAGCTGAATTCTGGGATTCACATCTAATGGAAACAACATTTAAATTTCAAGTCTCAATAACATTACCTACAAGCTACTCAGCTCTGTAAGTAGCATTTAATAATTTCTGGATGTCAGAGAGTATGATTTTGTTGAGCAGGTACAGGTGGTTGCAGGGCAAACAATTACTCTTGGTAGAAATCAGAGCACCTTATTTGTTTCACTCTGCCTCCTGCCTTGAGGGCTTTTTTTATCTGAAACTCATGCAATAAGGCCCCAGGGGTAATTAGCATCTCCCTTTTCTATCATAACCCAGAAGTGGGCACTGCCTAGGAAGGCACTGATTGCCTGTACTGTCACTGGCTTGTTGATGAACCAGAAAAGCTTCTATTAGTTTATGGAAATGAGACTTAGACTTACACAAAAGCTTGACACTATGCCATGTTTTTAATTAGTTTTTTTGAAAAGATATGTGAGATGAGACACGCATACGCCACTGGTTCTTAATGTGGCTGTTAAGGAGCAGGTCCTTGGTTCTGAAATCTGTGTCTTTTTACAGTGATCTCATTTTATAATTACCATTTGTTTGAATGTTTAAGTAGATTCCTCTAATTCTGCCCTTTCTAGAAAATACCTTTTCAATTGGCCTGTTTCTTTCAGTGAGATATTATCTGGATTTGTTCTCAAGCAAATGTAAAAGCAAATGGTAAAATCAAGATCAGTTGCTTGATTATTTGTACAACTAGTTTTAGTACTAACTGAGCCCTTTCAATTAAATATTTTTCCCTGACATTTTTAATTTTATGAAGCTACAACAGATTCCTCAAATCTTGTGATTTATGGATAGGATTATTAGTGGAACCTGGTCCCATTTGTGGCTTCTTGAGGGAATCACTAACACTTTGAAGACATTTTTTTTTCTTTTGTGTCAGGAAGCAGCTTTACATAGGCAAGTAAATGTGGAAAAGATGTAACTTACTCCTTTGTCTGCTCACCTTAAAATATCCTCTAAACTGTTCAGTTTAAGATTTTGGCAGATTAACAAATGACAGTTTGTTTCATCACCTTTGGTAAATCCAACTTTAATTAACTGACGTTTTAATGGTTCCTAAGTGGTCACAGTATAAATTCAGTATAACTGAATTTAATTTAATTTGTTGAGCATGATTCTGCACTGGGGAAGTCCACAGCCAAGCCTGCATTCCCATCCCTGCTGCAGCAGTGCCAGCCCACAATCCATCACTCACAAGTGTCATTAGGAGCTGGTCCAGAGCCCAGCTAAAAGCTGGGTAGGGAAAGCAGGAGGCTTCACTGGCTCTCCATGTCACTGCACATTTGTAAATAACTGGGAAGTCAGGGTGATTTATTTATTTATCAATCTGAAAGAGAAGGCACGTTCCCGTAGGGATCGTGCCTGGCAGAGGATGACCCTGGAGGTGTCTGAGCTGTGGCCCTGAGGATCCTGTGCACACCAGCACAGCTCCCTCCTCCCTAACTCAGGTCAACACCGACCCCAGCCAGCCACCAGAAACCTCCCACAGACACCAAGAAAGTGCTGGTTTGTAACATGGCAAATCTCTGAGGTTGGCTTTTTAAAGGGATCTGGGGGAAAAGCACCACAACCCAGTGGACACCTTTGAATTGCCAGATCCATGCCATGCTGAGGAGATACTGATACTGAATTCTGCCTCTTGTGGAATTCAATATTTGAACAACCTTTGTTCTCTAAACCATGTATTATAATCTCAGAATAATAACTGTCTCTCTTTCACCAAATACATTTTCCATCCTGTATCTGGGCTCCACTGTCCAAAGAGACACTTCACCTGCTCTTCTAGTGCAACTCATATTTGTCCTGTTGAATGAAGCTGTCTGCAGCTCAAAAGTACACAGAAATGTGCAGAGCTTAAGCTGTACAAATGTTAGCACTTGAGTTTGAAGGCCTCTATTAAATTGGCCTACCTATATTTGCATGTGCATTTACCCAATTCCTTTCTTTACCAAATATATATTCAGCATGCCAGGAGAATGTTTCTTTGTTTTACCTGCTGGCAGGGCATTTGTATCACTTCCCACCTAAAAGTGGTGTTGCATCAATCTCTACCTGTTGTCAAAGATATTGATTTATTAAGAAGCTAAAATACTGTGTTTAGAACACAAAATTTAATTTAGTAATCTTTAAAAAAAAAATAAAAATGCTGTACTTGCTACCTTAGCTGTTCTTCTCACCATGCCTCTAGCTGGAACATGTACAACTATTTTAACTTTTATAAGTTGTGTACTTGTTTTTATTCAATGGTCACAGAGCATAGAAATGTTCTTTGTGGCAGTGATCTGGTTTGATGTATTATGTTTATACAGGACCTTTTTGTTCTGATGGTGCTGTATGGAAGCTTTTATAACACTGATACAGACTGAGGCTCTTCACTTTTATTTTATAGCTGTTGAAGGGTATCTGGAAGGGAAGGGTGTGGGAGGGTAGGGGAATCTTGTCAAAACCATGCTCTGCAAGCAGGTACTGCTCAGAGTTTTAAGGATAAATGGTGTGACACCCCATTTTATTCAATCATAGTTATAATGAAAGATAATTTGGTGATCTTACCCTGGAAGGGCTGCATAGACTATGCCAGCCCTGATCTGATGGCTTTGCTGTGTCTGGACTTATCACTACATCCCTTGGAGAGTTTCTCCGAGCTCAAAACCTCCATGGCTGTTTCCATCCTTCGCTTGCCTCCGTCTGCTTCATTTCCTGGCCACTTCCAAAGGGGTTTATTTAAAATGGAATGGGAATATAGGGGAATTATGTACAACCTGGCACTGCAAGGCACTGCCAAGAACTATGGAATAAACAAAGTTGCTTACAGAGCTCTGGCTAACAGGAGAATTAACAAACTCAGCTGCTGCCAGCAGTGTTTCAGCCAGTGAAACTCTTACCCCAGAGGCCAAGAAACCCCTATGGCAGCAGATTCCAGATTCTCCAGCCATGCAGGAGGGAAGATGCTCACCCAGCCATTCTGGCAAAGCTCTTTCATGGTCCATCTGAAGGCAAATCACTATGCTCAGCATGTACTGAAATTACAGCTAAATAAGTACTAATATTAATTTAACTATTACCTAAATATAGCAAGGATTGAAAGGAAGAATTAATTTATTGATCTTTGTGGTGTAATATTGCTTCTGCAAATTCTTCAGCAGAGGATGGGAACCCTGGCAAGATTCTAAATATTGCTAAATGCTGCCTTTAACCATGCACCGTCTTAGCACACAGAGGATGAAATTAATGGATCTGATGATAATGAAAGTATAACAGAACAAGATGAGTGTTGTGCCTAGAGGTTAATTATCAAGTAATTCAAGGGAGGCAGCCTTTATAAGATTAAGATTTGTGTGATAACGCTGTGTGTTGGTTTTGCATGGCCTGGTGTTTGGTAGAGAGGGGACCACAGAGGTGGCTTCTGTGAGAAGCTGCTGGAAGCTTCCACCATGTCTGGCAGAGCTGGTCCCTGATGGCTCTGAGGATGGACTCCACGGCCTCAGAGGGGAAGGACTCCTCTCCCAGAGCAGTGGAAGAAAATCTCAGTGATGAACTGACCAGAACCCCCACTCCTGTCTCCCTGTGATGCCCGTGGGAAGGAGGGAGGGGCTGGGGGGGAAAGGTGTTTTAAGGGCTTATTTTCTCTCTTTTTTCTCATTATCCTCCTCTGATTCTGTTAATAATAGACTCACTTTGTACCTCTAAGTTGAGCCTCTTTTGCCCTTGGAGTATTTTCTCCCAGTTCTTAACTCAGGAACCCTTTGTTTAATGTTTTTTTCCTCTCCTTTGCCCAGCTGTGGCAGGGGGCAGTGAGTGAGCAGCTCTCGTGGGTGCCTGGCATTGGGTCAGTGTCAAACCAGGTTGTTTGCCTTTATATAAACCAAAATCCAATACCTCATAAAGGAACAACAAATTAAATCCTTCACAGAGCAGGTAGATTTGGTTAGCTGTGTTTGCTTTTCAGAAAAGCCTGGCATTTCTACACAAGAGAACTTGCTTGACATCCTTGGGCAAGGCAGGGTCTCTCCAAGGCAGATGAATAAATGGTCTTTGGTGATACAATCCCTGGTACAGGGTACCCCAGCAGTGATGGGTTGGTGATCAGTAACTGTGTGTGAGTTTTGGTGAAGACAGAAAGTGACTGATGAACAATTGCACCCTGGAGCAAAGAGTTTGAGCAGGGGGAATTGGATCTGTGCCTGATTTTCCTGGTGACTCCATCCACCAGCTCACTTTCACAGCACATCATCCAAATTATGTTACCCTTCCCAGCACCCTGGGGAAGGGCAGGGAGGAGGGGGTGAGAGATGGAGAAAGTTGTTTTGCCCAGAGGCAGGGTCTGCTCACATGTGGAGGGGAAGGAAGGAGGACCAGACCTCTATGGAACAGATGAGGTTAGTATGTAGAAAATATAGTTTGCAAAAAACTGTGAGAGTAGAAAAAATGACAAAAAAAAAAAAGCAAGTAAAACATCTAGAAGTCAGTGAAACTCCTCCAGGTGAAAGGAGAGACAGAGTGTTGTGAGCTCTACCGGCTTTGAAAGAAGCCAAAAGTAGGGCAGGAGTGCAGATGTCTGAAAATAATGACTGCAAGAGGAAGACTCAGCAAATGAAATTGAGTTGTTTGCAATAAAATATGGTGGTTCTGGGAGTATCAGCCTTGGTTCGGGCTCTCCGTGGAAACACTGTGGCTGCAGTTCTGAATGAGGCAGAAATCTGCATGCACTTTGGATTTCTAAAAGCTCACACTTCAGCTGATTTCAGTGCTGGAATAAGCATTTAGAGTTTAATAGAAATACAGATCTGAAGGCTGGGAGTCCCGAGGAGACATTCCTGGTCTGGAATAAAGTCGCTGTTGTAACACTGAGTTAGTCAAGGATTATTTTGGCCATTAAAGGAGACTGAAACCCTCACGAAAAGGAGTTTTTTTCCACCACAAGATGGCATCAGTTTTGCAGAGATGGGCTTGCAAATGGACCTTAGGCTGGAGACAAGAGTGGATTTAAAATAAAAACATTTTAAGATTGGTATCAGACTGGTATGAACCAAGTATTCATCTCACAAGTGTCTCTTGGAAAACTGTGTTGCCTAAAAGCTTATTTTGGGTGCATAAAATGAAGGTCCCACCGATCAGATCAGCCAGTGCAGCTGCTGATTTTGATCCTACTGGCATGAACAAAATTTTACCTTCAAATGCTTTTCTGCTGTTTGTGCACATCAGATCTGAGTTTATATTTCCCTCATAGGCCTCCTAAAGCCTCTCAGTTGTTTGCTGTAAGTTAGCAACAATATTTACCCTCATTTAAAACTCATCTAATGTGATCTAAAGGTCTTCATTGTGGTTTCCTTTATAGAAATTCTCATTTACACGGTCAATGCTTCATGTGTGTATTTTCCAGTCCTTTTTCAGGGCTCTATTTTGACTCTGTGTGGCCTCATAAAGTTTTTTGAGGTAAAATTCCTCTACATAATTGTGTTGCCTCATAAATCTCTGGACATCATCAGCTGGACTGTGATTTATATTAATTTAGATAATTTTGTAGTTATTGTAAATTCAGTAGTGATCTAGTAGTAAACTCAGAATATATTGGTACTTCTTAGACTTCTCTTTTCAGAGCTTTGATTTTTTTTTTCATTTTATGTTACAAAAGATGTCCAAAATCTTGTTTTGTACCATAGATCTGTGGTATTTTCTAAATAGAGGCTCTTTACAACATTCCAGGATGGCCACACTCCTCTAAAAAAAGTGAAACTAAATCTCATTATTTTCCCTTTTTTTTTCTTTTTTTTTTCTGATTTTGTCTTAAAAGCAACATTTCTTGAGGTGTCACACTGGAGACTGTAGCTCACAGTGTCACAAGGTTATGACAAGGCATTTGGAGATTTATCAAGTGCCACCACAGCTTCTGCTTTGCCGTGTTTTACAACTTAGAGCTGCCAAAGGCTTATTTCCTTCAACTGTTGTGTGTGTGTTGCTTTGGCTTTCATAAAACTCTCAAGATTTGTGCTTTGTTTTCTTGTTCTTAGCAAAAGTCAGAGGCTTTCATGGGTGCTTGTGCTGGACAGTGAATTGCTTTGGAGCCCTTCCACCACAAGCAATGTACAAAGCAATGCTGAGTCTCCATTCACCTGCACAATAATGTTCACCTTCTTTTGCTCCTCTTGCAGCTCTCAAGTTATTCCCGAAGCACAAAGTGCCTTTGTCAGGGCTGCTGTAACTGTGATGGCTCTGTTTGATCTTGCATGTGCTTCACACATGAAATTCAATGGGTGTTTGAGCCAGCAGGCTTCCAAACGTGGCCTGGGATTGCTGTTTATTGCAGCATCTAGGCCTTTTAGAAGCAAACCTAGGAGATATTGCTTGACTTGATGTGTCTTTTTGGCATGGCTGATCCTGGGGTGTTGAACAAGATTAGACTGAGAGAGGAAGAAGGGCTTTTTCAAAATAAGCCACTCTGTAACAATTACACCCTGACTCCACAATTACTTTTGCCTAGATGGTCTCTGACAGAATTGCCAGATTAACACTTCAAAATGACCAGGAGGTGTTTGTGTCTGCAGAGCAGCCCCAGGGCTGCTGATGAAGGAGGTCATTGCCTTTGCAATGAGAAGCACTCCAGGGCTGAGGCACTGCGGGAATTTCATGCTGTTCTCAAGATGTTTCATCTCTTCACCATTTTGCACCAAAAATTGATGGAGCATCAAAGCAATGACCATGTCTGTGCCTTGGGGAGTGCCTGCAGTAGCCCTGGTCCTTTTCCCACCAGGATTTGCTTAGCTGGCCCCTAACAGACACCATG